>NC_142063.1:278024964-278338297 GCF_059756535.1 Pantherophis guttatus | reverse complement strand
AGAATTAAGCATTTTTAATTTCATAGGCTATTTATTATAATATAGACAGTTGACTGAAGAATTTTAAAGTTTAAATAACACTTTGAACTTAATGGATTTTTTCCAACCAGTCAAATGTAGCATTATAATGAACTCTCTAACCGAAATCAATGATATTTCAAAGTTTTAATCTTCATCTGCACAGTGTTCAGTTCTGGTTAGGCATAGTTTTGCTACTGAAACTTGTTTTATCTAAATGGAGATGTTTTTATAAGAACAAGGGATGATTGAGTTATATATTGAAGTTTCCCTTACAGAACAGATTCTCACAAACACCAAGAAATATTGAAAAAGAGTTTCACCAACACAATTACAACTGGCTATCATGCATTAATTATGTTAATGTTTACAGTGAAAATATAACTTTTTAATCACAAAACATCCCCCCTCCCCCACCATCAAAGTCAAGTCTGGATCCTCCACTGATTTCCTATGTTTGCACAAACTAATGCAGCCATAAAGCCACATTAAATACACGACAGAAATGCTACAGGAAGACCACAGCACATGGTGGATTTTAATGTCATATGCACACATTTTATTTACAACCAACCATCACAAATACTTGGCCCACTAAGAAAATAACACCACCAAATGAAGCAGAAAAAAAAAAGAAGAAAATCAAAAAGCTTGCTGCTCTTACATCTAGTGTGCCAGATACTGTGCATATCCTGAGAAAGGGAGGAAAAAACAAAGATGTGGGGAAAGTTGGCATACAAATGGAACTTTGGAGAATACAACCATGATAATAATAATAATAGTAATAATAATCCTACTTTGACATTCTAAAAATAAAAACGAACTGCATGCTGCATGGTGTTCAGGAGCTGTACAGTGCTGACACGAAGCTTACAACAGGAAAAAAGAAAGTCAATTGATGTGTAATAATTACCACGCTCATGAGTGATGACTGAGGTAGGGGAAGACAGGACATTGATTTCAAAGAAAAGAAAATGGGAAAAAAAGAAAAAAAGTGAGAACTTGTTTCAGAGTTTAAAAAAAATATATTTAGCATTGCTTCTGATAACTTAATTCTCCATGAATTAAATCAAAAGTCCAATTTAGGTAAATACATAAAAATGTAAAGAGAGAATAAAAAGATTTTGAATAATTCAACAGAGAGAAAAGAGAAAGAGAAAGAGATGCCTGTTGTATTCTTTTATAACATATGCCCAGGTTCCAAAAGAAAATGAACTTCTTCAATGAAAACCTTACTATGAACAGCTATAGAAAAATATATGCGAAGAAAAAATATATTTCCATTCTTGAAAACCATTCATTTGATTGATTATCAAGTTTTTGATAATCAAACAAATGAAGCAAACCGGAATACCAAAATTTACTCATATGAGCTACCTCCCAGTCAGATGAGTAAAAAAAGAAAAGAAAAAGAAAAATGCTAAAATAAATACTGGAGTATAATTAAGGACAAGAATGCACAGAATCAATAACTTAATGCTTTAAAAACCTTTAAAAGTTTGTCTTCTTTTAACTTGATGTAAACACCAAGCTAATCAAAAGAAATTGGAATTGATTGCAGGGAAATTGCTAAAATATATTAACTTGCCTAACAGAATAGTAAATAGTTTAGTTTTTCCTCTTATTTTGAAGATAAACATGAAAGGATTTGCTAAAGTATATAATAGAAGAAATTCCATTGGGAATGAATATAAAGAACAGAGGTTTTAATGCTATAAGCCGCCCAGAGTTGCTTTCATATGAGATTGGCGGCAAATAAATTTAATAAACAAACAAACAAACAAACAAACAATAGTCACAGAGAAAATACACAAATGATTCTAGATGGAAATAACAGATTTATACAACAAAATAACAACAGTGGAAAAGCTGATCAAAAGGTAAAAAAGGTGAACTGGTTCAAAATCAAAAGTTCTGATACTTTTTTTAAAAAAAAATCAGGAATAAAGAACTGGTGGTTCTCCAGATGTTGTTGAACCTATTTCTATTAGCCCATTAAGCATGGCTAAGGAATTCCAAGGTTTGCTGTCCTGCAACATCTGGAATGTCACCAGTTCTCTCAGTTTTAAGCAAAGTTCAAAAACAGCATTTAAATAACTTTCAAGCAAAAAAAAATTCATAGAGAATTCATATTTTTGTGTTATGTAATTTTATTTCAGAATAGAATATACATGTCACAAGTTTTCCATTGATTAAAATAATCTCAGACAGATATTTTCTTATCACTGTAAAACGATAAACAGTTCATACTTTATAGATTTAGGCTTATTGTATGACATTCAGAGTCTTTTTGGAGTGGGGTGGGTTTAACAAATCTAATAAAATAACGAATAGGATTCAAACTTCAGCCACCAAAGTAATCGGTTGTGGCTTTCCTACCCACTGAGGAGATTACCTGGGAGGAACACAATTTATATACAATCATTGTCTCATATGTGTCACATACCAGCAAGATTTAATGTTGTGCCACCTATGCTGGTAGAAGAGAAATACTTCAGTCCAAGAGAGATTATCTTCCTGCCAGTTGGGGGATATGAAATTTGCTTTGGCTTACTGTGCTGCGCATTTTACACTTCAAGGTGCTCAGACTTAATAACTTTCTGCTGTTAAACTATCCGGGTTAATATGGTGTAGGGAAAACTCATTTTATTTTGGCCAATGTTTCTACAGAATTGGCCAATTCCTTTCGTATCATATGGAAGCTAACAAGTTGTCACAGATCCTTATGAAAGTTGTTTTTTTGAAAACTTTTAAGTTTTTATTCTGCCTGTGATATTTCTTACTATGGACTGGGTGTTCTGTTGACAGCTGGCTTATAATCTATTATAATTTAATACACTACTAAAATGTTGTGCTTGTAACCTTTAACTGAGTGAAATAATGCATCATACGGCAACAATTTTTATATCAAGTTACCTCAAATGGGCTAATTTACAGAATGAATACAAAATCCAGGACTCATGCCTGCCATGGGATTGAAATTTGGCATATTTGTGTGCGCTTCAATGCTTTATGCTGCCACCCAGAGATTCAATAGATTGGTCCCACTCTATCCCTCCTGGGCTATATCCTGGAAACTGGATATTCCAGTCCCACTATTAGCTACCGGAGAGCGGTTAGCCATTGTCAAGCCAGCAGGAAGTCGAAAATCTGACCACTGTTTTTTTGCCCTTGGTCTTTCTGTTTCTGTTTAGATAAGGAAATATCTCTGAAATGATGACCAATAGGTCATGGGTTGTTTACTCAATATAATACTAAATGTTCATGTCTGTAATGTTTAACTGGGCAAAATGCTGCATTATAGGGCCAAACCTTTTCAGCCAAGATAACTATATTGGGCCAACATACAGAATGTGTCCAAATCTGGTACCTATAACATAAAAATATCATAAAGCATTTTATGACACAATACAAAGCTGTCATAAAATATTTCCTGAGATCAACTACTGATGTTTGACTGTGCTATACAGTTCAATATGAGCTACTTTCAAGGCAGATACCTCTCTGAATAAAACCCTGAATTTTTTAGAACTTTTCAGGTATATTAGAGGACCAGATCCTCTGGTCACAAACACTTCTGACCATGGCCAAATTGGGTTCCAACCAAAGAATTCACAATTTTTTTTCTGTGGCCGATTTCTCCTTCTGCTTTTTTTTTTTTTTGTTTTTTTTTGTAAACGCCAAATTTCCAAATTTAGGTTCAGGTCACAACCAAATCGGTTTGCGACCAAAGTTATGGAATGAATAATGGTCGTGACCAGAGGTTCTACTGTACTGAGGAATCTGGTAAGGAAATGTCTCTGAAATAATGATCCAGCAGGTCATGGGTTGTCTAGTCACAAATACAAATAAACTAAAGCTATAATTATTTTTATTTAGTGACTTTAAAGGGGCCAGGCAACAAAACTTTATGGTAAGGAAAACTGTACCTGATCCTTCTTCTGTTACCATTCCAAGGCCTTCTGCTTTATTCTGACGTTCGAAAGCATTTAGGTCAAGGACACTATAATGAAACATACACTATAGTTTTAATCACAAACATTCAATTTTGTTGTAAGATGTAAACAAGACATTTCTGTGCATTTACACTTTATGTAACTGAATTAATACCAGTAAAGTGTGAATGCATTTCACTGTATAGCAGAAACATTTATTTGGATCAGCAAAGAGGAATTACATCACTTTCTTTTTCTTAAAGGTGAAGACAGGAACTTCACCTTTAAGAAAATATTTAAGATTCAAATCTTCAAACAAAACGTTTTTTTAGAAATAGTCTTTTTCTGACATTGTATAAGGAGGATGTTTTTTATATAGAATTAGTTCTCATAAACAAACCAGAGGCTCAGCTGCATTTCCTACCTTCACAGCACACATTGGCTCCTTTTCCAGGCTTCAATAAGTAAATTGCCCAGACTTTTCTTAGTATAATTAATACAAGTGTCGTGTTTGTGTGTATAAAAAAAGTAATGTTGGTACTCCACCGTCAATAAAAGGAGTCTCTGTGGATTTTACTCCGCTAATCGTTGCTGACTATAGGGGTAGTGCTCATCTCTGTTTCAAGGCCATAGAGCCAGCACTGTCCAAACACATTTCTGCACTCATGTGGCCAGCATGACATTACTGAGCACTATTACCTTCCCATTGCAGTGGTACCTATTTATCTACTTGCATTTGCAAACTTTCGAACTGCTAGGTTGCAGGCGCTGGGCGAGGACAGGAGCTCATCCCATCGCGTGGTGCTCAGGTCTTACCCCTGGGCTGCCGGCTTTCCAGCCAACAAGCCCAGAGTCTTAGTCACTGAGCCACTGCACTGACCGTCTATAAGTAAACAAATAAAAGGACAGCTTCAATTGTACAGTTATAACCACCAATGTGACGTGCTGCTGAGAGCAAAATATAATTAATAGTCTACCTGCAACATCACAACAATAAACTAACTAGATACAATTATAAAAAATGGGAATATACATCTATTATTGAATGTACTGGCTTTTTAAAATTGATGGCTTTTTAAAATTGTTGACTGTTGTTTTTGTAAGTCATATTTTTTAAAGTTTGGAGGTCATCTAATTTTAAAAAATAAAAAAATAAATACATTTAGAGAAAATTTGGTGTGAAATCTCTATCTCCACATCTCAACCTTTGGACTTCTTATCATAAAAACGTTAAAGAAGTGAGTGTGCTGCAGGAGATTAAAGTAATGAATACTTTATTATTAAATATACATAAAAGAGGAGTGTTTCTCAGAAGCTGAAAAGAAAAAAATATCCTTTAACCGACACTGCATTGGGGGAATTTCCCTTCAGCCAATATTTTGGCATTTATATTCCAATACTAATTCCATCCATCAGAATATTACATTTTAGAAAATAAGACAAGCCTATCTTTTAAAAAATCATTGAACCCTATTGATATTCTGTGATTTTGAAAGTCATTGGGCATATTACTTTGTTCAACTCTTTGTACTGTAGCGTGTTCACTTTTCTTTTGGTTTACTTTTCAAACTAATAGAAGGATTTCCCTAGGCATTCAAACCTACTCAGTGTAAGACAACATACCCAGGAAAATCAAAGTTTGTATTGAAATATTTATTCAGTTGTTTGCTTATTCATTCCTTCAATTATTCATTACAAAGCTTTATATGCTTCTCCATTCCTTACTTGTTCTGGGCAGCTCATGGTGATATATAATACAGGGTTTGAAATGTACTATTTTTTCTCTTACCTGCAAGACTGCATAAGACCAGCAAGGCTCTGAAAGAATCCTACGTCTTTTTTGTCTTTGAGATAGTCCAGCATTTTCTAGAATGAAACATTATTTTATTTTAAAATGTTTCCTTTTTTGCTTTTTGACATAACATCCACAAAATTTAATCCAGACAGTTATAGACCGTAATATTGCCAGTTCCTAAGGAGGCATGAAACCCCCAAAACTTTAACCTTTAATTTTAACTGTCTACCGTGGATCTTGCTCCATTCCTAAGAGATCTGTAAGGGGGTATGCATAAGCGCACCAGGGTGCCTACTGTCTCTGTCCTACTGTTCCCATTTATTCTTACTCATTTATTATGTATATACTTATACCTGTTTATACTTATATGTTTATATGTTATGTTCTTATTTATACTTGTTTTCTCATACATGCTTGACAAAAGAAAGAGAGAGAGAGAGAGAGAGAGAGAGAGAGAGGGAGAGAGAGAGAGAGAGAGAGAGAGAGAGAGAGAGAGAGAGAGAGAGAGAGGCTCTAGGTCTCTCTACATCCATTCTGCTTCAGTTTTGCTAATGCCACAATTGCTTCTTGCTACCTTCTTCACTACTGTTGCCCTTGCATTGTCTTTTCCCCCATCTCTGATTTTTTTAAGTTTGATGCAAATTGGTCCAATCAGTTTAAAAGTCTTCTGCCCTTACATGTTTGTATTCATGGGCAAACTCTGATTGCCTTGTGATCAACAATCTCAACAGGTTGGCAAGTATATCACTTTTAGAGGTAGCAGCAGTAATAACAGTGATGCCCTGAGGTCATTTAATAATCCTTGATTCAATAACTAGCACTGTAATAACAATAGAAGCATACAATTCAATTTTAAAAGTACAGTATAATCTCAGCTAAACAACATACATTAAAAAAGTGAAACTAAGGCCTTAAGGCCTTTAAAAGAGAAGTGTAGGCTCCAAGATGAATTCAAAAAGGTATCTGACAAAAAATGGTGCCAGATAGAATTTTCTGGAGATAGTATTCCAGAGTTACAGCATCGTAACTGAAAAGGACATTTTCTGATCACTGTCTATTTTAGCATAAACGAAGATAAGAAATCTTTTAAAAAGCTAATATTCTGATTCCTCAGAAAGAGGCCAGCCACTAATGAATTAATCAACTTCAATCCTCAACAAAATATGCATTATGTAGATCCAAAAGTCCTTGGCAATGAAAAGAAGTAATTCAGTCTAAATGTCAGAAAAGTTACCTGCTGAACAGTTGAATTTCCTCCATTCAAGATAGCAATTCCAAGTTTGAGGGTGGCTGCAACCATTGGTCCCATTTCACCTGCAAAGCAAATATTTATTTTATTTATACAGACAGACAGACATATATCTATATATACATACATACATACATTCATATATACACACAGATACATACACAGTATATATACATATGCCTACTCTTTCTCTTAGAAAACCATTACAATGCTGACTTAAAATACAGTTTGTGCATTTAAGTGTATATAGGTATATCTATATGTATATTACAAATAGCTTGTTTTTCTAAATTTTACTTTCTTGCAGTATCCTCTGTATTCATCCATCAGATTCCAATTTAAAAAAAATATTTTTCAACTTAGTATTTTCTGCTCAATCTGTCCAACCACACATGTATGTGGATTAGGAGCACTGGACTGAATCATTAGGGTCAAACTCGTGCTAGCATTAATTTCAATAATTCCAGCAATGTGTTCGTTTAATGCTTATGAGCAGCAGCTGAGTAAAAATTTCAGCAGCCTGAGTAGGATACACAACATCTCTCTCTCTCTCTCTCACTTTGTTGCAGTGCTGTCTTTCCATAACCATTTTATGTACACTGCAGTGAAATTCTCCACTGGGAAATGTTAAATCAGCAGAAAAGTCCTTAGGAGAAAATAAATAAGGTTAACTTACCTTTGCTGGCACTAATTGTCTGCAGGACCATTTCAGCAGCCCCTCGATCATGGAGTCTTGCTTGCTGGTAGAGGAGTTTTTGCTTTTCCATTTCTTTTTCCTGAATAAAAACCCCAACCATTTAAATTGAAGGCTTTTCCTAACATCTTTTCTATGTAATTTTTCATACCGGAGGGCTCTATGGCAACTTAAAATTGAAAACAATTGACATGGCGGTATAATATCAATCATCACTTTTACCATACATCTGACAAAATAGGCTTTACAGTACATTTTTCAGTGCAGACTTTAATCAACACAGAATTTATGGTTCTTATATATTCTTTTTCTCAAAAGCCTGCATGCTACTTTGGATTGACCTGTTCATATTATCTGAAGGAGAATATTCAGGGAACACTGCATATGTGGCCCAGCAGATGTGCAGAATTGCAACTCGCATAATCTCAGCCATCATGATCAGAAGTGACAGATGACAAGTGTTACAGTTCAGCTCACCCTGCATTAAATTATGATATAACATAGGAATTGCTTAATACAGCCAGCTCATGATTCCTAAACAAGAAACTTTATAACTAAAGCATATTCCATCGGGACCTATTTAATAAAATGCAGATTTACAGAACATGTAAAGGTCAGATTGCATAACTTTCACATTTTATATTTCAGTTTTATATTAAATTAAATTAATCAGTTAAATAGGCTTTTATTCCAAGTTAAATATATAGGTGACTAGGTCGCAAATCAATCGTATTTTTATCCAGAAAGTTATTCTGTAGCATAAATGGTTTTTTAAACAGCATGTAGGAGCAAAATGCATTACGTATTTTTTCTCATCTAACTAATGCTGAGGATATTTATGACTGAGCATTACTGCATGTTTTAAAAACAAACAAAAAGTGGATAGGAATAAAATGTTGGTGCTGATTTTCTGCCATGATTATTCAAAAATCTTGTCTTCTTGTTTAAATCTCTTCTTGTAAAATATTTTTTTAAAGAAGCACAAACTCAAAACATAACTAAAACATCATTTCAATGAAGTTGCAATGTTACTTCAACAGTATTAAAAGATCTTCATGCGTTTCATCTTCTTAGATCCAAAAATCTTTTTTTCTTTCTATTGAATGGAACATTTCACTTATCTATGGGGATTTTTTTTTTGAAAGCCTTAGCTTTAAATCTTTCTCTTTTTAGCTTTAGTGAACAGAGTTGAAGAAATGATGAAATTGGAAGAATTAAGAATCCAAGAGAGAGGCCATTTCCCTTCTAGTGATTTATAGCTTATTGAGTATCACTCAGCCATTGTTGTGCTAGAATAGCAGTAATGATGACAGGCTTTACATCATTTCAACAATGTTTGCCATAAAGACACTATAAATCATTAGAGAAGAAATACAGGGTGCTATGATTAATTCAAAGGAAGGGGGACGGGGAAATGAGGGGGGAGGGGAGGGAAGGAGAGGGGAGGAAAAAGGGCATCATTTTGATCCTAATCCAAGCCAGTGCTGATTTCTTTTGTGGGAAAAAACTCTGATCTAGCAAATTCTCTGGATGGAGTAAGAGAGTAGCGATCTTAACAAATGCACTTTTTCCTGCAACCCTGTGCAAGCCTATCATTTGGGATAGCTAATCAGGAACATAAGGAGATAAAAAAAAAGGAGCCATATGCAAAAAATACCTCTCTCCTTACATGAATAGGAGGCCCTCAGGAGGAGAATTCCATATTTAGTCTGGATCTATCCTGAATAATTTTGTTGATCATATAAGATGTAAGGCAATAAATAAATAATAGAAGTATCTATAGGTTGCATCTTACAGAACACAATCTCCAACTGTCTATAATATGCGAAACATACACAAACACATACCAACACAGATACATAGACACACACAGAGGAGAAAAATCAGATTGGAAACAAAGAGACATAGTGACAAAGAACAAGCACAGGTGACATATGCATGTGCATATACTTTCCAGTATTTCTTGTGCTGCAAGTCTTACATTAGTAGACGTAAAGATTTCTTATAATTAAAATTCAATTGTAAAACAATATACAAATTATATCTAGATAAACGGGTAGTTTTATAATGACTCAACAATTATGACTACTTATATTCCACAAATGTGTGGAGAGTCATGTTTGGCCAGCATGGACATTAGACCAGTGAAACAATCATCTCAGGCAACAGTTGATTAAGGCAAAAATGAAACTAGATATCAGAAAAAGTGCCAGGTTAATCTGGCTGAAATAATTATTTTGCAACTTTACTTTGCTGATAAGAGGTGGCTATCTACTGTTCCACAGAGGCTACAAACTGTTATGGTGTTTTTGATTGAGGAGTCCTGAGGATCAGTAAATAAAGGTACGACCAAAAATACCATAATACTCAGTACAAGCCAGAAATCTACAAAATAGAGGGCATAGCAGAAATAATATCCCAATATACTACTCTCTAATAATACACACACACAAATACACATTAGAACTCTGCAGTGCTCTGGATTAGTTCTTCAATTAATTCTGATTTTAGCCAAAAATTGTTATTGTAGACACAGTTGATATAATAATATATTCTTTATTATCCCAAGAATCTAAGCTTTATTTTTTTTAAAAATAAAATTTATAATTAATTTATACTGTTTAAGGTTAATTTATGGAGGGGGCTCATTTTAAACATATAAAGAAAATATGGAATAAAATCTTACCAGAATGTCAGCTTATACTGTAGATGTAGGATGCTATACTTGCATTAGTGTTAATTTTATGGTTACATTTATATTTATTTTTTTTTATTTTAATTTGATTTATATGCCTTTTAAGCTACAAGACCTTAAAACAGCTTGGCTATGCTCAAGCTTTCACATACGCCAAAACATCTTTGGGAAATCAAGTTTGAGTCATTTCGTAGTATAAGGGTGGGCAGATAGTGAGGTAGAGGAGAGAGAAAAAACATGGTCAAGATGAACTGAGGTGTGATTAAGAAAATTTAAATTCTAATTCATGACTCTGTTGCTAATGAGAGCACAGAAATAAGGATTAATTAGCAACAGTAAATGAATAATTCTGGCTGTATACCGCCCTGAGTCCTCAGGGAGAAGGGCGGTATAGAAATTCAATAATAAATAAATAAATAAATAAAACCAGCAGTCAAGAAATATGCTATAGATCTGCACTTAGCAGAGCGATCAGGGAGGCTTTGAAAGTGATATTCTGATGTCAAGATATATCAAAGATCAAACTCATGTAGACAATGGCTCCCTCTGTGACACTCTATGGAGGGAAAGTTGTACTTTGAAGAAGCAGAACAGAAAGAGTATTCATACTCTTGAACTTCGATGTTGAACTTTGAACTTTGAATACCATGAGAATAACATGGACAGCCAAGAAAACAAACCAATGGGCATTGAACAAAGCAACCCAGAGTTCTCATGTCAGACAGAAATGACCATACTAAAGCTATCATATTTCAGACACATTGTACCAAAATTTAGTTCTCTGAAGATATCTATACTGCTGGGAAGGATGGAAGGAAAGAGAAGAACTGACCATCTACAAGATGGATGGTTTCAATTAAGTTCCAATAGCTGCATACTTGGAAAACCTGAAGGACCAGAAGCACTTCCAGTTGACGTCATGGTGAGAACAGCTTGGAAAATAGAGGGGTCCGCCGAGCCCTGCGAAATCCAGCAGGTAACTGCTGTCGGGAGGCCCTATGGGGTCAAAGCCGCCTTGTAGAAGAGGCAAAGAAAGGAAAGGCGCTTCATGGAACACGAGGAACTCATAATTTCGTTAGGTCTGAAGCAAGTTTTCCCGAACGGCAGCAGGAACGACAGCCATTTTGGGCAGTCACAAGCTGGGACAACTGGAACCATAAGATTTGTGCTGGATCGGTCCGTGGACAGAGCATTGAAACTGGGCGAGATAACTTCCAATTATTACTCCAAAGATTTAAGTACAAGAAATTTAAAAGATAATCTCGAAGCGTTAAGGAAGTGGCGATTAGACACACAGAGAAGATTAAAGACTGAAAATTAAGAGGCAAAAGAAATTTATTTATTTATTTATTTATTTATTTATTTATTTATTTATTTATTTATTTATTTATTTATTTGTTTATTTATGTAATTTATATGCTGCCCTTCTCCCATAGGACTCAGGGCGGCTTACAAAACAAAACAGAGAATTACATAAACAATTTAAAATCGGTTTAAAATTAAATTAAAATCAATTAAAAAATTATTAAAATTGTTTGAAATCGCCCCTACGGATTCAGCCCATTTGGTGAAAAAGCCAGGTCTTCAATTCATGGCGGAAGGAGAGGAGGTCCAGGGCTGTCCTGAGGTCGGTGGGCAACCTATTCCAGAGGGTCGGCGCTTCCACAGAGAATACTCTCCCCCTGGGAGCCACCAGCCGACATTGTCTGACTGACAGCACCCTGAGGAGGCCCGCTCTGTGTGAGCGCACCGGACGGTGGGAGGAAGGCAGGAGATGATCTTGCAGATATCCCGGGCCTAAGCCCGGGGTATCTGCAGGATACCTATGCCCAAGGGAAGCTTTAAAACACAGAAAGCCTGGAAAAAAGCTTAATTTGAAAGATGATTTTTGGGAGAAACTGTCTTGCTTATTTGTATTTTTAAACCCACTGGACTTATTGGATAATCAGCTGTTTTTGACATACTGTTTAATGTTGGACTTGGGAGCAGGAGAGCCATCTACTGGAAGAAGATGAGCACTACAGCATCAGTACTCTTAGTGAAAGTGAAGTCCAATACACAAAAAGTCTAATACACAAAATAGAAGAAAGTAAATAACACCTGGAAGGCAGCCTGACCTTGACTCTATTCTAAGAAGACGATTTGGATATTTTGAAAATACCTAATAAGTTTCTTTTTCTTCTTGAAGATTTCTAAGATGAACTAAATTGCAAATAACTAAACTTTATTGAAACTGGCTATTGGATTATAAACTTAAAAGATTGAAGGAACCTAGTGGATTAATTTAGATTTGGATTTTTAAGGCTATTTGACAGAACATTCTACGAGGTAACAGAAGAAAGGTGATAGAAGAAAAGAGAAAAGAAAAAAAAGTTAAATAAGACTTTAAAATTTGGACAATTGGAAAGATATGTAATTGGAAAATCACAAGACTATAAACCACTAAAGAATTTTAAAGATTATAAATTTAGGGGATTTGAAGATATAACTATGGGATTGATTGAATTTTATTAAATTGGAGTTTTTAAATATTGAGACGTTGGAACCAAAGAAGTATACTGAGTAATCTTTACAATCCTTTGCTGTTTCCAGGCTGGCACCGTGGGCCAGATCTAAGCATCCTGCGGGCCAATCCCGTTCAGGAGTTTGACACTCCTGAACTAGATGGTAGTCAACCAGTCAATGATCACCTCTTAATCAATACTACTCAATCTTCTTTTCTTTCTATATAATTTATCATGGTTTGTTTGTTTTTTAAATGTTTCAACAGAAGTTATAATCTTTCTTTTGCCCCCGTAGTGATTCCTTTTGATTTTCAGAGGTTTTTTAGCATCCTAGCTAAAGAACCCTTCTTATAATTTGTGTCTGTATGTATGTATGCATGCCCTTGACTGTAGACAAGTTCCTGCAACTTTCTTAACAACATTTTTTGGAAGTGGCTTTGTCATTACCTTCTTCCTATAACTTAAATAGAATGGCCCAAACTGACCTAGATAGCTTTAAATAGCTTCAAATTTAAAATTTTAAAATATCTATCTTGAGTCTGGAAAATATTCTATATCAAATCATCACCTAAACTGAAATACATACGGCATTACTAGAATGAGAAGAAAATGAATCCCTGCAGAGTGTTATAAAGAACCAATACATAACCAAGCCCCAAATAAAGCTGTAACATTTACAGAAATGTTGAAGCCCTTTGGAAATTTTTCTATATACATTCAAAATCTACTTGGAGGGAGACAATATTTTGGAAAACTGTATGCAATACTTTAATGCAAATATATACTTATTTCATTGATTTAACACCATAAAAATCTATTATTTGAAACTTAATTTGCATATAAAATATAGCTCTTGGTATGTTAATAACATTTGCAATGTAATACTATATATTTATTTATTTATTTTAAAAAAAACCTATTTTGTTTCATAGAATATTCTCCCTGGTGCAAGTAAGACTGCAATCTCAAAAATATAAATAATTTAATTCTGCCCAATTTAATTAAATGCCTTGGTTTTGTACTTGTGGTGTCGTTGGAGAAAGAAATGAAAAGATGACCCACAAAAAGAATGCTGAAGAATGACAGCAGACACACAGGCCTGGCTTCTTATATCTTTTATCTAGATGAAAGGTCAAAAAATACAGAAAACAGCAATTCACAAACAACAAAAACTCTGTAAGATTCCTCTAATGGCTCCGTAAAATCTCTCAGCATGCTAGGAGCAGAAACCTAGCAGAAATACACCTTGATTTCAATCATGTTTATATATCTATCAAATTCACTGGAATTATTCTCTAAAGCAGGGGTCTCCAACCTTGGCAACTTTAAGCATGGCGGACTTCAACTCCCAGAATTCCCCAGCCAGGCTTAAAGTTGCCAAGATTGGAGACCCCCTGCTCTAAAGCTAAGCATGTCTTCATACTGAATATTTTGAGGAAAATCTTGGAATATTTCAAAAGAGGCTTTTACAAAGCAATAATTCAGCCACATTCACAGGACTATAATGGGGATCCACACATCTTCTGTTGCAAGTCTCCTGTGATTATGTCCTTCACCTTTTTCATCCGTAGAATCTCTTTTAAAGGGATAAGGTACATTTTTGATTGTTTTCAATTGGGCAAGAATTTCTATCCACAAAATTATGTGTTACTATTTGTTAAAATATCATGTGTATCAAGGTACAATGAGGAAAAATAAGATTTGTTTTCTTTGTCCCAAATTGCTAGATTCCTACAATAATTCCTCAACACCTCAGCATTATCTCTTAGTCATGAACAAAAACTGCTCGTTCTTTCATTAGTTGTTATAAGTACTCATGGAATGCTCTTTTCAATGGGGGGGGGGAATTAAAAAATACTATATATTTAAATGTTTTTTGCAGCTAGCTAAGAAAATCCAGTTAAAAGAGCAATGTTAAAAACTCATTCCCATACTTAAATCTTGCTTTCGTATTCTAGGATCACTTGCTTATGTTGTTCTCAAAGTACCTAGGCCATTTTTATTAAAGATTTATGCAATCTTTATGTCTTTGTTTCTATTGTCAAAAAGTCTTTTGTCACGACTAAGGAAATATTAGAAAGAGCAACTTCTTAGATTTTGTTTCTCATGCATTTACCATATCTATAACCTATTAAAAAAGTGGAAAATCAGATATTTGTAGAATGTTCTAACTTTCAGTATTGTAAAAGTTCAGTAATGATTTTGCATGAAGATATATTACATATAAGAAATACATCAGACTTTACTGAGCTTTAGGGCAAATTATTTTCTTGAACACATTATATATATAAATAAATAATATTCTAACAAGAAATTACATGGATTAAGATTGGAATTCCAAAGGTGCTTTTTCAAGAGGCAACTGGACTTTGTTGTTCCTTGAAGACGTTTTACTTCTCATCCAAGAAGCTTCTTCAATTCTGACTAATGGTGGAGGATGGAAGGATTTATATTCCTTGCAGTCATTTGGTTGTTAGTATTCTTTCTGACAGTCATTGGAGCCACTTGGAAGTTTATCTGTGACCGCAGAATCACCTGAATAGTGCAAAGGACCATGTTGTCCTTTCAGCAGTTCCAATAAGGTTCCACACCCATTTGCACTATTCAGTCAGAACTGAAGAAGCTTCTTGGATGAGAAGTGAAACATCTTCAAGGAAAAACAAAGTCCAGTTGTTTTTTTGAAAAAGCACCTTTGGGACAACCATGATCTGGATGACTGAGAATCTCCATAGACATTAAGATTGGTAATAAGAAATATCTTTAATCATTGTTCAACTTTCACCGTAATCACTGTAATTATATTAACATTAGTTTATCAATCATCTAGCATTTATTGAGTGTAAATAAAAAAGCTTCATCCATCATACTCCGTTATGATTGGCCTAAAAATAAAAATTAAGATTCTAATTACAACATTGGGAATTCAGGTGAAAAACTGATAATTTAATTGGAAAATATTATGTTTTTGGAACTGCAAAGACTTTAAAGTATCAAGGCTGCTTAAGAAAACTTGTCCAAGATGTTGAGTCTAATAAAACTACATGTCACAAAATTAACCCCACATAATCACACAACACATTATTTTACCTTGCTGCGTTGGGATCCTGTGACCTTAAGGAAAGGTGAGGATAAGAAGTGAAATAGCAATAAGAAAACTGTCCAAAGTACTCTGACGATAGCTGATCAACTAAATGCACAGTCCAAATTGTAGTTCTTGAAGAACGATTGCTTGGTTCCCCATATGTTTCATGACAACTTAAAATTTAAATGCAAAACCCAGAAAAGTTTCAACCTGTAGGGCTTCATTTAACATTCAATTGTTTCATACATTCTCTCTTATAGAAACCGGAACTGCCCAAATATAGATTTGTTTAACAGTCATATCACATTAAAGATATACTTTATACATCCTCTTAGTTTTTAAAAGACCTGATATTTAACAAAGTTTCAGCAGTTTTCAGCTGAACGAGCTCCATAAGTTTTACTTGATAACTCTCAAATTCATTTGTAAATTCTAATTTTATGAATACTTTTTACTAATAAGGATACTTTAAAAATAGACACGTCTTTAACAAAGGTTTATAATAATTTACAAGATGGAAATACAGTGGCAAGTGAAAACGAACAACAAAAGATATATACTTCCCACATAGACAACAGTAATTAGTGGTAGCAGACAAAGATGAAGGTTAAGGACAAGAATACCAAAGTGACAAAGAAGAGTTCTGAATACAGGTACTTTTAATTTGATTTATAGTTTATGTTATTTTTTTACTTGCACTGAGGGAACAGCAAAACTAAAGCTTTTCTCCTTATTACAAACAAATATATATAATTGCAATGATACATATAATCAACTTTCTTATAAAATTCAGTGCTTTAAAATAATAATAAAAAATCTCTAATCTATCATAATTTATATTTTGCTTGCTCCAACACACTTTTCAATGTTATGAAGAGAAATAGAAATTCTTACTGGCTGGCAAAAAAATGGGAAGCATCTGAGTATGTAATTAAACTTTTTCAATTAATAAAATTAAGGTTTTAAATTGTTATTACTTGAGTTCTATAGAGATCCCAGTGTTCCTTTATACATCAAAATGAAGTATTTTATGAACAAGTGTTCTCATAACATGAAATTCAGTGTAGGGCAGCATTTAACTTTTATAATTTAATAAATTGTTAATAGTATAAATTTAGTATAAATAAGTATTGTCTATATTTTGTGTTCAATGAGAACATCACTTTATTTTTGTTGCATTTTTATAATTTGGTCACTTGTAGTTTTAAAAAGACTTTTTACACTACACTCATTAGAACTGAAACAGTTCAAATTCTGCTTAAAAAAACCCAATACTACATTATCTAGAAGATATATTGGAAACACTGATAGCTGTGCCATATCGGTTGATACATTCAAAGATGTCTCGTACAACTGAATTTCAGATTTATCTATGTCAATTGTCACAGCTAATTTGATAAGGACTGGATAATAAATAACAGACATGAAGTGCCATAAATGTACTTATGTACAATCTGTGACAACTGACCCATCACAGAGCAAGTAAGTGTTAATTGTTTCCACTCACTAGTGGCAAGAAATACAGAATTATAGTGAGTGATTGCTCTATAAATTTATAGGGGTGATCTCAAAAGGTCTTTGATCCTATCAACAAGTACAAGGTAGCAACATTAAAATGATAACATCTCTTTATCTAACCCAAAGCTCATAATCTCAATACACAGATGAGTTTCTTCTGACAGACAAGTTTATAACCCAGATTGATTTTTTCCAGCATCAGCTACTTTGCCCAGAACTCCACCAAGCGGTTAAATAAAAAATATGTTGCTTCATATAGAATATAGAGGGGCTGGTCTTATGATACATAGCACATATCCAAGAGGACAAAATACATGAATGGCAAAACAAACTTGAGCCATTCCTCTGGGTATTATTATCTTGATTTATCTGAGAAACACATATTGTATATGTAAGGTGAGATACCTGGGGGAATGGGAAAAATAAGAGGGCAGACAGAATTTACATTTCTATGTTGGACTTAGATAATTTTAAATCCAATTATGTAGAAATTGAAATTACAGATTTGGCTGTCTTTATTTACAGATAATCCTTGACTTGCTACCACAGTTGGGACCAGAATTTCTGTTGTTAAGCAAGCCAATGTCAAGTGAGTCATGTCCGATTTTATGACTTCTTTTTGCCATGGTTGTTAAGTGAACAACAATTGTAATTGGTAAGTGGATCACACTTCCTCCATTAACGTTTATTGATTGATTGATTGATTGATTGATTGATTGATTGATTGATTCGATTTATATGCCGCCCTTCTCCAGAGACTCAGGGCGGCTTACAATGCGTTAAGCAATAGCCTTCATATTTTTGTATATACCTGCTCTGTAGGGCTTTTTGGCCCCCCCGAACAGTGTTCTATTTTATACAAAGTCAGCTTATTGCCCCCACAATCCGAGTCCTCATTTTACCTACCTCGAAAGGATGGAAGGCTGAGTCAACCTTGCTTGTCAGAAGCCAACTGGGAAGATCGCAAAATGCTGTCACATGATCTCAGGACACTACAACCATTGTGAATACATGCCAGTTGCCAAGTGCCTGAATTTTGATCATGTGACTGTGGGGATGCTGCAATGGTTGTAAGTGCAAGGACTGGCCATAAGTCACTTTTTTCAGTGCCGTTGTAACTTGAAATAGCTGCTGAATGAATGGTTGTAAGTCAAGGACTATCTGTATATCTTTATAATAACAGGTAAAGACTGTAATAAACTATATGGGAGGGAACTCTTAATTTAACACTTTTAAATGATGCAAATCATAGCAACATTTCTCATAAATATCTAACCAGAATCACATAATAATGGTTCACTAGCACAGGTCTCTTAATACTATTCTTTAAGTTGGTCTTACCCTATAAAGCCTTTTATATGCTGGCTATAATATACTTTAATATCTAGCAGTAATCTCTATGAGCATCAGAGCATCATACTGATGCTACTTAAGTATATTCAGTGAACAAAATCCATGGTCAAGTATTTGTCTTAAGAGTTTCAAACAAGACTTCGGAAGTTCTTCATCAAAACTCTTCTCAATTGTTATGGAACTAATGGAAAATACTTTAACTTTGAATTTTAATGTGGTCAGATTTTTAGTATTTTTTTAAATAATATTTTATCAAACAAATAAAATCTGTTATCAGAATTATATTTTTACATATTGAAAAGCATGAACAACAAATGTTGCTACATGGGACACTATGGAATAATGAACAAAATAAAAGATTGAAGTAGACAGTATTAATCTTACTTCAAAGCTCTTCACTTCCTCTTCTCCATCATTGTTATCTTCTTCATCATGGCAGCTCTGAAAAAAACACTGTGCTCACAAATGTTTTTTTTATTATTATTAAAATATATTTAGTTTCAATATTATTTCTGGCTCTGATTAAGGTAAAATAAAGCAGACATAAATTGCATATCTTGCATAACATTAAGGAACTGTTCACAGGAAGCTTTGCTGGGTTTGCTACATTATTGGGCTCAGCTGTCAAAGTTATGGTATGTAGTCAATTCCCAACAATTACTTAGAATTTTAATGCCATGGGAAAAATACATCCCCAAGACTGCTGGTGCCTCTTGGTCATCTTACAGCCAAGAAATGGTGGACAGAAAGAATCAGATTAAAAGGTGAATCAGCAAAGAAGAAGGGAATTTGTAATATTCATTTGATTAGAAAGTATCAAAGTTTGTATTTTAAGTCAAGGAATGATGATACAAGTGACAAAAATAAATTTATGGATTTTGGTGAAAAAAAATACCTTTGCCATAATATCAGCATATGCCATATACAAGTAATCTTCGTCCAATTTACTGTGGTATAGAAAAGAAAAAACAGGAGGTTACAATTATCATTCGAGCTGTTCTGTATCTAGGGTAAAATTTACATATGTAAGAAAGTATGGTAAGACTAATAAAGGGGAATATATATATATATATATATATATATATATTCCCCTTTATTAGTCGCCCAGAGTCCCTAGTGATACCGTATATATTGGTAGATAAACTGAGAACTGTAGGCATTAAAATGCATCCCAAAAATTAGCTTATCTATAGTTGGGTTTATCTACAAGTATATACAGTAATAATTTTTAAAGTACCCCTATTTCCCAATTATAATCATGTATAAGTCTACCCGCAGATAAGTATATTCTTGAAATTTTAACCAAAATAACATGAAAAATGCAAGTTGGATTATCCACGGGTGAAACACTTTTCATGGTATTTTAGTTAAAAATTCAATGGTCAGCTTATCAATTAAGGGCTTATACAAAAATATATATGGTACGCTGTTTTGGATTCTGTTTTTTCTAATAATCCAACAGAGAAATATCAATCATGCAATTTCTTCTCTACCATAACCAGTAAGAAAATAATCCTATTTGCGCAATCCTATTTGCTAATTAAATCTGTATAAAGTTTAATGGTTTTCCACCATTTATTGATGAGAGGTTTTGTAGATATACCTGAATACCAAATTGGCTCAAACTTCATGAATTAGCCTTGATAGTACTTTAATGTTTAACTTCACATCACTTTTTTCAACTTCACAAAAAGTATTTTGTATCTAGTTTTAAAAAGAAAGCAATTTACAAAGAATCATTAATATCTTCTCTTTTTTGTCTCACCATTTTTCAGTTAAAGCAGTTCGGCTGAATAATAAAATAAGTTGATGCAAAGGATCAACTCGCTTAATACATTCATCCTCTTCTGTTGGTTCTGCTCCAGGTTTCTGCAGCAAGAAAGAGAAGAATAAGAACATAAAAAGAAAATGTTTGAGATCTGAGATGTAGTTATATTTGGACATCATATTGATAGCCATCAAACTTATTCCCAAACAAATTTACATTAGGGATGCCTGAGAATATGATCTTAAGATATTTAAATATGAACTGACTTGAATTACATTTCTTGAATCATTATGAAAAACCAAACTCAATTTTTTATAGGTTTGCATACCTTCCAAATGTTATACCATACTTTGAGTCAAAATACATATTAAGCCATACAAAGTCAATTTACATATTGTAGATTAATGCACATTAATGCATTAATAAGATAGAAAAAAGGAACATCTGTCAAAGTAAAACAAATCAGAATTAGGCTGATAATAAATCAGAAAGACATATTTTGAAACTCAAATGATGTATCATTATCAATGTTAGAATTAACTTCTATAATTATACTGGCAAATATAAGGCTAGGGTGACAGCTGCAGTGTTGAAAAGGAACAAAAATAGCATATATATTTATAATTTATGCAACTTGATATATAAAATTCTAGATATCCTTGCCTCAAAAGGATTTCTTGCAGTCTACAAGAAACAGGACATATAACTTGTAGTATATCTCCCACTGTCAGATTCCAAAAGATCTCCTGTATGGAGAATTAGTGCAGGGAAAGCGCCTCAGAGGGAGACCACAGCTGCGATATAAGGATATCTGCAAGAGGGACCTAAGGTCCTGGGAATGGACATTAACAACTGGGAAAACTTGACCTCCGATTGTTCAGCTTGGAGGCTAAAGACGCATGGTCTTCTCCAATTCGACACTTGTTCAGCAGGCTGAGGCAAAGAGGCAGTCCCGGAACTAGCAAAATCTGGGGGCTGGGCAGGGGACAGAATGTATCTGCCCTCAGTGTGGAAGAGATGCCACTCTCGAATTGGCCTTTTTAGTCACACTAGATGCTGTCTTTCCAGAGCACAATACCATAGTCTTTTGAGACTGAAGGATGCCAATGAATGAGATAAGGTATCTCCCACTATTTTTGAATCATTTTTTTGTTTTTTGGTGTGGGTTTTTTTTTTTTTTTGGTTGGTTGTTGTTTTTTTGTATAATTACCTTGTACCAAAACAATGAGCAAATTCTACAGTTTACTAATGGCCGAATTTGGCCAGGTTGCATATTACAATACGATTCAAAACAAATAAACAGTTGAATCTTAAAAAGTTCAATCAATTCTAACATACTGCTAAGTCTTCTATCAACGTATCTTCAAAATAATGGTCTTCTGTTTCCACCCAGGACTTTTCATATCCCTGAAGAAAAAGATTGACAGCTCGGTGCCTTAAAAAAAGTCAACAAAATATATATATTTTAAAATGTATGCCCACTTATTGAATATTTAAAATATTTATTAGATAAAATATATATCATTGTATACAGAAACAGCATATATCTCTCAGCTAATTTATATGAAGAAGAAATAATGTCCCAGTGAACGGACCTTCACGTTAAAGAAATTACTCCTACATCCTTTTGACATGTCTTTTTTCTAAAGCTATTAATGTTGCTGAACTGTGCGCTGTAATTTTGTTATGTTTCTATTCTCTGTAGAGATTGGACATACCGTGGAAGATTATATAGTGGCGCCATTCTGAAGCAAGCCACCACAGCTCTTTTTCTCTGTTTGGACAAGAGTTTATGCCATACTGCCTTTTTTGATCTTTGAGGATGCTCAACCTATCGAACAAAAAAAATGAAAATCAGAAGTCACTTCATAGATGCTTATTTATTTTAAAGGAGTAAATCCCATTCAACTGAATGTGAATAAAACTGAATTAAACAGTCACTTAGCCCAATCCACCTCCAGGATTGTTATGGGGAAAGCAGGAAGAAGAAGGAGCATTAGGTATGTTTGTCACTGTGAGTTATTTATAAACAATAATAAAAGCAGGATTAAAAAAGTCAAATAAATAAATCTAATTTTAACTTCTGAGTTAATATGCGTAGGATTTTGCTGCTAAAATGAAATTTTGTAAATATTAGAACTAAATAAAGTCAGCTGAAGTGCAGCATAAACTTCTAAATACACTGGTCGAGAACCATTTTAATTATTAACTTTTGCTCTAGTAACTTCAATAATAGAGAAAACAAGTATTTATATCATCTGAGTATAATCAAATATTGTATAAGCTGCAAACTAAGAGTACAATATTTTAAAATTGTAGTCAATCTTTGTCAAACTATCGACAATCATAGATTAAATTGTTAAATTCCAGATATATGCATAGTGGGTTTCAATTTAGTTTGCTACTGGTTCACTCATGCGTGCGCGCGCAATGCTTCTGCTCATGCACAGAAGCATCCGGGCGGGTGGGCGGAGTTTCCAGCCACCGCCGCTACCAGTTCACCCTATCTGTGGTGAACCGGTAGCAACCCACCACTGATGCATACCCTCTGGGAAGTTTAATCAACCTGATACCATAGCAATAATTTGTTTTTAAATTCAGGTTTCAGGAATTGTAAGTAAACATGTGAAAAACCAGGGTTAAAGCCACAAAGATTAATCTAGATACCTAAAAGAATGTTCTGTTTTGCTCTATATTTTCTGCATCACTTATTGTAGGTTAAGAAATTAGGGGAAAAAATATTTTGTTTCTATATACAAGTAGTCATCAATTAATGATTGCCTCATTCAACAATTGCTCAAACTTTTGATAGTGCTGAAAATGTAGATTTATGACCAATATGCAATTTTACGATCATGACAGCATCCCATGGTCACACGATCACCATTTGCAACCTTCATAGCCAGTTGCTATCAAGTGAAGTCAATGGGGTAGCCAGCAGAAATTTGCAAATCACAGTCATATAGCATCATGCTTAACAACTGCATGTGATTTGCTTAATGACTGCAGAAGAACTGATGTTGTAAGTCAGACACAATCACATGATGTTTTATTTAATAATCACATAATTTAGCAATAGTCCCAATTGCAGTTGTTAAGTGAAAACTACCTGTATTGTTTATTTAGAAAACATATTTCCTTCTTTTTTTGGCTCTCTGATTGTGGACTCCACTTCCCAAGAAAGTATACTTGCTGATAGAAGAGAACATTTGCAAGATCTATTCTTGATCACTGGGACCAAAGGCTAAGCATTCAGGCTCCTGCTGGATCAATCATCAGGAAACTTCTCTCTCTCCAGAATCCGTGCACTGGGGTATTCTATGCATAAATTAGTTAAATCAGGTACTTAGGAGCCGAGGATGCGTTAGCACAAGGAAACAACAATTAACAGCTTACTGGCCAGCCATCAACATCCCAATTAACAACTAAAATCTACACACAATCAAGAACCATACAAATGCAGCACATTGAATAGCCCAGTGCACATGTTCTGGAGAGAAAGAAGTTTCCTGATGATGGGCTCCAGCATGAGCCTCAAAGCTTGGAATAAATTTTTTTCGTGGTGACCGACTCAGATTGGATTCTGCAATATTATCCTGGGACATGTATATTTACCTTCATTTGCAAGAGATTATATGCACCTCAGGGTTGAACCTTAGGGGTACTTAGGGCTCTCTGAACTTGGTTTTCTTGCATCATCAAACCAAGTAACATCATCAGTGCTAAGTACCACTGATGATGTTACCTAGTTTGGTAATGAAATGTTTGTAAGAAAACCACCAACCTCAGAGAACATCCCACCCCACAAAAGTATAGTTGGTCTTCATACCCCCAGTATTTAGGAAAATGAGGAAACTGCCTATTTTTCACCAAGTTTTAACTGTGATTTTTTAAATTGATTTTATTTTGATTTTATATTGATTTTACTTTTAGAATGTTTATAATTTTGCCTTTTTTTCTTCAAGACATGTTGACTGTGCCAATAGAAAAATAGGATAAAAATCCAAAATAGGCAGAATAATCTGTTTTACTAAAAGACTAGGTGAAGTAATTGCAAGATCATCTTGGATATTTCTGAATTATGCTCACAGCACTTCAGTTTGACTGTCTTCTGAAAAAAACAGGATGAGCATATAATTTTCTATATAGAGAATTACGAAGTATTTTGTTACACATAGGATTCTTGAGATGGTGATGGTGAGCTGGTGAGTGGCAAAATGATCAGTAGAATGCATTATAGATTGAGTTATTGGTTGCTCATTACTATGTTACCATTACTATTTCTGTATTAAATTAGTTGTCTTCATCCTTCATTTTGCTTTTTTGTCCATGCGAGTGTCATTTGTCTATTCTATAAAGCATGACTATATTGCTATAAAAGTAACAATTGCACTAAATTATTTTCCTTTGTAGATTTTTCCCATTATTAACGTCACTACATACTAAATACATACTATGTACTGCATAGTAGATAATGTTATTGGCTAATATGGACAGCTATAGAAATTGAATAAATATTTATTCTGAACATAGAACGAAAGTACAGCATGCCTATGTGATTCATCCTGGAAAGATATATGGAAAGTTTGATTCCTTTTTATAGTAAAACAAACTCTAGAACTTAAAGCACACCTTGTGAGGACATAAAATAAATTGATTAGTGCACTGAATAACTGAAATACAAATAAGGAATTGTGAATGTGAGACAAAGAAAGAGATAAAAGTGTAATACAAAAACCCTCAGTCAGATTAAGTGCAAAACCTTTCAAACGTAAGAATAAACCAAAGTGGAGCAAGCAAGTTAGGAGAAATCACACTTTAAAAAAGTAATCACAAATCAGATATTTAGAGATTTAACACATCAAAATGCATAAACAAAATTATTAAAGGCAAAACCAATACATTCCTAACATAACATATGAGCATATACACTATACTTCCCATTCTGAAACATTTCCGTCCACGATTAGAGAAGTTCTGGAAATAATAAAAGAAAATAAAGTAGAAAAAAATCAAAATGATGCATTTAATTTTATGTATGTGGATAAAAGAAAGGATATTAAACTATATATAAAAATATGTCACTTGAAAGAGTGTAAATATTTTAAAATTAAATACAACCACATTAAGAAGAACATGGTGACTGTGTGTAGATGAGGATTAATGTTTTTGTTGTGGTCCACCAGCAGCCTGCGTAGCTGGCAGCAGAGTTGGATAGTGAGGAGGCTGGGGAGGAACATGGGCCAGTCCTGGGGTCTGGGGAAGGCCTGGACGAGGGCTCTGCATCGAAGGCAGAGATGGCTCTGCATCGAAGGCCAGGGCCATCTGGGAGTTATGTGCGGACTCTGGAGCCTCCAGAGTCGGACATAAGAGAGGCAGAGGAACAGGAGGAGCCTGTTCCTAGTGCGCGCGTGCACAGAGCTGCCAGAAGACAAGAACAGTTAAAACAAAAGGGACGACTTGGGAGTAAGACCTGGAGATGATTGGCCCCTCCCATAAGGCTTAAAAAAGGAGCAAAGGCACATGGACCCTTTGCAGGAAAGCAATGTTGTTAATTCTGTTCCCAGCCGGCATCTCTGTTTGATTCTGGACTCTGTGTGGCTTTGCAAAGTAGGCATTTATCTCAAGGGAGATAAAGGTTGGTGTTTATCCCAAAGGACTTCTCCTGAAGGACTTTTGACAACTAATTGGGACTCAGCTATGAATGAACGTAATTCACAACTGTTGCAATAAGAGAGGTTTTTGGGACTACTCCTGTGTTTTAATGACTTAGGAAACCTAGGTCACAACAGTTTTTACCCAGAATAGAATATCAATGATTTTCCCAATCCAAAGATATTTTGATGTGAGATTCCATCACGTTCAAAGTGCACAAGTTTGTTTGTTTGTTTTTGTCACCTTGACTAGGTTATGGAAGAATCCCCAGTTTAGTTAAATATACCTCATTTAAGAATACTAAATTGAATTCTCCAAAGGAGTAAAGGAACTTCAAGAAGAACTTCAAGAAGACAAGAAGAGTAAAGGAACTTCAAGAAGACATTTCCTCTTTTTTGGGAGCACAAAGTCAATCAGAAATTTCAAAAATTTCAATAGAGCTAGAAGGGACCTTCGAGATCTTCTAGTCCAATCCCCTGCTCAAGCAGGAAACTCTGTACCATTTCAGACAAGTGACTTTCCAGTCCGTTCTTTAAAACGTCCAATGATGAAGCACCCACAACTTCTGATGGCAAGCTGTTTCACTGGTTAATTGTTCTTACTGTTAGGACGTTTCTCCTTAATTCCAGGTTGCTTATCTCCTTGATTAGTTTCCATCCATTATTTCTTGTTCTGCCCTCTGGTGCTTTGAAAAATAAGTAGACCCTCTCCTCTATGTGACAGCCTCTCAAATACTGGAATACAGCTATTATGTCCCACCCCCACCCCCCCAGTCCTTCTTTTCTCTAGACTAGCCAAACCATTCTTCATTATGTTTTTGTCTCTAGGTCTTTAATCATCTTAGTTGCTCTTCTTTGCATTTTTTCCGAAGTCTCAACTTGTTTTTTATAATGTGGTGACCAAACTGCATGCAGTATTCCAGGTATGGCCTTACTAAGGCTTTATAAAGCAGTACTAATACTTCATGTGAATTTGATTCTTTGCCTCTGTTTATACAACCAAGTATTAGGATTTTTTAGCTGCTGCCGCTCATTGCTAGCTCATATTTAAATTATCATCCACTAGGATTCCAAGGTCCCTCTCACAATTACTGTTTTTGAGCCAGATTTCGCCTAATCTATACTTGTACCCTTGGTTTTTCCTGCCTAAGTGTAAACCTTACTTTTCTCTACAGTAAATTTCATTTTGTTAGATAGGGAACATTGTTCAAGTCTGTCAAGATTTTTTTGGATCTTGAGCTTGTTTTCTGGGATGTTGGCTATTCCTGCCAGTTTAGTGTCATCTGCAAATTTGATGAGTTCCCCTTCTATTCCCTTATCTAAGTCATTTATGAAGCTATTGAAGAGTTATTGGGCCTAAGATGGAACCTTGTGGTACCCCACTGCTTCCTTCCTTCCATGTATATGTAGTACCATTTAAGGACAATTCATTGAGTACTGTTTGTAAGCCAGTTACAAATCCATCTGGTGATGATATTGTCTATCCCAAGAAGTAGTTTGTGATTTACTTTGTCATTTTATCATTATGCTTTTTAATAAAATTTACTATTAAACTTTATCAGTCATTTTATCATTATGCCTTTTAATAAACTGCTACTTTAAATGCCATCATATGTCACTTCAGTTGATATAAGAAAGCCAAGGTGCGTTGTATGGGTGCTTCAGACTAATGATTTCTTTCATTTCCTGATTAATACTTTGAATATTCACCCAGGCATAAACAACAGAATGACTATACTGCTTCTCCCTTCTGTGCACCCCCAGATCCTGTTATGCTGCCTCATCATGAGGAAAGGTGTGCTTCCTGGTAAAGGTGAGTGAAGAAGCTTAATGAATGGTTGTTAAGCAAGGACTACTAGCATATTCATGGAGTGCAATAGATTTTTGGAAGAACATAATGTAAAACAAATATTTTCAGTGTAAATATATATATACATATATCAGCAGGGCATTTTTCCACAGTAAAATGAATTACATTGAATCTGTAAAACTAATTAATATTAAAATGTCACTAATACACCTAACCTGTTCCAGATGGAAAAGTACATTAGCTATATCCAAAACCCGTTCCACAGTCTTTTCTGGATCTGAAGTGATATCAGTTCTGTTCGGTAGATCTTTGTAAAGGGCCACCTGCCATCTAATTGCAGGATCTTCAAGCTGCAAGAAAATATATGCAAGGTACTAAAAATATGTCTCAAATTATGCATAACCAAACAATTGTATATAGACTGTTGGAATTACTGTGATAATCTAATAAATCACTACACTTATTTGGAACAAGTTTAACTTTAAGAGCCACGGTGGTGCAGTAGTTAGAATGCAGTACTGCAGGCTACTTCTGTTGATCGCCGGCTGCCAGAAGTTCGGCAGTTTGGGTCTCACTGGCTCAAGGTTGACTCAGCCTTCAATGCTTCCGAGGTGGGTAAAATGAGGACCCAGATTGTTGGGGACAACATGCTGACTCTGTAAACTGCTTAGAGAGGGCTGTAAAGCACTGTGAAGTGGTATGTAAGTCTAAGTGCTATTGCTATTGTTATTTATGAGACCATTAGAATCATTGATTACATTTCAGAGATATCTGAACAATTTTTGGCTCAACAGCTGGTGTGCACATATGGATACATGAACAGATGTACACATATACATGTCAACTTACACTCATATATAACTTGCGGTTCAAAACATTAGGTCAGAAGCAAAAGTTGTTAATACTTGAAAACTACCTTGCCCTGTAAATGGAGGTTGTTGCAAATAATATCTCGAACTTCATCCTCGGTGTCCTTCTGTTGAGAAAACATACCAATATTTTACTGAAAAATGTTATATAAGAAGGGAATAGCCCTTGCAGAAAAATAATTCTAAGCACCTTGCAAAGCTGAAATTTTTCAGCATGCCATGATAAATATGCAAAATGGTATTAAACGTATTATAAATTATAATAATATAAATTATTATAAATGTTCTTATGAATTCCATAGTAGAGCAATCTTTACTTGGGTGAAAGATTCTTTTGTAACAACCATAACAAGAATAACCTAGAGGAAAGAATTCCTCCGTTCTCCAACCAGCTCCATTTAGTTATGATACAGCAGCTATCTGGTATTATTGGTATCTAAGCCACTTCAACTTCATTCATATTTATTTGGAAAGTGTTTTTTTTTTATCATTTTGCATCTTGTTGACATTTGGGGAAAGCTCCTCTCTGATATCATTCTTGTTGTCACCCAAGTGTGTCCCAGAAGAAAAGACCAACCTCTGAAGAAGCTAGTTATCATATGTTTTAAAAAAGAGTAAATAATGGACAAGAAATCCCCATAATTAGCATTATTTTTAATTGCAGGAAGCCAATTTTCTTCTACGAAAAACTAAACCAGGCAAATTTCATATTGCTTTCTGATACATACTGATGCCATGAGAATCCCTGCTAGAATTCTTCATCTTTTGAAATATTTATAATGTTGTTTTATAATTTTAATTTTTTAAATCTTAAAATATTCTGATTTTAATGTGTAATTTTATTGATTATATTGTATACCACATAGAGCCTCTCTCAAAGTGAGACAGGTGGTTAAGAAATATAAATCAATAAATAATAAACAATAACAAGACTCTTGCAGTATTTTTAACACTGTCAAACAGATAGGAGTCCATCCTCAAATACTGAACATATTAAATGAAGTTCTACATATAGAAATGATTTATAGAGGAAACCTACCATGCTCAATCGATTTTTTGCCAGAGCAATTAATTCTTGGTCACCAGGTGCACAAATATTTAACCCAATAGGAAGCAATCTTTTTAATGCAGCCACAATTAGAGACGTTTGAGTTGAGTAACGATCCCCTTTCCGTTTCATTTTTTTTCTTTCCGGATCAGAAACAGCTGTCTGCAATATAAAAGTAATAATTTATTCTCAAATTATAAAATAAGGGAAGCAATAATTATCTCTTGGGGATATTGAAATAAAAAAGGAAGAAACACAAGGGAAATTACTTTGCCATGAAATGTCTTATATCAGTAATTATGGCAGTAATCTAGAAGTGCAATATAATTTTTCATTTGTATTATCTTTATGCTACTTTTGTGACAAACTTTATTATGATCTTTTATTTGCACTTGTACAGAGCAGTTGGAAATTCCTATGATATTGCCAATATGTCTTATTGTTTTCAACTACATTGCCATCATGCCATTATTTTGCTCTCATAATAGCAGTTTCCTTAATGATTTATTGTTAATACAGTACAATTTTTCACAGTTGCATGTCATTCCAGTTGCATCTATTTCTCTTTGTCTCATTTTAAATATGACAATCACAGCAGGAATTCTTGTATCTGCCTATTAACTACACATCCTTCCTAAGGCCTTTTGTTAGATCATGGGTGTCAAACTCACAGTGTGACATTGCCGTCATGTAACATTTCACGATGTTTTTCCCTTTCGAAGAGCTGGAGTGGGCATGGCCTGTGCATGATGCATCCAACCCATGAGTCACCAGCTTGACACTCCTGAGTTAGATAGCAAATCTAATCAGGTGTACATTTTTAAAGTGTCACCTTAAAATAATGATAAATCCTCAAAAACCAAACCAAACCAAACCAAACCCAGGGAAGGGATTTTTAAACTCAATACCTAATGTTTGATAATAGCAACAGAGCAATTAATTATTCTTTTAGTAGAAGACTACCATAATTAGTCTTGGATTATCCTAACATTGGGTAATGCAAGGCCAATTCTACAAACTGGTGATGGATGGTTCAGAGGAATAAATGTGGCAGCTTCTCAACCAAGCCAACATATTAGAAACCAGAACTAGTATTGCATGTGACTGCCCTGGGTACTTCAGCAGTCCTGTAAGCTTTCATTGGTGGATTTGAAAAGAAAGCACAACAGTAGATTGTCCTATACCTCCTGCAGCCAAATGCTTTGTGCTGGTCTTGTAAAACTTGTATTAGTTTCTTTTATTGGTTTTCCTATGTTGTCTCAATGATTAACAATATGCATTACCAGTTAGATACAACTGAGTCTATTTTAATATTAATCTTATACTTCTTTCTAGAAAAGAACGAGAACTGAAATACTGAAAAAATATTAATGGACAATAGCGCAGGGTCCACTAAGTAAGTTGGCTTCTCTGAATCCACTCACATCTCCATCTCCCATTTCTCTACTCCTGTCTGTTTCTCCCAACTCAGGACACATGACTGTTCATGTATCTGTGCTATACATCTCTCCCCCAAGCAGCCATGCTGACTTCCTTCACTTAACCAGTAATGATACCTTTACTAGTCTTTTCTTTTAATTTTTGTAAAAAGATTGGATACAGTACAGAGAGAAGCCGCAATGTCACTTAGCAACTTGTTTTCCAAAATGTTTCCTGGAAAAATGGATATGCTGGGCATGACCTCAGCTTTCTCTGTAGGACATTGTACTTCAAAAAGTTAGAAAGAGAAAACCAATGCATACTTAGTAAAAGAGAGAAAACATCTACTGAAGGATACATATAAAATTAATGTATTGGGGAGAAAAGTGTTTCAGAATGAGGATAATTGTTTTCTATATATGACACAAGTTACGCGGTAATTACATTTGATAGCCATTTGCACTACAGAGATTCCATACTGATGAAATGGGCCTAGTGATCCCCCTGTAAATGGATGTGAAATTAGGAGTTGGTTTATAGTGGTTAAAGAAATTTCAAACTAGGAATACGCATCCTTTTCACAATCTTTATGTCTACAGATAATATGTTTAGGAAATATTTAGAATACTCTAAAAATGTTTGGACTATTTCAACATTCCAATATATGTGAAAGATTTTAATTATTTTTTTAAAAAACAGAGATTTTAGCAATATTTTGATAAGTGCAGTAACATTTGTAAAGTCTTATACCTTAGACATCTTCGATTTAGTGTCAGTAATAAGGAAAGACATATTGTTGATCTCATTTTGCACCACAAAGTTCTGTTCTTCCCTTTTAAAATTCTGCAATGTTACGAAGAACATAAAAACACAACGTATTACAAAAATCACTATCTGGTTCTCCTATTGCCTCCTTCACGTTGAATCTTAAAATGAATATAATGCTATATGGTTACATTATAAAACCTTAATCTATATAATGGTATAAAAAGATAAAAAATATGTATCTTTTTTAAACAAAACTTGAACTTATTACCTGCAGATAAACATTTTTCTTTTGAGAAAATATACTTCCCCTATTGCTCCCTTTCAAATTGTTTGCAAAAGAATTGTATCCAATACTTTTAAAGACAAATAAAAACAAATATTTTGAATCCTTAAGATATCATAATGACAAGAAATGCTAAGTACTTGACAAAGGTTTGATTCTAATGACGCCATTTGAAAAAAAAAATCAGAATAGAAAAGAGATAACGCAGACAATGCCTTAGATTCTTTATGGATGTATCTGATATTTGCCATTTATTTATTATCGGATTTATATGCCATCCTTTCTCCACAAGGACTCAGGGCGGCTCATAACAATAATCAACAAGTCCAATTAAAATTCAACAATAAAAGCTAAAATTCCCATTAAAACCCCGTTCATCCAGGCCAGCTTGGCGAAACAGCCATGTTTTAAGGTCATGGCAGAAGGAGCGAAGGTCGGGGGCTACCCGGAGTTCCAAGGGGAGCTGATTCCAGAGGGTAGGTGCGCCCAAAGAGAAGGCTCGCTGCCTAGGGGCCATCAGCCAACATTGTTTGGCCGACAGGACCCCAAGTAGGCCCTGTCTATGTGAGCGCACGGAGCAATGCGGAGCTGTTGCTGGCCGCAGGTGATCCGCCAAATACCCCGGGCCTAAGCCATGTACGGCTTTATAGGTAATCACCAGCACCTTGAACCTCACCCGGTGGGCAACCGGTAACCAATGCAGGTCACGCAGGAGGGGTGTGACATGGGAGCATCGGGACACTCCCATCACTACCTGCGCGGCCGCATTCTGCACCAGCTGAAGCCTCCGAGTGGTTTTCAAGGGCAGCCCCATGTAGAGAGCGTTGCAATAGTCGATCCAGGAGGTGACGAGTGCATGGGTGACCGTGCGTAGGGCATCTCGGTCCAGGTAGGGGCCTGGATAATATTTATTTATAAGATGGAAGAGTAAAGCTTTGCATAATAAATTGTAAAAGAAAAAAAACCATTCAAGAGTGCTGCTTTCTTTCCCGTTTCTGTTTTTTTTATAGACATACCCACATTCACACATTGAAGCAGCAGCGCTGGTAGAGTCAAAAAAGCAAGATGGCATTTGCAGCAATGTGATCTAAACCCTATAGTTTTTGTATGTATATCAATGTCATGCACATGTACAAAAAAGATCAGGACTTTGACTAGACTGCACATCTCATCTGGATGCTGTTGTACCAAGAGCCACCTGCATGTGGCTCAAGACTCACTATACAACAATGCTCAATACAGCAACATTCTTATTTATGAAATTTAGAAAATACATACATGGGATTTTGACCAGTAAATGAAAACTTCTGCAACCATACGAAACAAATCTTCAGCTTCAGGGTTGGGCTCTTTGAGCCATTTTGCTCTGAATTTTTTTTAAAAAAAGAAGAAAAAACCTTATCACTCCTATTAGTAGCAGAAATGACAAAGAAACTTCGGAATCTTCAACTTTAAAACATGTATATATGCATGCAGTCCAATTTCTGGATTTATGGAACACAGCCCTGAGCAAGAGGATTAGATTCTTAGCACCTCTAGGTAAAAGGGAAAAGAAGGGAGAAAAATTGTAAAAAGAAAAATCAGTAAAGGAAGAGACGGTAAGAATTACCCATAATAATCTTACATGAAGCAATAATTGAATGGGGCAGAGATATTGCACTGATGAACTAAATTCCTATACCATTAATTTAAAAAAATGTTGGTCTTAAATTAATTCATAATAATGCTAAACAACTAATAAATTCTAGTTAATAAATCAGAGAACTCACTCCCATAATGTGATTTAAAACAAGGCTTTTAAAAATGAGTTATCTGCATACCTGTTGTAGTCCACAAATCTGATCAACAATGGATAGAAGGCATAAAGGTCCCGGGCAAGTGTAGTGAATTCATCTAGAATGAGAAGTTCCGCCTCAGACATATCACCCCTGCCTTCTGCTCGTAAGTGTTCTTCATCAGCAATCACCAGAGCTGCTTTTTTCTTTAGTTTTTCCATCAGTGGAAGAAAATGTGTTTTCAGAAGTTCCGGCTTCACTTTGCTTATGATAGGCTGAGAAAACACTATGTAAATAATCCATTAATTTTACTGCATATTAGTAGGTGGAAAAATTACAATAAAAGATGTTACAGTCTTCAATAGATTTATATTAGTTACTACACTAGAGTTTTGGTCACCTCTCAAAGAAGTGCAAACCAAAAGTTATGCACTGTTTATCTCCATTCATTTTAGTTTTTGTCAAATCCTGCTCACTTCTTTTTATTCCCATTCCTATTTATACATCTTCTGATAAACTGAGCCTCTGCCTCTCATATTTCATTTAGCCTTTTTTAAAAAATGCAATGCACCTATTGAAATTAGCTCTTTTTGCTTTTCTCAATTTCCTTACAATTTTTTTAAATGCAGGCAAAAGTGAACCAAAACTTTCCCCTACCTGCTAATCTCTTCATCCAGGCTCCTTCATCTATGCCCAAATTGTTATGTATGATTTTTAGAATGTTTCCCAGAAGAGTATTCATATCATCTGAAGTCAATGCTGTGCAGCACATTTCACTCTTGTTATGATTGTTTTCTGGTCCATGTTCCCACCAATGCGACATATAACTACAAAGCATGGGCAATATAACTTCCATTACATGAGGCATTTGTGTATAGCGAATGCCTGATTCAGCTAATTCTACAATTTCTTCCATTAGTTTTTCCAGAGATGGAATATTTGGACAAAGTTCCTGTACGCTGTTTGGTAAACTGAAACCTAAAAGAACAATATTGTGTATTAATATAATACCATGTTTAACAGTATTAGCAAACAATCCCTTAGTTCATGCTGAATATGTATGCTTGTGATATATATTTTCACACATATGATTTTATACGTATGTATTTCCAAACATCACTCAAAATTCATGTCCATTTTCTGAATATAATGTGACTCAGTATTCACATATAAAAAATCAATTTGAGTAGATTTTGCTTTGCATATTAGATTTTTTTTAGCATAATCTCTTTTCCAGTATGATTCTCTTCTTCCTTCATCTTCCTCAGACTCTTCAAATCTGCTCAATGGTTTTTCTAAAATCTCTTGGAAAAAATTTTGAGTTCAGGGACAAAAAGGAATAATGCTCCTTCAATTACATTGATGGAATAAGAATTCTAAACAATTACATCCAAGTAGATTTCATTTTTTTAAAAACTAGCCCCAAAGTTAAAGTAGATAAATTAAATCAGCATTCCACCATCTTCCAACACATGGTTTAGAGAATGAGAATAAAATGTGATTCCAATAGGGGAAAAAATGCAGCTGCTCCAAGGAACCTCTTTGGAACAGAAAGTGAAATGCTTCACTTTGATAGTCATTATCAAAGAACAAAAAATAAATAAATAAAGTGAAAAGCAAATATGCAGTATAATTAATTCTGGATAATTCAGTAAATTCATACTGAGTTACCTGCTCTTGTTGTCTTGGTATTGAATATAGAATAAATATTGTGGCTATTCAGATGAGTTTCTAAAAATGCCACAGGAAAGGCACCTGCAAAAGCTGCTAAACATTCACCTAGAGCTGAACGTTGACTGTAAAGTTAAAAAAAAAAAGCATCTTTTTAAAGTCAATGCAAATATAATTAGTTTAGCTTTGTGTTAATAAGACTTCTAAGATGTTCAATTTGCCTGGTAATTATTGCCAAACAATAGTATCTGAGTAGACACTAATAAAGAATTAACTCAGATTATTACTATATAAACATTATTTATGTTTCAGTCATAGGCTTTGGCTCTGAAACTATTTTCTAGATCTGAGGGGTTGATGTTGCTGAGTTCTCAGTCACTTTCAATATGACAGACCCTGATACCTTCCTGGGGAGTTTTTAGGAAGGGTATTCTTGCAGTGGTTCTGCTCATATTTGAAATATCAACTCCCAAAGATGGTACTGAGGTATTTGAATTATTAGAATAACAGAGTTTGAAGGGACTTGGGAGGTCTTCTAGTCCAACTCCATACCATTTCAGACAAATGGTTGTCCAATCTCTTCTTAAAAAACCCCAGTAATGGAGCACCAACAACGTCTGAAGGCAAGTCGTTCCACTGATTAATTATTCTCACTGTTGGGAAATGTCTCCTTATTTCTGGGTTGGTTCCCTCCTTGACTGGTTTCCATCCATTCTACCTTCAGGTGCTTTGGAGAATAGGTTGACCCCCTCTTCTTTGTGGTAGCCCCTTAGATATTGGAACAGTGTTGTCGTATTAGCCCTTTTCCTTCTTTTCATTAAACTAGACATACCTAATTTCTGCAACCATTCTTCATATGTTTTAGCCTCCAGTCCTCTAATCATCTTTATTGTTCTTCTCTTCACTTTTTCCAGAATCTCAACATCTTTTTTATAAACTGGCTACAATATTCCAAATGTGGTTTGTGTTCAATTCTGCAAAGTCTACATTATAGAGTTCCACCAGTTTCTAATTTTATATGCTATTGAATATTCAAACTAATTTTTAATTTTTACTTTCAATCATATGCATAATTCTAGTTCACTTTTTATTAGATTTAGATGGGTATTTAAGACCTGATTGAAGAAATGGACTGGATGAAGGCCAATAAAATGAAGGGATTTCAAGGGGGGGAAATCAGGTTTTTAATGGATTTGCGTATTCCAGAAGAGGTTGCTCTCCCCTAATGAATTGTATTTTCTATTACAGCAGACCCATCTTTATTATTAGAGATACCATATATGGATTCTTTGACAGATAAAGAGCCTATTATTAGCTCTTCACCTTATTTGGATAGAGATACAGGTAGTCCTTGTACAGTGACTGTTCAGAGTTATGATGATGCTAAATGAGACTTAAAGCCAGTCCTCAAAGTCGCAGTAGTTGCAGTTCCCCTGTGCTTGGTAACTTGCATGTAATTATGACTGTTACAGCATCCCCTGGTCACTTGATACCCATTTGTGATCTTCACTGCCAGCTTCCCACCAGCAAAGTCAATGGGGAAGGTGGAATGAAGTTGTAACATGACACTGCACCTAATAAACATGCACAATTCAATTAACTGATCATAATACATTTTTAATATTGCACATTTCTTTCTTACCGTTCCACATAGATACTCTTGCTGGTTCCCAAAGCATATAAGCTGGCCAATATTCTATAACAAGAGATTTGAACATCTTCCACTAAGAAAAACAAGAAGAAAAATTAAACAATTTTGTGTATTGTTTTTAATTGTTATCCACAACGTAAGAGACCACTATAAACATACCAAAAAACAATTTAGAACAATTTTAAATTTTACATCTGGACATGCAAATATGCAAGTATTATTACAAATAGTTGAATCTGTCTCAAGAGATTTAGTTATTTTCCTTTTAAAGATGGATAAATACAATCAATATAATTAAACACATGAAACTGGAATTGTTATTTGAAAATTGTTTTTAGAAACTCCAATAAAATCAAGGTACTGGTGTATTATTGTTTAGAATATTAGAAGCCAAGCTATAATGTTCTTAAACATAATTTAGAGTTGTAATGGTATAAATTATTCATTTTAATACTTACATATCAAATCTTCGCCAAACTGATGCTGTCCAATGTGATCAAATAATGAAGACAATACTGGCAGGAGAGCCACTGTTGTGTAGTTAATAATTTGTGTTACTCCTTTTGGCTGACTCCTGGTGTGCGTGAATTGCCCCTGCTTAAGATTTTCCATTGTTTTTTCCAGGTCCTCTGCAGCATTATCCAAAAATGTCCTCAAAGCCATCTTAACCGATTCTAAACCTGTCTTCATCACTGTCCTGTATATCGCATGCACATAAAACGACATTATATTCTATTATGAACAAAATCCATAGAGTTTCTATGTTTCAAGGAACACACTTTTTGAGAATCACCACAAGGGGGTAGAAGAGTGTCATAAAAAGACATTATAGAATTATATAAATAGTTAATTAGTCTTGAACCTAGTAAGCAAAATTGTTAGTTTACATAATTATGTCGTTGCTTCCTCCCTGGAAGGAAAATTGGCTCCATCCAGACATTAATTAAAACTGAACTTTTAAAGGGATTTGGGGAGGTTAGCTATGGTTGTTATGTTATGATTTACATTTCTATGGGAATTCAAGATAGTTTATCTCTACAAAGTAAACTTGTCTGAGAGAAAGTGACTAGTTCAAATTTACCCCCAGTACTATACATATAGAGTTGTGCAACATCACTAAGTAGAAATGTAAACATGTGAATATTTGGTCCAGTTTGATATATTGACTACAATGTACACTGGCTCTGTATGAAGCCATACTACTATATTATGATAATTCTTTTGATAACATCATAATTAGATTCAAGTCAGTTCTGTGCCTGAGGCTACCCTGAAGCTGTAGCAAATACAGAACACACTAGCATAAGTGTTTATTAGAATATAGGAATCTCTATAAGAGGAAAAAGCAGCTGCATGTGTCTAGACTAAGCAACAACAAAGAGTAGCAACAAGCTGATTATGTCAAAGGTGAGGTGGACTTCAAAAGATCTGAAAATATAGTTTTGAGAATCAGTTCAGAGCATACAGTGTAAAACAACAAGAGATACACTGTTTAACTATTTGCTAGAAAATAATTTTTTGGAATGATGAGGATGGTGTTAATGCAACATATCTAATTTTTAAAGTTTCAGTAATAGCACCATACTTTTAAATACATTCAAAACATTCACATAATATGTAATGTTATGATTTGTAATGAAATGTTTTCACCATGCAATTATCCTTCATTCCTAACTGAGAAAATAGTTACAATGATAGCTCATATATAAATATGTAATCTATGAAATTTCAAAGTAAACTTAAAAGTACTAAATATGACAATTAGGAATTGGACACATGAATAGATGATGTCTCATCCAAACATATTTTCAGTGGGACAGAAGCACTGATAGTTTTCCCCCTAGAATTATTAATCTTTCTGATTTAGCAAGTCTCCATTTATGGAAAAGACAACAAAGTATACATTTAAAATAATGTTGTACCTATTAGTTTTCTACAAATCGAAACAATAATTTAATATAATCTATTTAGCAATTTACCTTGCATCCAAGGTCTGACCCAAGATATGAAGACAATTGACTATTGAAGTTGCATCATTTCCTAAGGGCACCAGAAGAAAGAAGAAAAATGAGAGATTTTGTATTATACCGTTTCTATTTTTCACCAGTAGTGGTGAATTTACAAATAGAATTTAATGTTATACATTATAATAATTAAAATATTATTTCAATGATTTCAGCTTATGCAAAAAAAGAAATCTAACTAAGATAAACAAACACATTTTTCATGAATGTGATAAGCTCCCTGAATATTTTTTGACATTTCAAGTTTTCAGACTGTATTATTTAAAAGTTAATCTTTTCATCACATTAATTTATGCATTAATATAGAAGCGTATGTACTATAATGTGTCATGAATCGCATCTGAATCTAAAGCTGTCAAAGAATAATGAAAGCAATGAGTCATGCAAAAATATCAATTGATCTTTAAAAGAAGAATTTGGAGAATGGAGATGTCAAAAATAGATTTTTCAAAATTTTGGGCAATAATAAAATTGTAATGAGTTTCTGCAAGAACGTCTAACAGTTTTTCTCAATTAATTTTTTTACATAATTCACAAAGTATATCTAGGACTATAGTTAAGTGATTTTAGCCCTTCATACACTAAGAAAGTATATTTTTCACTGAAATTTATGGTCCTTAAGACTTTTTTTTTGCCAGCAACATTTTTCTTGCTGGAGTCACAATATAGGAAACTTGACTCAATTCAAGAACTGTTCAGGATTCATTTTATTCTACAATTACACCAGCTGCATACAGTTATGAGTAGAAAATATGATGGTAAGTGTAATACTTCTGTATGCACTAAGGAATATAGTGTACATTGCCTCATAGTTGTATTAATGAAATATAATTTAATTTATTATATTTATTTACATTTACATTTATATAAACCATATCGTCTCCATCATATTTGAGCCGTATATAAAATTAATTAGTAACATTTTGAATTAAAAATTCCCAAAATTACCCCAAATTAGACTTCCATGTTGACAGATTTCAGTGTGACATAATTTTCCCCCCATAATGTTCAGGTAAAATATCCTAAAGGAAAATTTAGCTATATAAAAGCTATATAAAAGATGGAATGTCAAAAACTTTTAACAGAATAAAAGCTTTAACTTGACTAAGAATGTCTCAAAAAAATTAAATGATTTTATAATAATAAAATAAACACGGAATTCTATTGAACAGAAAATTTTAGAGAAAGTATAAATAAAACTTTAAATTATTAAATTCACAAAAGGCCTATAGATAAATGATTAAGAAATAAACTACATTATAAAAATACTAGGTAGATGAATGTTTTGTAGGTGTTTTACTGTTATCTTAAGAATGTACATTCCATTTGTTTAGAGGTGTACAAAAAAAAACCCTAAGTAAAAGTAACAAGGAGATAATACTGCAATCAATATCATACTTTCACATATATAAATATCTCAAATGTGCTTATTTTTTTAAACTTCTTTTTAATAAAAGCATTTAAAGTAGAAAATAATAGCGAAACTGATACTAGGTGACTTTTACTAAGGCACCATTATATATATATACACATATACATTCATACATACATACATACACACACACACACACATATGCATACACACAAACACACACACACACAGTGAGGACAAAAGAAATTATGTATTTGAGGTTCAAAAATAAAATACAACTAAGATGCATTGTTCCAGTAATTACAATAATATATTTAAGTTTAATCAGTATATCTGTCATGCAAGAATGACCTCTTAAAAATGTTTGAAGCATATCTCGCTTTCCTATTAGAAGTGCATTCTTTAAGGATGCAAGTCATGGTCCTTTTTTGGGATGTTGTGTGTGATTTCTATTTTATCTCCTTGTACAAATATTCAGTATTTTGGAGTTTTTCAGCATGACTGAGCCTTACTGAAATGTTTGGCTGTTTCAGGTATTTAGAAGTTACTTTAGAACTCCTCTAAATCTTGTAGCTCTGTGGAATATGCTGATACAGGTCCCTTACTTTTTGTGACTCTTGCTTTAGCGTCTGTCAACACCTGACATAGGTATTTGCATCAAAGATAATCAACCACTAACCATTTTCTGTTGCTCCAGCATGACTAATCTCACATACAGTATTTGCTATGGTAGGCATTTTCAATCAAGCCATATTTAAGTAAAATAAAATTAGCAACAACATCAGAGATAAACTCAATTTCATTGTTTTTAAATTTTCATTTCAAAAATCTGCATGATCAGTAAAGGCTTGCTAGGCTGTCTATTCGGCTGATTTCTGATCGTTTTATGCAAGGCTGGATATAAAATTCCAACTGAAAAAGAACTAAACAATGACTTTAAGACCCTAGAAATCTGTGACTAAAATTCCAGCTGAAAGAGAGCTAAACGTTGACTTGCAGGCATTTAAAAAAAAAAAAACTGTAGAAAACTGCATAGTCCCTAAACTACTCCTAAAAAATTCTTTGGGGAATGAGATTGATGGGTTACTATTAGGGTGGCACACACTCCATAAATAAATAAATGAATAAACAAACTAACAAGTCTAGTGGTACTTTGCAAATCCCTCTGCCAATCTTTTTGCCAATGATCAGCTGAGAGTCACTCACTAAGTTGCATAGCTGACTGTAGCCATGAATCTATGTCTCCCTAGCATCAGTTCAGTACTTTAACCACTATACACTTGCTGTCCTATTAGGATCACTTATATGAGATTCTAATATATTTATACAAATCAAAATAATTCATCAATAATCTATTTCAAATTACTGTGAAATAGCCAGAGCCCTGGTCAAAATTATGTTTAAATATGCAAGGATTCCAATAATCATTCTCTTTTATTAGAGGAATAGTAATGATAAGCTTTCAACATAGCTATATACATAATTGAACTTTTAAAACAATTTTACACCACGCAACACCCTATGAGTAATAGGGATGGGAAATTTACTCTGCCAATCTATATGGAATTTTTCATGATTCATACTCAAAGGCAAACATGCAATACTTATTTTATGAAAAACAGATTAACAGAATGATCTCTTTGGCACATAACTCCAAAAGAGGCTGTGCAAATGCTGTGTGTGCATGTATATATAGATAGATAGATATAGCGAACACAGAGAGCAGGATCAAATGAATAGTCATACACATGCCTGCTATGGAAATGCTTTGCCATTTTAGCAGGAAAACTGTGGATATATAATCAAATCAAAATTTGCATGTTTACTGAACATATAAGTTCCCTTGATGTGCTAGCCGCCAAATATTATCAGTGATACATAAAATCGTGCAGCATGCAAACAAAGAGGACACACAGAGTTGCAAATAATGGTAAGAAAAACAAGGGATGCTCAAACAAGCATTTTTCAAGGGTCTCCTTACCAAACAGTGAAATCCTATGCCTGACAAGAACTCCAAGTTTGCAGAATAGGCTAAAGACAAAGAATAAATAAAAGAGAAGGGAGGGGACAAAGAAAAAAAGGAAGAAAATAAGAGGTGATGTATGAGCAGGAAAAAGCAACATGATGTTTTGCAGAAAGAATCAGTTCTGAGCAGAATGTAGGACTGAAAATACTACAAAAGTTTCCAAGAATTGATCCACAACAAACATAGTTAAGAAAGCACATATCTGAGGTAAAGAAACAGAGTAAATGGGAAGCCCTATCAAGAAATAGCCTTTAAAATGTTAGGCAACAAAGTTCAATCAATAGCCTAGTATTTAGATACAAGTGTAAACATAAACATATATTTTAAAAAGCAATAGAGAAAAGGTTCTGAGTAATAGGCAAATATTTAATATTTGCCTATTACTAGAATATAGTACATAGTATATTCATTTTATGTATGCATAAAGCTTATATTATTAACAGTTATTATCATCAGCTGCCTGCAATTACTGCAAGTTCAAATCTCACCAGGCTCAAGGTTGACTCAGCCTTCCATCCTTTCTAAGGTAGGTAAAATGAGGACCCAGATTATGGGGGCAATAAGCTGACTTTGTATAAAAATATACAAAAGTATGAAGGCTATTGCTTAACGCATTGTAAGCCGCCCTGAGTCTCCAGAGAAGGGCGGCATATAAATCAAATTTTTAAAAAAATATTACTTTTTTTTTTAAATAAAATGTGTTAGATATACAATTCCTACTGGCCACAGTCCAACACAGATTTATTAAAGCCATTCATTTCAGTGGGCTTAAGTACATTAAATTCTGTTTGATTAAAGTTAATGAAAATGAGTAAGATACAAATTTAAGTAGATATGAATGGCTTGGTTTTTATAAAACGGATTGGATCTGATTGCTCTGTTTCACTGATGTAAACTGTTTCCATGCAAAAGAGAGCTCCATCTTTTTTTCTTTTTTTTTTTTAATTTGATTTATATGCCGCCCTTCTCCGGAGACTCAGGGCGGCTTACAGTGCGTTAAGCAATAGCCTTCATACTTTTGTATATTTATACAAAGTCAGCTTATTGCCCCCACAAACTGGGTCCTCATTTAACCTACCTTAGAAAGGATGGAAGGCTGAGTCAACCTTGAGCCTTGGAGAGATTCGAACCAGCAGTAAATTGCAGGCAGCTGTGTTAATAACAGGGTGCTTTAAACCACTGTAGTACCAAGGCTCTTAACTGCAGATATGAGTTTTTATGAACTCAAGTCATCCTATAAGAAGGCTGATGGATTAATTCTGGAATTCATTATTCCCACAATTTCAGAGATGGTGTGATATTTCAAGGGATACTTATATTATGAATTAAATAAGTAAATAAATATTAACAATATACTTTATGTCTCAGAATGAAGTAAACTTAATCTCAAACCGAAATACCTTGAAATGTATGTTTTATACAGTATGTTTGGTCTTAGGTATAATGTGCTCCCAGACAAAGTAACATAATTACATTTAATTATCTCTTAATAGGTTGACTAATTCAGTCACTCTTTTATGTAAGAAAACTTTGCACTGTTTAATGTTACCTTGATTAGTTTAATGACTCAAAATATCAGTCCCAGAGGTATTTCTAGGGCAATATCTTATTTTCATATCCAAGAGCAGTGTAATTTTAAAGAAGAAAAGACACCGAAAAACATTAAAATTTTATTTTGTTTTGTCTAGTTCAGAATAAGTTGATAAAGTGTATTTACATATTTATTCTGTTATTCTGTCATGAAGACTCAGATTGTTGGGGGCAATAAACTGACTCTGTAAATCGCTTAGAGAGGGCTATAAAAGCAGTGTGAAGTGGTATATAAGTGTAAGTGCTATTGCTATTATTTTCATATTTTGTTTTCAATTATCAAATGGGATAAAACAGTTGCAAATATTCATATTCAAAGAAAATAGTAAGAGTTTTGAAAGTAGGTGAATTACACAGGATTGGCTATATAGTATAATTATTAGTCTCAAATTCCATTTGCTAGCCATTTGATTTAAAAGATTCAAAAAGCGTCAGGGTGAAAATGTGGTATGGGGAGTGTCTTTGACCGTAAATAAATAAATAAATAAGAGCATAATTACAGAGAATGTACAAACCAAATGTTTGCTTTCAGCAGGACCTTGAGAAATGTACAATTATGAGAAAGAAAATGTATTCCAAATTAGAAGATTTGGAAATAACCAAAAATAAAGTAAGTGGACTTGAATTATAGGATGATTTCACAACAATATGGAATTGAATATTTGTTGCTTAATATAAAAGAATGGCATACGATAAAAGAAAAACAAATATGAGAATAAAAGAAATGCGTAATGAATGGTTGAATATTGATCAGGAAGAAAGGATGTGTGTTTTCACCTTGGTTGGTTGATACATAACTGATACAGTTATGGATAAATGTATACATAGTAGAGCAATATTATTGTTTGGGAATGTGAATATGGGTGTCCTTTTACATGTAGATAATGCTACATTGTCTACATGTAAAAAGGATATCCATATTGTTAATTAAGAACCCAAATAATTTGCAGTGAAAGCTATACAGCAGCGGTCCCCAGTGGGAGAGAATGAAACCGGGCCATGTGAGCAGTGGGCCAGTACACATGCATGCGCACAGAGCTCAACTTGCATGAGCAGTGGGCCAGTGTGCGCATGCACACACATCTCAACTTGCACAAATTGAGTTGTGTGCGCCACTCATGCAAGATGAGCTGTTCAAATGCACGCCTTCACTTGTGAATAGGCCATGGCGCATTAGTGGGCAAAGGCCCGGGTTTTAGGGACCCCTGCTATACAGACTGTAAGATATAACAAAGAACATGGACTTGAAAATTAATGTATTGATGATGCAGGTAGCCATGTTGACAGACGAAATGGAGCAAGTTCATGAATTTGTGTACTTTGGTAAAATGTTTATGAAAGATGGAGAAACAATTTGAGACAATCACATATGGGCATATTATGATAGAAAGGTAGTAAGTGGTATGTCATCTGTTATGAAGAAGAAATGTAAGAAAAATACAGTATATAATATGTACCTCTGTTCACTTTGTTTTATGGGAGTGAGAATTGGGTATATCAGGAGTTAAATTCAACTAAAACTGAGTTGAATTCAGTGGATTCTTTAACAAAGGTACTGTATGTGGTTTAAAAAAAGAATATAAAGAGTGAAGAATGAATGGGTGATGAATTGATTAAATATAAAAGAGAATGATCAGTACAACAGAAATATATTGAGGTGGGTTTGATTATGTAGGGAGAATAAATGAGGATCAATCACAAAATTTCTATATGAAAAAAGATTGAATGTCTGAAAAAGTCATGTTGGTAAGATCCTCAAAAAGAAAAGGATGAGAACAAAAGGCAATGAGTGAATCAGTACACAAATAGAAGAAGAAATTTTTTTTACTACTTTGCTTTTTCTGAATGTTGCATTATATTGCTTACTCTAAAGGAGAACATGATGAATTATGTGTATGCCATTTTAATTATCTGCTACTATTGAATAAACTGAATCAAATATTTGGCCTATTTTAGTTTCATAGGACATTGACATAGGACATTGATTCTTTCATTATATCCTTCCTTCAAAATTTCCCATTTAAAAGACTCATTAATGATGTTATAGATGAACAGAACCACATTATATGTAATCTGACAAGGGGTCTGGTAGCATGTTTTATTACTATCTTATTAGAAAGCATAAACTAGCTGATGAAGTAAAATATAGTTTATGAAAATGTATGCCTTCTACATTTGCTGTTTGTAAAGTTTACTATATATAGTAGTTCATACAAAGATGGGAACAGGAATGTTAGCCATAATATACTTTAGCATGTATGTATATGCATATCTGTACCAGTAATACCAGTAAAAAGAAAACAAGAAAATTCTAGATTTTTTTAATATAACCGTAGGGAAATATGGTTAATGCCTGTATGTCACCTTATGGAAAAATATACTGGTGAAATCAATATAAGAGCACACAGAATGACAAAATTATTAATATGCATGTGTGTAATTTATGTCCTGTTTTTCTAGCCCCAGAGTATACAAGATGATTATCAGCTGCCAAAACATAAAAGCTAGGAGCCTCTCTAGTTAAATGAAATGGGGGGCAGGGAAGAATATAAGAGATGACAAAATATGGAAAACATTATTAGGTATAGGAGAAAGATCAAGGAAATTATTCAAATTTCAGTTTTTAGAGCTCATAATGTTATAAAATAGATGTTGGATTTTTGTTACTTCTCATGTCTCTAAACATATCCATAAGCCTGCCAATGTTTTATATTTATATTTTATCATATGCTATGTTATTTATGTTTTTACCTGGTTACCATTTCTTTCTCCTTGTTAGAAGCATGACCCCCGCTGCTCAGAGGTCTGCTTGCTGCAGATAGGAAATACAGGCGGTGATTTTTGAAATACTGATCAATTAAAGGAAGTACAACCTGAAATAAATACATGGAAGAGATAAAATACTGATTAGTAAAATTTCTTACTGCTACTATTTTTATTCCTATTTTTATTCAGTTTCATGGCACTAAAGACCTGTCAACAAACAGTATATGCAAGATTTATTAACATAAATTCAACTTTTCTCTAGGATATGTCCTGTAGTAGGATTTGTTATTAGATCAAAATTTTATCCTTTTATCTGGAGGTAAAAAAAAAATAGCTTCCAGTTTTAATGTTCTTATATTTTTACTTTATTATTTTTATAATTTTAATTGCAGAAATTCTCTCTATACTTGATCTTGAATTAGCAATAATAACTCAGCAATGGAGAATCATCTTGCTCAAGCAAATATGGGTGCTAGTACTTTGGCAAAGTACTAGCCAAAGAATAATTTTTGCTTCTAGCATCTATTTTTCTATTTAAAAAAAAAAAATCATTACAAGTCACTGGATGATTAGCAAGCAGGAACATGTTACTGTGCTACCATCTGCAGCATTTATGTGCTGACTGTAGCAATGTTGTAACTATGCTTTACAGTTGATTAATATTAACTTTTAATTTGTCATAATAAATATTACAGAAAAATAGCATATACTTTACTTTAGCAAAGAATTTGATTTCTTGTTCATAAGGAAACTGTTCTCCTTTCCCTCTGCTGCCACCATCTGTATAGGAAAAAAAGTGCTACAAATTTAATTGAATATATTATAGCCAATTTTTGCACTGTATTCCTTATAAACTAAACTTTTCATCTATCCATTGTATAGTACTACATGACTTGGAATGTTGATTTTTATTTTAGATGCTTTAAGTTCTTCTTAACCCACAAAGCAGCACAATAACAAACTTGATTTCCATATACTCTATAAAACAAAACCAGAATTCAGTCTTGGTTGATTTGCAATAATGTCTTGCATTACCAGCAGCAGCTTGAAAAGGCATTCTTTCACATATTTCATAAAACAACTGCTGTAATATACAGTACTTGAAAAATTGACTGTAAATGTTAAGAACCCCATATTATTCAGTGTTCTATATTTTAAGAGAATTATCAGTATTGGTCCATTTCTTTCAGAAATGTTCTTCTTCCAAAAATAAGAACAAAAAGAAATTAAAACTAAAACAGATCATAAATGTATTACACTTTCTTAGAAATTTCCACTACTGTTCTTTTTTTTTTAAACTTTTCATTTATGTGATAAATTGATTGGGAAGAGGGGAAGAAGTCTGCACTTCTGAAAATTCAGCTTTCTATATTTCAGACATTACTAGAGTCACTGGGAGTCAGGTAGCATATAAATTTACTAAATTATTATTATTACTATTATTAGTATTCTACTAATAAAATACTATTGTTACTTTGATAAGAAGTACAACTTTGCAAAATTTAATTTTCCTGAATCTTCTTAAAAAATAGTCAGAGCATATTTCTGTATCTTCCTCACCTAAAGGCACAAAGCAGTTGGACAGTTATAAATTAATTGTTTTGCTCCTTTGGAAAATTTTCATGAAGTTTATGATTTTTTTTCAATAAGTAGAGAATGATTGGATCTGACTCATTTTAAGATCTGGTTGGTTCATTCACAATACTAAGCCAGTCTTTTTTTAAGATCTACTTTATTACAGAAACCATAGTGACCTGGTTGATATCAAATGTAACACTAAAATGTACTAGCACAACAAGGATAGAGAAACCACACTACAACTTAGCACTGTCTGTGTGGACTAAGTCTTTATTAATGAAGGTGTTCCACTGCTATGGTTCAAAAAGAGGTAATGTTGAACTGTATCTCAAAAAATAAAATATACTTTTAACACTTTTTAAAACCATTTGCTTCTTATTAACCATGTAAAAGAACTTAAAGCTATATTTTATAATATAAAATATATATTTACAATATCTTACCGAATTCCAGAATATACTGATGGGCTTCATCTACGTATCGTATCAATTGTTGGAGAAAACTGTAAGCAAACCTTTTTTCAATGGATGGTGTGTCTAATTCTAAATCCTTTAAGCCTCTGGAACAAATTAAAAAAATATTGCCCCCAACTAAGAAAAAAATTAGAAAGGAGATCTTATACAAGCTTTGAAATTATTATAGAGATAGTCATGACATTGTTTATTTACCAACTGGGATATGTTAAATAAATAATGTAGACTTAAATCACATTCCTTTTAAGTAGTACTTTGCTCCTCCCTTTGACGTAACTCATTTTATGTTTGCTCTTTTAGTTCTGCATCATTATGTTGGCAAACTTATCTGGACATATTTCTGCTTAGCTTTCAAAACCACCAAGGTTTATTGGTATCCATCTTGGAGGAAGGTTGATTTGTTATTTGTTATTGCTTCTTATAATTTTTAAAATTTTGTAATCTCCTCAGGTTGTGACAGGATATAAAATTTTAAATTGGGAGACTGACAGATTTGAAAGTCATGCACACATTATAGGTCAGCCCTTTTGGATATAATAATAAATTATGAATTAATTTAAACCACAGTATCAGAATTTTATTTTATTATATTGGTTTTGCTGTAGGAAACTCAAGGTTGTGTTTCTGGTTTTTCCCACCTACAATTTTACAATTCCCACCTTGAATTAAGTTGTGTATAAGCCTATCAAAGGAGGTTTACAGCCGAAAGGGGGAGCTTGAAGTTATGGGTCTCTAGTTCAATTTTTTATTTATTTTGATTTACTTACTTATTTGAGTCCCGTCTTTATTATTTTTACAAATAACACAAGGCAGTGACCATATCCAACAAACCTTCCTCCCACTATTTATCCCACAGCAACAACCTTGCTGAGTTGGGCTGAGGAGAGCGCGAATAGTCACCAAGCATGCTTTCATGGTAATGTGGGACTGGAATTTGTGGTCTCCTGCTTTCTAGCCTTGTGTCTTAACCACTACACTGAACTGGTACATATCTATCAGTGCTCTAGCCACGATAACAGACTTCTACTGCATTATAAACATAAGAAGAAACTATTAACAATAGACTGAATGACAACATGCATACGCAAAGCTATTTTGTGCTACATTTATGAGTAAGAAGACTAGTTACTGCCATGAAAGTTATGTCTTCTCTTCTTTATATGAAAATCTTCATCCTTACCAAGTTCTTAAAAGGTAGGAAATCACAAAACTGATCTTTTGCTTCCCCTTCGTAATGAAGCCCTATCAGTTTATTTAAGAAATTACATGAGTTGCTATTGTTGTTTTGTTTTTCTTAAAGCAGCTTGCAACCAATAAAACAGATTACAGAATATAAAACATGACAGTAAAATAATTTAAAAAATCAACATTAAACCAATAAAATCAAAGAACAATAACAACTTGGTGAAAGAAAAATGTTTTTGAGTGTGGAGTGTTTTTGATGTTTATGACCATCTTTTTTCCATTTCTTATACATATAAGAGAGCTATACTGAGAGTTCAAAAAGAGGAAAAAAGTTTTTTTTTAATGAAAAGGGTTTTTTTTTTTTTTTAGAAAAATTGAATTGTTCATGTGCTTTTTCAGTTAAAACATGTTACTTACAGATTCTTAGGGTTCCTTGCCCTAAGAATTTCTTGCTCTCCCATGTTATCTCTTATCTTACCAGAAAATATAGTTATAAATGGCAAAACAAGTTCTCAGTTGAGCAATCAATGTAAATGCAGTGATTTTTAAGAGACAATTATTCTGTTCTGCTGATACCTTGGAACATAAGGCAATACTGCTCCAGGAATATGAAGCCATTAAGCTCTTGGTCTGAGAAATCAAGTAAAGGTCCATTTAACTTGCTGTGCGTTGAAGAAAACTTCCCATTGTTTTGCACAATGGGAGAAGAAATCTTTTGTCCAAGGACCCCAGTTGGCTTCATTCCTGATGTTACCTCACTGCTAGGCTTGGGATAAAGAACTGGAAAAACAGTTTTGAGACTGCACCTTCTTGGGACATTTTACAAATCTCTTTGAAGTGAATATGTTCCATACTCAATATTCCTGGTTAAATTTGATACCTGTTTTCTTTCTAAAGTAAAAGTAAAGTTCCCCCTGTCCATTCATATCTGACTCTAGGGAGTGGTGGCTCGTCTCCGTTTCTTAGCCGAGAGAGCCAACATTGTCCGAAGACATTTCCATGGTCATGTGACCAGCATAACTATGCCATGGCACACAGAACCTGTTTTTCCCACCAAAGTGGTACCTATGCTTTTGAACGGCTAGGTGGGCAGTAGCTGGGGCAAGTCGCATGGTGCTCAAGTCTGAAACCTGGGTTGTGATTTCCAGCCAACAAGTCCAGTGTCTTAACCACTGAGCCATTGCACCCCTCTCATTTTCTTTCTAATTGCAAGAAAGGCAGAGACAACCAGGAGTAGGAAAATAAAATACTGAAGTGAAGAAGAGAGAATAACAATTGGCAATGCAAACAAAAAAAATATTAAGAAACTTAGCAAAAGAGGATACCACCAAATGTCAGTTACTGATTATTATTTTTTTCTTAAGAGAGAAGGGTGGAAACTCATGCAGAGCAAAATTCTGTCACGTGAGTTCCTCCTTGCCAAACCTGTAGAGAATGATGATGTTCATATATCCTTTCTCACAACAACATAGAAATCTTAAATTTTTCTATTTCCAAGATAACATTTAAGAAATGTTATCTTGCACCATAACTCTTCGACTTGGCAAGAAAAAAAATCAACATTTAATATTTATGCCTTCGCATAAATATTTAAGGAAGATATTGTTTGGAAAAGGGCAAATCAGCACATAAATGCATATCTCAGATGTATTTATTTTCTTATAAAAAACAAATTTTCCCATGCAGTACATTGTTAAACTACATAAAGTACATAATGTAGATTATTTCATCTTTAAAGCCTACAGCAATAACCAATTAGCATTTACCTGGACACAACATAGCCATTGATCTGGAGGAACTTCAGAATATCTTGGGCTTTCTCTCTATCCTTAGCTTTTTCTTTGGCTGTCAATGTATCATAGGGTACAAGTAGGGGATGATTTCCTCCTCCCACTAGAATGCATTAAGAAATTAAGTGACAAAATAATGACAGTACCATTATTTTTAAAAGGAATTAAATTTCATAAAACATAAAGACATTACAGTATTCACTTTGCCCTGCTAGATATATTTTCTAGTATCCTCCATATTGTTAAAATTGCTTATTGCTAAGAATGAATATCCCAACTCTTACAAACCATATTATTAGCCTGTTATGCAGTTTACTTACTAAATTTATATGGCACCCATCTCACTGTCAAGCAACTCTTACCCAAAGTTCATTTAAAATTTTCAAAGTCATATGTTGCAGAAGTCATTCCACAATTAATTCTGCATAAATATCTTAGAATCACTTTTATTTGCATGCATTTTAATACTTTCACCAGGTCAGGCACCGCAGAAATTGTTACTTTAGATTATGACAAATTGACCACATAATACCATATATAAAATTGCACTTAAAAATGTTAAAATATATTTTTCACACAGAATCATTATTATATGTAGCATATCACAGAGTTATCTAACCAAAAAAGATAAATTATACTGGAAATCCTGTTTTGGATATAGAATGTTAATTTCTGGGCCTCTCAAAATATATATATATATATATGTATATGTATATGTATATGTATATGTATATGTATATGTATATGTATATGTATGTATGTATGTGTATATGTATGTATGTATGTATAGTTAATATTTCGGGTTTCTTCCCGTGTAATTGTGGATATATCCCTAAAAGGGTAGAAGCGACGTTTCGACAGAATCCCATCTGCCATCATCAGGCTTATGCCAGTAGTCATTTTGCACTAACTGACGTTGGAATTTCAAATCTGGTGCTGGTATTCTGGGATGGCTCCACCTTTTCATTCTGATTGGTTGGGAGTCCCAGTATGTGTTTATTGGCTTGGCTTCGGGTGTATGGTCGGTTTTTCTCCACTAGGTGGCAGGGCTTTATCTTTGTGGCTGGTTTGAATATGATTTGGTTGGGATTTTTTTGTGCAATGTTTGGTCCATGTTCCACATATGGTGTCAAGATTCGTCTATCTATGAGAGCAGGTTTCCAAATAGTAGGCAGACGTGAAGTGTCATCCCGTTTATTCATGCAATATGGTCTTTTTTCCATTTCTATTGCTTCTCTGATTATCCTGCCATTGAGATGTTCTATTTTTGCAATTGTTTTTGTTTTATTAAAATTAATGTTGTGTCCTGTTGTATTTATATGTTGAACTAATGATGATGTGTGTTCTTGCTTTTGTATTTTGTATGCTTTTGTATGTATGTATGTATATATGTATATATGTATACATGTATATACATATATATATTTTAAAAGAGATTGTACCTTTGGCTTCAAGCTCCATTTTCTTTTTTTTCGCCCATATGTTATGATAATTTTCAGCCATCATCTCAGCCATTGCCTAAGGAAGAAGAAAGACATAAATAATTACAATTTGTTCTCTAGTAGGTTAGTTAAGCTTATTTTCGTTATTTTTTTTTAAACAAAGTAATTGTTGCATTTTTGGTCCTAGCCAAAAAAAAATAAATACTAACTTCAGGCATATTTTTAAATAATTAATTTGATAGACTTCCACAAATTCTTTCCAATATTACAGAAATTGCAGGAGCAGAATTCTGCTCCTGGCATGCTCCCTCAGGAGGTGGGGAGGAGGAAATTTTTGCCAATTCACCCTTCAGCTCCTTGTGCTTCCCTAAAATCTGGTCTGGAAGACTAGAGAAGCTTCCAGATCAGTGTTGAAAGTAGCAGGGAAAGTTGCCAGGGAAAGGAGGAATTGGCAAAAATTGCCTCTTACCCTTCCACCAGTTGGAACCACTGTATCAAAAGCCCTTCCATTCTTGGAAGACCAATTGCAGGTCCAAGCATCTGTTAGAAAAGTTGGAGAATAAATGATAACTATCAGAGGATTGGTAGAGAATTACATTAAGTAATTATTGAAAAAGCCATGGAAACTTCTTAAAACATTACATTCTTAATGTTGATCATAATAGCCATGTAACTTACATGTAACTCTCTGGACAGGGTTACATTACTCATGTCAATTGCACGGGGAGTATAGCCATGGACTGTATCTACAGAAATCTGAATAAATATCAATAGAGGTATTAACAGAAAAAAAGAACAATAGAACATATTTGAACAAGTTTAATGACAGCTACAGAGGGGTTCCATCAAGGAATAGGAAAACATTGACAAATTTATCAGTTTATCATGGTTTCATATATTTCTCTATTAAATCCTAAATGTTAAGACTGTGCTAGTTCTCATTATTCAAAATAATCTAGTTAATACATAAATCTGAATGCCATGAATTCTTGAATGCCAATTTTATATTTACCTAAAAATGAATAAATGATATATGCATTGAATTACAATAAAATGAAGGTAAATGTGTAGATAAGACTCAAAGCATTAAACATGCTAATTATCAAAGATAGTCATCATCAAATAATGTAAACAGATGCTAAAAGTTTCAGTTTATCTAATTTCAGGAATTTCAATGCTGTATAGGAATTCCACTGAAGTTCTTATGAAAGTGAAAATGTGTATCACATAACATTTAGAAGCAGTATTAGTTGAAGAAAGGATTTATCTCTTAGAAAAGAAAAAAATACATATTCTCTCTCAAGCTTGTTTATATTTAAAATTACATTTCTTTCTATATACTAGCCGGTTAAATTCATTAGAGTTTTATAAAAAATCACAATCCTAAAATATTTTGTGAAGAGAAATTCCATTTTTTTAAGATACTTCAAAAACAGCAAATACAAAATAAACAAACAGCATTAAACTATATAAAGTTTAGATAACTTTCCCCTACTTACAGAACTTGGAAGCCAATGTTCACACTGAAGGAATGCTGCAGCTTCTACCTCCAAAATAGCATTTTAAAAAATAACTAGGAAATATTGCTGCTAAAGCTACTAATCAGAAGTGCTTGCAGCTCAAAATATACCTGACTTGTCTGTGATATCCGACGTGAACGATTATAAAGAGCCATAGTATCTCCTTCCCTCGTTCTTTCAACCCGCCATCCCCAAGCAAGCATGGTTTTCAGAGATTCTTTAATTGGCCATCTATAAATTTCTTTTTCCTGAAAGAAGCGCATATATGATGATCCTATTAGTGGTAAAAGAGCTGTCCTCACATCTGGTTAGTAGCACCCAATCTTTTGATTGATTTTGAGATATCTATAAATAACAGACTACCACCCAGCAACTCTCTATGAAAGGTAGATCCTTGACTGCAAAAATCTGCTTTGATTCTATGCACACCTCTTTTAAAGTAACTTCCTTAGCAGCCAAACACTCTATTAGAAATTATTTTGGTTGTAGACTAGCATAAAACAAATAACGTAACGATCACTCTGAAATAGAAGAATAAAATGTCACACTGAGAGAATAAAAGAAAAGAAAGACTAGTATACCAGACTAGAATTACAAAGTATAGAGATTAAAACCAGGGTGAAATCTATAAAATCAAAGTCTATAACAGTATTATAACTCCGGTCTATAAAGGTCTATGAGAATGTAAAGCTATGGCTTTACACGCATGCCTGCCATAATGTCTTCCTCTTGATCCTTTGGGAAGGAAAGTTCTGCAACATACCTAAAGAGCCGAGAATGTTCTTAAAATGATAGGGCAATTTGAATCACTTCCAATTTGCTGCATTGCCTTTTTATATACACCTACAATATATGTATATTTTCCTATTTGCAACACAAGGCAGGTTAAAGGCTTAGTCTTTTGCTAGCTGATCAGAAAACAAAGTTTTGTTTTATAGTGATTGTTATCTGCCTTATGCTGTTCTATGACCAAAATAAATAATAATTTCAAATTGAGCATTAAATGTGTTATTATCTATATGATAACCAAATATTTATATAGCTTTTCTTTATGAAATATTTTAAATCTTTATATTCATATCTCTTATATAGTACATTAGAAGAGATACAAATGTGGCAATAACAAAAAAAAGAAAAGAAAAAATGATATTTGTAAAAATCCATTAAATATAATACAAATATTATAAGCATTTGATGACTACCTTCTAAGGACAAGAGTACCATCCTCAAATTGCAGCATTATATAGGAAAACAATTCCTATTAAATGAACCTTTTATACTTTTGGTTTGAGTGGACTAAAACACCTCCAAGGTCCCTTCGAACTCTGCTATTCTGTTCTGTTCTATCATAGTAACTGAAGGAAAAGCAGAAATATCATGCCCTCATAAAGTGAAAGATGTATCATACACTTCAGAAGACCCCCTATTCTTATTCTTTTATTGATGTGATCTTTGGTGATTGATAATCTATCACAATTAGGAGACAGGTTAAGCAGTAAGTAGTAAATTAGTAGGAAAATTGCTAAAAGCTTGGGATACTAAAAAATCAGTATCCATGGGAAGGAATAAAATATCCATGCTTTACCAACCTGAAAATCCCTACCTCCAAACTCTTAAGAGAAATGTATAGCATCCTATGGAGAAAGTATTATTATCGATTTTGTAGTGGCCAATTTTGCTAGGACAGCATAGTTGCCCCCACAGATCCTTTCAAATAACTTCTTCACCCCCAAAAGCTGATGAGATTAAATGGGATTTGCAAGTGATATGACAAGCATATGAAAGCAGTGCATTTACTTAACAAAGGAGGATACTTTGGAATTATCTTAAAATACTGCTGACTGACAGAAATATACTTCCAGACCTAAGACAGAATACTTAAGTCTTTAACCAGTGATCAAATGTAAGATACATAGTTCAAGGAAAAATACTTGGATCCTGGTTCAACAATCATTTTCACAGACTATTGTCCTGTGATTATGTTTAGATCTATAAGGATTTATGGAGCAAAGGCTAAATTATGATAGATGTAAAGTTTTATTTTTCAAACCCTAGCTTTAGTGCTCTCCTTTATAGTGCAAACACTACAAAAAGAGATCACACACAATCTCTTTAGCCCTTCCATAGTGATGAAGTTTGATAGGGATGAGCAAAAGAGAAACAAAATGGAGGGTAGAGTTCCTGTCACTATTTTTGCTGGGTATGTGGAGTATGTTTCTTTCTGCTTGAGTTCTGGAAGAATTAACATAAGTCCTGTGCTGTAATAAGGCAGAGAATCTGGAGAAAATTCTCACTGTCCAGAATTTATTATTCTTGCCTTTCCAACTGAAACTTTTACATGTGACAAGTCTTAAAGGAGTTTTCTAATTAATGGGAAAGCTCTAAAATTGGCTGCTACTTTCAATGATTAAAAGAAAAGATTACAACAAAAAAAATCTGACATGAACTTCTTACCTTTTCTGATAATAGTTTATATTGTTTCATTAATGGCTGCACTTTGGAAGATTCTGAATATGTTTCACCATATATCCACCCATTTGCAAACTGACAAAAGTTTAAAGAAAAGGAAGGGATAAGTTGATCAAGAAAACTGATGCCTTTTATGATTTGGATGCTCTTTTTGCATGCTATCAATATACCATACCAAGCTCATGAAGCAAATGAAATTTCCCATATTTTTATCTTGGTTCTTCTACTCTCTTCTGATCTTAAATACTTGTTATAACAGCAATTAAAAACTCCTGGGCTTTAATTTGTCATGCAAATTTTAGTTTCACAACTGTTATACAGTATATTACATTGTAATATTTTTCATCTTTTATAGCAATCGCTTTTATAAACTGATAATGAGGTCATACTTAAAGTGTCTATCCTATATCCCAAATATTAACACTCATGCATAAGGGGGAAGAATTAATTCATCACAGACCACAGAATTTCCAAAGGTGTAGAAGTGTTATGGGGCAAAAACTCTAAAGAATTTTAAAAACAGCCTGATAAAAACTGAGCATGCTTAATGGACACAAAATGCCGACTGACTGTTGAGTAGAATGAAGAGTGGGAGGAAGGGAATACAGTGCAATAAATATACTTCAGAATCTTCATTCGTGTACTAAGAACCTGCATGTCTATGTTTCAGCTCACCAGAAAAATTTGCAAAAATCTGCAAAAAAAAATACTAATGATTATAACCTCTTGCAGTATCAATCTCCATTTTTCAAAATCTTCAGAAGAAAGATACAGATGTTTTTCAAGTGAAAGTGACTGGGACAAATACTATTTTTAAAAAAACTAATCTGTTTTAAAAATAATGGCATTGTAAAAGACAACCATGCAAATGCAGCCATCCAATTATGTGATGATAAACTGTGATATGAAAAAAAAATCTTATTAAAATAAACTTGTTAACTGAATGGATCTGTGTAAAATGTAAAAACTGATCCTTTTCTTAGGGAAAGTAAATGCACTTAAAAATTTAAAAATCTGATTAAAGAATTAGAATGTTTGAATTAATGCAACATAAACAAAATTCCATGATGAATATTGAAATGAAAAATAAAGTCAGATTATTAGCAAGATTCATTCCCTAATGCTTTACATATATCCCAGCAACATGAGAGAGACAGAGAGAAGAGGGAGGGGGAGAGAGAGAGATGCAAAGGATGCATAGATGTGAACATACACTTTACCTTTTCCATGCACCATTTATCGTGAGAATGTTCAGCATATTTGTTTATAAAGTAGTCTAGTTTTTCAGGAATTGTAATGCTGAGTGAGAACAAACAAGGCAAAGATAAGTATTTCATGACAGTTTTTTCTTTATATTTAATTATTTTACCTTAAAATCATTTAAATATATCAGCATTTGCATTTCTCTAATTCTAGTAGTTTCTCAGACAACTGGTATTAGATCATTTTATAACAATTTTGGAAAAAATGAAGTCACTCAATAGAAAGGAAACTTAAATTGCCAATTGTACTTATACTTAATGTAATGTGATTATTAGAAAACAAATGTGAAATACACTTTCTAAATAACTTAAATATTTTTGTATTTGAGAATCAACCTTCATTAACAAATCGTTAAGGAAGAATGATTTCTTGGAAATCCTGTTTATGACAGATACATTCTTTATAGCAACACAGCTAGATGTTTTAACAGCACCAAAGAAAACAACACTATATTTGTATTATGAGCTATAGTGGCGCAGTGGTTAGAATGCAGTACTGCAGGCTACTTCTGCTGACTCCCGGCTGCCTGAAATTTGGCAGTTTGAATCTCACCAGGCTCAAGATTGACTCAGCCTTCCATCCTTCGAAGATCGATAAAATGAGGACCGAGATTGTTGGGGGCAATATGCTGATTCCGTAAACTGGCTTACAGAGGGCTGTAAAGCACTGTGAAGTTGTATATAAGTCTACGTGTTATTGCTATTTCATATTATTTTAAAAGTTATGCTCAGCTCAATATAAACTATGAAAACACCCTTACTTTGAAGTATCAACAGGCTGTGGATTGAAGTTCCCATCTGAATCCATGGAAGCTTGTTTTTCCATAACACCAACATAATTTGATTCCATGTAATCAGGAGGTAAAGCCCCAGCTACAGAACTCAAGCATGGCAGTGCTAATTTGAATAGTTCTTGTTCATATTTCTATAAAGACAAAATAGGATGCAAAAAACCCTGGTAAAAAATTAAGACAACTTCCATTTATCTGGAAAAAGTCCCAGCATTCTATTACCACTATCATTACTGTATTTATTTTTACTAAAAAAAATATTCCATTAATTAAGTTTACTTTTAAGTCAAACTACTTCAGGCTTTCTAAATAAAACAAAGCCACACTTCTCAAGGGAATTCACCTCAGTCCCTTCCTTGCACTAGAGGTAAGAGCCATCAAGTCCATTCGGATATTGTTCCCTATAAAGGATAGACTATATGCAGATAGATTAGCAATTAAGTACCAGGTAAACATTTGTTCAAATGTTGATTTAGAGGGGAGGGTTTTTTTAGGTTTAATAGTCTGCTGAGTTAGTTGCAATTGTCAGTTGAATCAATATTTTTCAATTCTAGGGTTATGATGGTAGTTCTAATTAGCAGTTGAGTTTGCTGAGGACTAGACTCTTTCCCTATGACACACTAAATATTAACAACAGTAATCAATGGAAGAATTTCTGAGAACCAGGTGTGGCATTTATAGTGATTAAAGTACTGGAGTAGAAGCTTGGAATTACAGGTTTTGGCCAGCTTCAGTCATAGAAGCTCACTGGGTGATCTGGGGCCAGCCACCATCATTCAGGTCCACCTACTTCACAGGGTTCTTGTACTGGAGAAAACAGAGGACAGAAGCCACTTTGTGCTCCCAAATAAAAGGTGGAATATATGTTGAATTAAAAAAAAATGAAATCTACTTTTATTTATAAATATTTACCCCGCTCATATTCATCCCTACCTCACACTGCTAGCACAAATGGAATATTCGCCACTATTGCAAATTTTTCATTTAATATAATTCTTCTATTAAAGGCAACAAAGTTACAGAACATGATAAACATTTATTAAAGTAATTTCCTAGCGAATTAATTTTTAAAGAAGATATATTTGAGCACCATAATTTTGTTTTCTAATATGCAGCCTTGCATATTCATCATGAAGTACAGTTAATACATATTAATATATCACATCCTAAAATGTTACCTTTTGAGATAAGGCATCAAAAATACCCCAGAACAGCTTTCTGGACAAATGAAGTTCTTCTTCTGATGCAGCACCAAAGTTGCCCCACCCTCCTGGTAAACAGTAGTATTTCCAACATCTTTCATAATGAATTGTCAGCAACTAAAAAAGAAACATGAAGGTTTGCTTTCTGACAAGGCACTGCCTATTCGGTGAGGTTGCTACATATAATCACTTTAAATGACAGATGCACAGATATTGCAACAGGTAAGGGACATAAAAATTAAAGTAATTATCTCAACCCAATCAACAATTATGGCAGAATTAATCTATTATTTGTTAAATTAGTATAATGATTTTGGATGCTTTTTCTTTAAATTAAACATTCAGCAAATAATTACTTCCATATTTCTAGATTATCTCCAAACCTATGGATGGTCTTACTTAATAAGATTCAAATCATTTTAACCACTGATAGGTCATGGCAAAACACTCTTCTGTATGGGAGAAAATTTCCAAAATAATGAATGAAATAAGTCTTCTAAATAACCTTCATACAACTTGTATATATGAAGGTAAGAAAAACATTTTCTCCTGTCTCTAACTGAGACAATTGTCAAGCTTCGTTGTTATCTCCAAATAAATGAATTTCCAAATGTCCGATCTTTGAGGAAATTTTTCTCTTTATTGAGCATAACGAACTGACCCTGACTCAATGCGCAGTTAGCACTGAACTTTGGCCTCCCAAAACCTCTCTTTCCGGTTCCCAATTCTCTGTGTCTCATTGGCCATCTTCCAAGCCACTCTTGTCATCCCATCTCGGTCATTTCACAGAAATGTCCCCCCATCCCATCTCCGTGGAGACAGTTCTTCAGGGGAATTAAGTAGGTGAAAGTTCAAGCCTCTCCTCTCCTTATGGCAGCTTGGAAGCTGACAACAATTACTTCATTTTCCATTTCTGCCACATCCTTTATGTAGTAGTAGTAGTAGTAGTAGTAGTAGTAGTAGTAGTAGTAGTAGTAATAATAATAATAATAATAATAATAATAATAATAATAATAATAATAATAATAATAATAATAATATTCTAAATTTGCCGGACTTGAACATTTTGACTCTACAAAAAACCACCTTACTCGGAACAGTTTACATCTTCCGATGATACCTTAACAGTTCCTAGGTCCTTGGTTAGGACTCGAGCTGCTGAGCTATTAACCAGCCTCAAAGGCTGTGAATCTCACTAAAGATATAATAACAACAACAACAACAACAACAACAACAACAACAACAACAATTTTATTTATATACCGCCCTCCTCCCGAAGGACTCGGGGCGGTGTACAGCCAAAATTAAAACATAAATATACAATATCATAGTTAAAATTAATTAAAATCATTAAATAGTTTTGGCCAAATTTTAAAACCCAAAGTTAAAACCCAATTTAAAATCATTCAATTAGACAGCCCCGCCTGTCGGAACAGTAGGGTCTTGAAGGCACAGTGAAAGACCCGGAGATCAGAGATGTTACGAATATCCGGGGGCAATTCATTCCAAAGGGCAGGGGCTCCGACAGAGAAGGCTCTCCTCCTGGAGAGCCGGCATAACTTGGCCGATGGCACCCTGAGGAGTCCCTCTCTGTGGGAGCGAACTGGTCAGTGGGAGGCTTTTGGTGGCAGAAGGCGGTCCCGTAGATATCCTGGTCCTATGCCATGGAGCGCTTTAAAGCAACCAACACCTTGAATTGCACTCAGAAGACCACTGGGAGCCAGTGCAGCTCACGCAGGAGAGGTGTTACATGGGCGTAACGAGGTGCACCCATAACCACCCGCGCAGCCGTATTCTGGACCAGTTGGAGCTTCCGACTGCTCTTCAAGGGGAGCACCATGTGGAGAGCGTTACAGTAGTCCAGACGGGAGGTGACGAGGGCGTGAGTGACTGTGCGCAAGGCATCCCGGTCCAGAAAGGGACGCAACTGGCGGATCAGGCGAACCTGATAAAAAGCCCTCCTGGCTACGGCCGTCATGTGCTCTTCTAAAGATAGCCATGAGTCCAGGAGGACGCCCAGATTGCGAGCCCTCTCTGTGGGGGGCAGAGATTCACCCCCAATAGTCAGCAATGGCACCAGCGGACAATACCGGGATGCCGGAAGCCACAGCCACTCAGTCTTGGAAGGGTTGAGCTTGAGCCTATTTCTCCCCATCCAGACCCGCACGGCCTCCAGGCAGCGGGACATCACATCAAGGGCATCATTGGGGTAGTTTGGGGTGGAGATGTACAGCTGGGTGTCATCAGCGTACTGGTGGACTCTCACCCCAAAACCACGGATGATCTCACCCAGGGGCTTCACATAAATGTTGAACAGAAGGGACGAGAGGACCGATCCCTGCAGCACCCCCCAAGCGAGGCGCCTCGAGGTCGACCTCTGCCCCTCTGCCAACACAAACTGCGAGCGGTCAGAGAGGTAGGAGGAGAACCACTGTAACACGGTGCGTCCAATTCCTAATCCCCTCAACCGCTGCAGCATGATACCATGGTCGATGGTATCAAAAGCCGCTGAGAGATCTAATAGGACCAGCACAGAGGAGCTGTCATGCTACCACACTCTCGACAACCTTCGCCACAAAACGAAGGTTGGACACCGGACGATAATTTACTAATACAGCCGGGTCCAGGGATGGCTTCTTGAGGAGGGGCCTCACCACCACGGCCTCTTTCAAGGCGGCGGGAAAGGCACCCTCACTCAAGGAAGCATTTATAATCCCCTGGAGCCATCCTCGTGTAACCTCCCGGGAGGCCAGTACCAATCAGGAGGGACACGGGTCCAATAAACATGTGGCAGCACTAAGCCTACCCAGAATTCTGTCCACGTCCTCGGGAGCCACGGGGTCAAACTCTTCCCAGATAATATTCTCAAGACTCACCCCCGTCTCCCTCCCCGGACTCATCCAGTCAGAGTCCAAGCCTTCCCGAATTTGAGCGACTTTATCATGCAGGAATTGCACAAAATCCTCAGATCGACCCTGCAAGGGATCTTCCCGCACTCCCACCCGGAGGAGGGAGTGGGTCACCCTAAACAGAGCGGCTGGGCGGTTCTCTGCAGATGCGATAAGAGTGGAAAAATAGTTAGATTTTGCCGCTTTTATCGCCACTAGGTAGGTCTTGATATAAGATCCCACCTGTGTCCTGTCAGATTTGGATTGACTAGTCCTCCAAACACTCTGTAGGCGTCTTTTCCGACGCTTCATCTCCCTCAGCTCCTCGGAGAACCAAGGAGCCGGTTGAGGTCGGCATCGGGTCAGAGGCCTCAAAGGCACGACGCGGTCCAAAGCCCCTGTGGCTGCACTATCCCAGGCGGCCACCAGGTCTTCAGTCGAGTCATGTGCCAGAGTCTCCGGAAATGGCCCAAGCTCCATCTGGAACCTTTCGGGATCCATCAGGCCCTGGGACGGAACCATCTAGTCGGTTCCGTCTCCCTGCGGCGGGGGGAAGTGGCTTGAAAGTCTAAGTGAAGGAGCGAATGATCTGTCCATGACAAGGGTTTAATGTCTAGGTCCCCTCTACCAAGATCATTCAGCCACTGACCAGAGATGAAAATCAAGTCCAGAGTGTGTCCCCCTGTGTGAGTGGGGCCTTGCACTAATTGGGTCAGGTCCATGGCCGTCATGGAAGCCATGAATTCCCGAGCCATCTCTGACGTCTCACCGACGGATGGCAGGTTGAAGTCCCCCATAACAATAAGTCTGGGGGTATCAACCGCCACCCCGGCTATCACGTCGAGTAGCTCAGGCAGGGTCGCTGCCACGTGGCAGGGAGCCAGGTACATAGTCAGCAAACCCATCTACACCCCACGACCCCACTTCACAAGAAGGGACTCACATCCGGCTATCTGAGGAACAGTGGCCTCCCTCGGACAAAGACTTTCTCTAATAATTGCCGCTACCCCCCCCCCACTCCTCCTGGCCCAACCAGATCTCCATAATCCCAGCCAGGTCTGCACCCCTCTCCATAATAAATTCACAAATGAGGGGGGCTTTATTAATTACCGACCTGGCATTACATAATATCAGTCGAGGAGCCAGGGCCTGAGACTCTGTGCAATCCAGGACACGAGCCACGCTATGGGGGCCGGAGTGCGCAATCGCTTGAAGACAGCGCGTATGCACCCCCAGAACCTGATATGGCCCCCTGCGTCTGCCATACCTGCCCCTCCCACTTATCACATTAATGGAACTGCCCTTCTTTTCACCACCCGGCACCCCGGTCAGATTACCCTTCTCGCCTTCTCCACTGCGCCCAACCAACCCACCACCCCGCACAGTGGCTATATGGACCCCCCCCCGGTCCATCTCTACAGCCCCCTCCCCCCTTCCAGGGTCACCTTAAAAACCCCTCCCCCTCCCAGAGCCTCTTAAAATACGAGATGAAAATTTAACTAAAAAACCCCACAACCTCCTCCTCACTGCATGCCAGCAAGCCATATACAGCAAGCCTTAGGCCGAGTCTGTGTTTTTAATGTTTAGCTTTTTGATGTTTTTAATGTTTAGCTTTAATGTTTAGCACTATTAAATAAGAAATATTAAATTTTATCCAGCTTTGAATTACAACTGAACTATCAAAGTGGAACGAAAGAATAACAGAATAACCATGACGTAGTTTTTGTGATCATCCTACATTTAGGGTTTGAATATTACACTGAATGTAACATTGGCCATGATTGGCCAATATTTTTACTTCAAGGCAAATCAGAATATCACCAGTTTCTTTTGATAGGTGATGCCTAATGACATTAATTGTATATTTTATAAAAAAATCAAACTTACCTTAAGAGGCATTTTGGCATGTTCATTTAGAAGAGGGATATCAAATACTAATCTTCTCAACAAATGTTGCATCATTGAAGGTCTTAGCTGACTATCAGTAGAAAAAAAAGGTTCAGTACAACATAGACTAGATTTATAATCATTATTGTGATTATGCAAGTTGAGTAATCTGTAATCACTACAGAAGCTTAATCAGTATTTCTGATTAAAAGATAACAGTACATGAAATATGGAGATAAAATATGTTCAGACTCATGATTGAACAAAGCCAGTCTGGGACAAAACAATGAGGGAGATAGTAAAAATTCTGGATTCATATTCAGTTGTTTTCCTTTAACATTATTTCACCTTTATCCTTTTCTTTGAAGTTATTTTCCTTTAACAAAATTTATGTTTTGTCTTTGGTAATACAGTAAAAAAACTATACATTATATTTCATATTTGGAGTTTGGCAAGCAGGCATAATCAGATAAATATATCCCTTCCTCCCAGCAGTGTCTGAAACATAACAATTTATTTTACATTTTAACAAATTCTTGTTTTTCACTGTTGACCTTGTGGATAATTTACTAACCAACTAACTATATATTCTGTCTTAGGAAATGCTCATTCATTTGAGGATACCTCAGAAATGCATTATTTTTTAATTAGATGTTATAGCATTTTAACAGCATCACTCCTGGAATCTATTTTATTATTACTATAACCATTACATATTGGTTAACACCTGGTATTTATTACATGCTAGTAGTTGAAGTAATTACAGATACTTTTGATCTGTTGATTCATTTTACTATCAATCCTACATCCTACTGGAATTCAACTCCAGCTGCACAAACTTCCTGCATACATGAAATTATTGATTTCTTCCCTTACAAAAACAGTTAGCAGAGGAACTCTATACCTTTTTATCTACTTTTGTAAGAACATACTATCTACATGTTGTTTCCTAAATGAAGCTTATTTTCATTTTTCTTTCAAGCAAGCAACAGCTTCAAGAATAATTTATTACAGGACTTCTAGGGGAGGTATAGTGGGCTGACTAATGTCTCAGGAACTGATGGAAACTTTTTGGATAAGAAAAGGACAGGAGATTACCCACATGTGCTCTAGACAGCTGCTTCTTGTGAGGAAACTGCAGGACAGCAATTTTCTGCAGGTTTGAGCACTGGACGATGAAGGGATCACCATCTCGCTTTTAAAGGACACTAAGTTTGCAAGCTTCACTTTCTAATGACTTTTTCAAATGGCCTATTGCACAGCTTAAAGCTATTAGCTATTAAAATATTTTCTTACCGGATTTGCAAAATCCAGTGGATTTACAAAAGAAGCTTGTTAAAGCTTTGAAGAAATCAGAAGAACTGAAAATTCTACATTATTTGATTGAATTAAAGATAAGGACTGTAGAAGTAAAAAGAAGAAATCTAAAGTTGGTTTATTTGATCTGAGTAAAATAAGACATTTTTGCAAAGTTTTGGCAGCCTTTAATGGAATTTTTGCTTTTTTATGTTTTTTATGTTTTTTATGTTTTATGGATTGGCTTATAGATAAGAGATAGGATATGGAATGAAGAGATATCTGTTTAACCTTATAGGAGGTGAAAAGTTATTAAGTTTGTTTACACTTGATGCAATCAAGCTTGAAAATCTCTTCTTTACATATTTCTTTTCTTCTCCTTTTTTATGTTCTTTTCCTTTTTCTTGTACTTTTTCTGTTCTCTTTCTCTAAGTGTAGTTTCTATTAGGTTAAACTATTATAATCAAAAATCTTAATAACAATATATTTTAAAAAAAGAGTATCTTGCAGAAGGTATTCCCTTTAGTGTTTCTTTCTCCACCCACGGTGTCTAACCCATCCTTACCCACAAATGGAGAGTAGGCACTCTTCAATAGAATCCCGCTGAGCTTTGGTAAGAGAACAGCCTTTGGAAAGCCGATATACAGTATGTAGCAAGGAATCTATAAGGGAAGCATGATGTTCTGTTCCAGCAAAAAGAGGAGCACATCTTGTTAATAAAGGCAAAACAGCAGTGCAGAGGTACCGATTAAGAGCCAGGGCCATATCTGTGGCACTCAGGGCAACCTATAAAACAAATTACAAAGCAACTCATAAAAATGACACACAGTTGCAGTATGTTTGAGCTAAGCCTTTTCAGAGCTGCTAAGAATGTGAAATACATATATATATATTTTTTCTTTATTCCAGTCTTTTATTTAAAAAAAATTTTTTTTAATTAAAATTAAGAATGCAAACACTGAAGGACCACTAGATGGCAATAAGGTTTTCTGCATCTTTTGGCTATCTCATGGTTGCCCCAATTTCTGCAGTAGAAATAATTAAAACATATCATTTGCTTTATTATTCCCATATTAAAATTGCATTCATTTTGAAATAGCAGTGATGGCTCAACACTCTGCATCATCTTATGCAATAACGATCAGATATTTAATCAGACAGAAGTAACTTCATTTGAACATTTTATTTGTGCTTGAATTACAGTTTATTTTTTAAAACTGGATGTCTATGTTGCTATGTCAAGGTTTCAACTTCAAAACCCACTTGTATAAGAGGAATATTATATAATAAAAAATGCAAGATGCCCTCACTCATTCTCTCTACTAACCTAAATGTCATTTTTTTAAGGTTAGTTAACATTGAGAATCTGTGTTCACTTTTAACTTTCCACTAAACTTTTGAGTCCTGAGCTCCCAGGTCTCAAAAGCTTTAAAGCAAATGTTTCTTTTCCAAGAATAATACAGCAACTACAAAAGACAGCCATGGAACTCCAGGATAATTCACCGTTGCCTTAAAGAACTGAAGATGGGAGTACATGAAGGCTCCCACACCTTGTACCCTTTGAATCCAAAGTGTCCAGCCTTAACTGAAAACACTAACTCATCATTTTTAAAGGTATTTAAAAGTATCAAAATTTATGCACAGGATAAATCTGGATAAAACAGAAAACACTAATTAAGAAAAGTTAAAAGTTACTTGTTACCGTATCTAAAGAAGCAGCTGCACGAAGATCTGGCAGAAAGCCAACTTCTAGTAGGTGTAGAAGAAAATCTTGGTCTTCAATTCCATAGACCCTGTCAAGAAACAATACCATCGCTGCCTTGTGATCAGGGCAAAAACCCCCTGACATATCAGGTTCTACAACATTGCCATCTGAGGGGAAAAAAGAGGGTCGGGAGAGGAAAGGAGGGGGAACAGAGAGAGAGAATTATTTCTACACACATGATGAAGAAGAAATGATAAAGTCATTCATAATAAATAATAGGAGGAAAAACTGCAAGTTTTCTTACCTTTTGCTATTGTTGGCATGTGAAAAGGAATGCTAATTACACCCACCAAGTCCTCCAAAGGAATCAAGGACCTCAGAATAGATCTGATTCTAATGGCTTCCCCTTTGCCAGCATGGATGAGCTAATGGAATAAGGCAATTAAGTATTTAGATAGCTTGTATGAGAATGCAGCAATCAAAGAATGTAGATATTTCCTTATACATAAGAATTCTATGAATAACCTAATTATAAATGCATGTGCACCAGATAATAATTCTGTGAATTAATACACTATAACTTGAAATCTCAAAGAGCTCAACATTTGTTTAAAGATGGGCCTGGTATCATATTCCAATGACGCACTATTAAAAGGAGGTGCCGTTCTCGTGGTAAATATTCCCCTGAAGGATCTGAAGAGGCAATTATAGCAACAGTCATTTCTATCATTTCTATGTCAAAAAAGACAGAAATGAGAAGTTCACATTTATAAAAAGTCAAATTACATATTTAATTTCCCTATGGCTAGAATGTGAAGTGGTTCTATTCTAGCTTAGGTTACTTTATTCCATTCAACTACCACTACCACACTAATATCTATTTACACTCATGTTCTTTCTTTCTTTTCCCCATACAACATCCAATCAAAAAACCTGGTGGTCCAAGTGAAGTAGATTCTTTTCATTTATTACATTTATATGCCACCCATCTCACTGTCAGGCAATAAGTAGGTATGTTGATTCCTAAATTCCATCTACAATAACATTTTGAATTTTAGCATGTCTATATGAACTTTGAAGTTATCTATATCAATACAAATATAAAATGAGGTTCATAGAATAGTTATTTCTCCATGCACTTAATTGTATCTCCCCCTTTATTGTTGTTATTTTTTTCCCTCTCAGCCACATAATTATCTATAATATTAAATTTTCACTAAGTTACACAGAGATAAGATTGATCCTGCTGAAGATTTCATACTCCTGCAAACCATGTCATTACCCAGAATTTGCTGGTATATCTTTTTGTTCATGGGTACCACTATCTCACCCAGAAGTCCATGAATTCAGGAATATGTGAATCAGAAAAAAGGATGAAGAATCACATATTCTGGTTCACATTATTCATTAACACAGATAAGATATAAATTCAACAAAAATAGTAAGTACTAATTACATGAATACTTACATGCATTTCTGGAGCACAGCGGCCCAAGAGATCAATCAGAGCAGCATAAAAAGTCATGATGGCATTTCCCATGTGAACAGTATCATCCTCTTCTTCTACTTCACTTCTGTTTAGTTTTTCAAAGAAATTTAAAAATAGTGAAGGAATAATAATGTCTGTATTAAATCTGTTATATAATGCAACTTTAGTGATACCTATGTTCAATCCTTGGCATAACCAATTAAAACTTAGATTTTACTGATCAAACAAGACAATTAGGATTATAGTGAAAGTTTTGCACAAATTTTAAGCCCTTGGCTTAAAGAATAGGCTTTTTGTTTGGTGGGATTTGGAGAGAGGGCATTTTTGTACGGATATATAATGTCTCTAACTTTTTTTTTTTATCATAAGCCACCTGCCCACAGTCACAACGAGTCTTATTTATTCCTTCTAGGCATTTATATTTTATATAATGGAGTATTCTAGTTTCTACTTTTCAAATATGGTATACAAATCATAAAAATTTATGCCACACTATAAATATAAATGTGTGCATGAATGCGAGAGAAGGGAGGGGGGGTTGGAAATGGAATAGAAATACCCTCTGAATATTTGGGGGAGAATCTAAGAAGTGAAGATATGGTTAACTTTTCATTATGCATTTAATCTCCCCTATTTAGAAAAGACTTAGCTCAGCTATGTCTGGGGGGGGGAACTTTCCTTTTCTCTCTGTTTCTTCTAAGCCACTTCATTTTTAAAGATAAATTCACCTCTAATCATTTAAAGGAAAGTTCATATCTAAGATATGAAGCCATATTTACCTCCAACTGCCACCACATAAATATAAATGTTTAAGGAGCTTTTTAGCAGTAATTACCCATAACAATTCTCTATAGTTCTAAATTACAAAGGGAATAGCATTTAGACTTATATACAACTTCACAGTGCTTTACAGCCCTCTCTAAGCGGTTTACAGAGTCAGCAATCTGGGTTCTCATTTTACCCACCTCAGAAAGATGGAAGGCTTGAGCCTGGTGAGATTTGAACTGCCAAATTGCAGGCAGCCAGCAGGCATCAGAAGTAACCTGCAGTACTGCACTCTAACCACTGTGCCACCACAGCTCTTATGCTGCTGGGAAATCAGACTACAGATTCAACTTGGATCAAAGGACAAAAGATTCTCTGAAAACAGTGGGAACACTATTTGCTCAACAATTATAATAGCTGGTGAACAGAAAAATCCATATCAGTAAAAGGATCTATTGTCAAACTCAATTTCATTGAGGGGCACATCAGGGTTGTGTTTAACCTCGGAAGGCTGGGGTGGGCATGGCCATCTTGATGTCACACATGTTGGGGGCGCCTGTAGAGGTCTGAGCACTCTGCCAGCGAAAATGGGCTCCCGAGCTCATTTTCAGCTGAGACGGCCTCTTGCAACCCTCTGCCAATGATAATGAAGCTCGTGAGACCCACACATGGCCTTCGCAAGCTCAGTTTTTGGCTGCCTCGGCTTCCTGCAACCCTCTGCCAGTGAAAATGGAACTCAGGAGAGCCTCTTTCTTATTTCCTAATAATTGTATTTCAGCAGATTTTGTATTTGACCTGAAGTGTGGCCCTCGTGAGCTCTCTTTTCGCGGGCAGAGGCACCGCGGGCCAGTCCTTCGCTGTTTCCAGGGCAGCCCTGTGGGCCAGATCTATGCACCCACGGTGTGCTGGGATCCGGCCCCTGGACCTTGAGTTTGACACCCCTGATCTGTGCCATAAGAAATTCAGAACACATGGAAATTAAAACATGTAAATTAAATTATGCAGCGTAGTGATTAAACACTATCTGCCTATCTATTATGGATAGGCAGACAGGATATAAACAGGATATATGGCTTACAAATGCTTTTATGTCCATATACTGATTTTGCAAATCTTCTGATCTTGAGGGTTTTTATTTAAAGTAAACAGACGATTCTTATCATTTTTATCATAAATAACATTGTTATGAAAATTCTCAATACAAATTAACATTAGATATTATACTTAAGAAATGTATCAGGCTTTGTGATAGGCCTAATAGAATTTCGAACCAATAAATGTTATTAATGTCATAGACCAGCACCATACAGTTCATTTTAGAAACAATGACTCCTGAAAGAAATTTTATTTAGGTACTAAACATTTCCATTCTACCTACGATGTTTTAGTAGATCCATTAGTTGATGAAGGACCATCTCTTGTAGGATCTTCTGATATGTTTATGGCTTCTTCCATGGCAGCAAGTAAGCCATTTCCACCTTCACCTCTCAGTGCTGGTCCAAAACATTCAGGCCGTCGAATGAGCAGTCTGACTACCACATTAGCATTTTCTTCAACACTCTCTCCTACAATCATATAGAAACTTAACTACTTGATGAAGCCAAAAATCTGGAATTAGTTTCTATAACATATGATTAAAAAGCCCAATATTTCTCTCCCTCCCTTCCCCTCTCTCTCATCCATCCATTGTCTTATTCATTTTGAAATTTGACAATTATATTAGCAAAGAGAGAGAACTTACATACTGCCTGAAGCGCCACTATCTCTAGCCCAAAAGCAAACTTCTTTAGACTGAACTAAACAGTTAAACTATGAAGAGTCTCAGTTAATAACATTAGAAGTTATTCCAGCCACCACATTAGAAGAGCCTCTTCTTGCCTCTTTCTTATTTCCTAATAATTGTATTTCAGCAGATTTTGTATTTGACCTGAAGTCAGCACTTATAAACGTCACAACACAACAGGCAAGTCAGAGATGGATGGAGTCAGAGCATGGTGTCCGAATATTTGAAGTTAGCAAAGTTATAGGGCATGTACTGGAATATGAGAGGAGAAAAAGAATGGATAAACTGAGCTTCATACAGATTCTCAACACAGAAGGATAAAGTTGGGGAGGGAGATGCCAATGGTGTTGGGTAGGGAAGATATGCTATTCACTGAATGATTCCAGTTTTCTCTCAAGATTTCTCTCAGTGCTGCATAGCGACTTAAGAAGATGGTTAAAAAGGAAACATTTATCAAACTATGATGTCATAACCATGCTGGGAAGCAGCACTTCATCAGGTAGATTAATAAATGTAGTTAAGATATAATGGATTAGGAATAGCAAGGTTATTCAAAAACTGTAGAATCTTAACACTACCATTGCAAAAAACAGCAAAACGAAGGAAATCCAGGTATCGTTCTCCTTCAACTGGGTTCCATCCAATATCTGGATAGCCTTTAGAAATTAGTAAAGGACAGTTCTGCAAACCACAGCCAGCCAAGTAGCGGACTACCTAAGAACAAGACAAAATTAAACAATAGAAGCATTTACTGCCCTTGTCCCCCCCCCCCCCAATGTAAATATATTTTACCAATGTCTAGATTCCATAGTCATCTTATAATTTGTTACCCAATTTGAAGATGCCCACTACACATTTCATACTTATAGAATCTTCCTCCCTTCTCCATCCTGGCTCTTTAAATCTTCATCTATAATTCTCAGACTGTCCTTTTGGCCACAGAATCATTATAGTCTTCGCTCCTTTACCTTCAACTCCATGTAAAACTTTCAGCTTAAACACAATTCATTGTATTTACCTTTATTAACAATCTGGTGGTAAATACATCTACAGAAAAAAATTAATGTACTAAATTTCTAAATTTATTTCTATTCTGGAAATATAGTTCTGATTTTTCTCTTATGTTAGTGATCACTTTTTAATGAGCTGTACAATGGGTACTTCTGTCTCCAATTATTTTTCCTCCATGTGTGTGTGAGGAGGGGTCCATATAAGTTAACTACTGTATCCAAAATAGTGGTCCATGATTGGCATTTTTACTGTCAGATTCTGTGGGAATCTACTGCATATTGGACCATAATATCAAAATAATTTTGATTAGATTCTAGGTGGTAGTATGAATTTTAAGTCCTGTCATGTATGGGGTTCTTGTATAAGAAAATTACATTGCTAACAGGTTGCAGACTGCTGTTATTGTATGTTAAAAATATATGCATACTTACAAAATATAGATTCTATAATATTATTTATGATTTACCTTCTCTAAGTCAGGTTCTCTTAAAGCCAGTGCAAGCTCATTATTATCCATTACTGATGCTGCTGCAACATCTAAAGGTGTTGATCCCCGCATGGAAGGAGAAGCTATCAAATAAATTTCAGAAATTGGCAACATGTTAAAACAGCACAAAACCCTGTTAACAAAATACAGTAGCTAAATGAAATTGTTTCAAATTTGAAAACTACAGTTTATAATATACAGCCATGCTTTTGGTGCGTCAATATCATCCAAATAATACAAGATTTGTATTTATTGTACATTAATGCTTTACTCCATATACCAACTAGGCATACATTTTCAGTATTTAGGAGATGTGAGGATGCAGTAAAAATACATCCTTTCCAAGCAGGGTAAACTGCATAAACGGTCAGCCAGTGAATTTAATGGCTGACACGTAATACTAATTAGTAAGAATAATTCATTATTAAGAGGTGTTGGAAGCCTTGAAACATCTTAAAATGAACATACAAAGTAACCATTAATTTGTGAATTCCAAAAAGATTTCACAGCAATAAATACAAAATGGGGTAATGTACTGTAGGGAAAATATAATACATATTTACCAAGTCCAACACTGCTGTTTTCCAAAAGATAGCTTAGATGGTCGAACATGGCTTTCTGATTCTGTCTGCTGATGCGGCAAAAATAACATAGAAAACGACAGCAGTTTGCCACCATCTTAGGAAAGGTGATTTCCTAGACAAACAGTACTATGTTAGAAAAGCAAGAATAGTATATATATAAAAACCTGAGGATTAAGATATTTCCTTTTTCATGTAATTTTCTGCAAAACTACTCAAATACTGTATCTAGATACATATTCAAGAATCGTAAAAATCTTGGTTGCTTAAATTTTGGCTCCATTAAAGTTGGTTCTGTGCATTATAAAATGAAGCCATCACAGGGAGAAAAATCTAAAATGGACACATTGAGGTTTGGTCATAATAATAGGAAAGTTCAGTTCAGTTCAGTTCTATTATTCATGAGATTAAAAATTGTAAACCAAATAATCTCCATCCAAGGAAGATGGTTCATTAGTAAAAACCACAGGATGTGACCTTTATTATCAAGCAAATCAGTGCTGGCTCCACTGTAAAAATTCTCTGGAAGAAGTAGGAGGGCATGAAATATGCATTGTGATCCAAATGTCTACATGTGTGCTCCTGACATTTGAATGCAAGTAATGGATTAATCAGGGTGGATTTGATTTAAATCGAGTTGATTTAAATCACAATTTAAATCATGATTTAAATCACTAGTAAAAAGGCTTGATTTAAATCAACTCGATTTAAATCATAATTTTTAAAGAGCAACTGTCATCTCTGCTACTCCTTTGACCCACTGTTGACTCACCGATAGTCCCAGTGTTGCAGAATATACAGCCTCATGCTACATAACTAAGCTCCATTTCATGCTGAATAAGATAAATTATTTATGTATCTTAAATAGAAAACTATCTTACGATAGATTTTTACCCCAAAAGTTTTTTATTAAAATAAATTCAATAAAAATAAAAAAAAATCCAATTTAAATCAAAAAAATCCAATTTAAATCAAAAAAATCTGATTTTTTTGATTTTTTTTTAAAAAACCATCGATTTTTATCCACCCTGGGATTAATGCAAGAACAGAACTTGTGCTACGATATCATAGAGTGTCATTGTGGCTAACTGAAGATTCCAATGCACTCTGGCAAATTTTTCAACGAAGGAAAATTCTAAGTACATGACCAAGAAAATCCCAGCATCCTAAGAATTTCCTAATAGAGAAAAAGCTAGTTCTGATATTAGGTAAAAAAACCCAACAATCCCATCAAGTATTTGCTCCTTATTGTGGATCTGCTCTCTGACATTTCCAGAATGTTCTTCCCTTTCTCCTCACAAATCAAGCCTGAATTTTTGCTTTAAAAAATCCTGCTCCATATTCTCAATTTTATGCAGATTCTATAGTTTCAGTCCCTCTGCCTTCAAACTTTCCCTCTGCTCAAAGAAAGATTTTTCCATCAAGTTTACTGCCAACGGAAATTTAATTCTAAAATTTGTTATTGGCACAGAGAAAGTTTCCTAGGATCAAAGTATACTTTGGACAAAATGTATTATCTTCTGAAGTAACTTCCACCTAGACCCCATCTATTCATTAATACTCTGCAACTAGGCATGGTATTACCAAAATGATTTTTAAGATCACACTGCAACAGGACTTTCTGTATAAGAGTATATAATCTATGAACAACACCTCAGTGTTCAGACAGAGGACAATAATGGAAGTCTTGAAAGCCTCCTATCTCTACTGTTTCAAGTAATCCCTTCTTTGAAAATGATGTTAGCTCTATCTCTTAGAAAATACATTCTTAACTGCTTCCACTACCAACCCTGTTTTCATACTTTAGAATTAATGCTGAATTTTTCTGAAATGTTTTATTGGTAGATTGCCAAGTCAGCCGATTAAGCTTGCTGACTTTCTCCATCATTATATGCTTGTCCCTCATTAAACTCTGACATGAAATTAAAGTATTGCCTTAACCTTTTCCCCCTTTCTCTCACTATTTCACTGCATAAATGTTTGGCCAGCCCATGCCACAAGTTCTCTTGACAAGTGGTTTCAGTAGCCATTGTTCACAAGACTTTTCCTTATTAAGTAGACAGAATTCAACATACAGTATCTCTACATTTATCTGTAGAGAAGCTTACCTGCAGAAATCCAAAAGGTAACAAATAACTAAAGTGATGTATTTCAATATCCTTTAAAGTAAATGCATACTATAAAATATTAACACATTGAAATGTATGCCAATTAATGTACACATTCCTAAAAATATATCCTGTGTAGACTTAATTTTAATGACCGGTTGAAAAGAGAAGGTACAAAAATATGCTATTGTAGTTTCATTCTTCATTTGCACATATTTCTTCACTTGATCACAGCCAAATAGGATTGTATATTGTATTTATCATTTGGTGGAGGAAGAAATGGAAAAATAAATCACATAGGCATATAATTGTGCATCTAAGTACAAATGTTTGCTAACTAGTTTACAGTATATACAATGGTGATCTGGATAGTTGATAAATGCACACACACACAGCCCAATTCCACTTCCCATCAATATCAGACAGTATATTAGTGTTTGGATAAAGGACCAGTTTAGGGCTAATTATAGTTCTACAAAATAAACTGTCCCCGTAAAGTCTGTATTTTAATAAAATTTGGGCCTCTAATTTCATGAATTGAAATACATGACAATTAGCATAAACATGGATAAATTGGTCTCTACCAGTTTATCATTAAATAGCTTAAACTATCTTCTGCTGCTGCTGCCTGAGAAAAACTTAACTGGGAATTATTTGGTAAGCAAAAAATTTCAGGAGGTCTTCAGTTGAGATACCTGGATGTGCTCATGAGTCAAAGATAGCTCACTGATGGAATTAAACAAAACATTCAATAAGTTCAATACATAAATCAATAGAGCCAGATTGATTCCCAGGGAGAAACCACAATAACAGATTTCTGCTAACCTACAGCTCACAACTGAAGCCACTCAATACATTTTTAATAAGTATAATAAAATAAATGCAAGCATTCTACTTTGAGGCATTTGGTAATAGACCCTTACTTGAATACAGACAACCAATAAATTCAACCTTGCTCATTCCAATAAATTTAAATCTTACCTCCTTTAAGCTACTTCATATCTCTGATGAAATAAGCCACAGGTCAGAAAAGCCTATAACAACTTTGTTACTCTTAAAAAATGCTACCAGATTCTTTCTGACTATTGGCGAGGAGGATAATATTAATTTGCAAGTTTGGAATGGAAAGCTCTTAGTGAAACTAGGTAATAATGTTCAGCGCTTTCATAATGAACTGACAGAAAAATCCATATATAAACCTTTACTTAATATTGATTGCTCTGTTTGCAGCCTGCAAAAAAATTATTTAAACTTATTTATCATTCTTAGACTTAGGCAACCAGGTTATAGATTACCGTTGTTAAATGTGAAAATTTGCAAATAATTTGAATTCCAAATTAAATCAAATAAGATCTGGTCTCCAACAAGAGATAAGCAACTTTGTCTGGCATCAGAGCCAAAATTTAAATGTATATTATGCTTATACATTACCTTTGATTCTCCTCCTCCAAGTACATTCACCATTACTTCCATTACTGTCTCATGCATCCCCAACGCCCTCATAAGATTAGGATGCTGATAAAAAACTTTATTGTTCATAATGTCCCTATTAGAAATAGAAAAATAGTAAAAAAGAAAAAAAGGTAAATTGAAAACTCAGTAAGTGTACATCTACTTATAAAATCCATACCATTTAATGTGGTTTTTAAAAACAAAAAAACTGAAATTTATTCAAAGTATCCCAGAGCAGAAATTCTAAAACTGTAGTCATAAGCAAATCACTGGGGTTTCACACATCACTCCCACTCTGTCTGAACATATCTCAAAGTTCCTAGGAAGGCTTTCTGAACACTCATCCTTCTCTCTTCCTCAAAATAATGAACAATTTTGCATAAATTGGTGAATTAGATTGAACTTGAAACTCTGTGAATTCAAGTGACAGCATAAAGAAAGTTTTTTTTTTTTAAAGGAGTTATGGTTACTGCTTTTCAAATTAAAATGGAGTCCTAAAGTCAAAATATTTGAGAAAAACTAATCTAAAGTACAGGGCAAGGATTTTTTGTTATTTTTAGTTGAAAACTTAAAAGTATTTTCATATAATAATTCAAAAATAAAATATCTTAATATGAGAGAAATGAAAATGACAGATTCAGTTGCAAAAAGTAGGTTTTATATCTCTTTGATTTTTAATCTGAGTTCCACAGTTTTATTCTCTTCAAGGGAAAAAAAGATTGCTATTTTTAATGGCTCATTAGTTAAATTAAGTCAGGGTTGTTCTCTATTGAATATGGATGATACACATTTGTTTCTATGAGAACTTTTAAAAAAATGATACATTGTTGTATAAGCCAGACTTAAAAATGAATATATAAAGAAATGAAAAATGTGATACTGATATGCTTGATTTATAGGAAGAAAGCATTATGGTTTAAGTTGTCTAGAAAACATATACTTTGATCTCAGAAACATTTTCCTTATTAAAAAAAAAGTTAACATATAAAAAAACACATTTCCTATCTTTAAAAATGTGATCTGCCATCTTTCCTATATCTTATCTATATCTTCCCCATGAAATTATCAAATAGTATTTTTTTTTTTTTTTTAGAATAATACTTAGTTTATTCAGGTAAAGTTAAAATACAAAACACCAATATTTTGGTGTTTTATTCTAAAAGAAAGAAAAAGAAATTACCAAATATTATCACATATTCTCAAGGAACCTGGTCATTGTTTGAATTATTTCAATTTGAGTCAGAAGCCAGAAGGAAATAAGTTAGAAATAAGCAGTATTCTAGATTTTTATTTCACATATTAGCCTATTTGTCCAGAATGCAAATTCCTTGAAGCCTATGAGATACAAACTTGTAATTATTAGTCTTCTCTCCTAGTAAGCAACCAAAGGCAATTATATAACTATTAAATTATATGTAGAAAGAAAGGCTTTACCCTAATCCACGAATCATAAGCTTTTCTTCTTCCTTGCCCATCCTAACACTGAGGAGAGAACGGATCTGGCCAAGAGATGCAAGCAAGTTGATGGTATCTTCCACTGATACACCATTTATTGTGTATGTCTTGGGCAAGGCTCGGACCAGGCCACCAACCCCATCATATTGGCGATGTAGCAAAACAAACATGGCCCTCACCAACTCTGGGTCTTCTATTACAGATTCTTGAGCCCAACGTACCATAGTTTCTGATATCAGCTGTTGGAGAGTTGCTAGATGTAGAAAGCATTAAGACAAACATACAACAAGACCTTTTTTTCCACCTTTAATAATAATCATCACATGCTATGCCAAGTTGGATTAGAAATTCAGAACGATGAATTTCTGAAAAAAGCAAATCACTAAATAATACATAATCAAATTAGAAATTATATGTGTAAAAAGTACCGAGTCAATATGGAGGAAAAGAAACAATTGATTCACTAGTTATTGGGCTAGAAAAATTCCAATTTTTTTTAAAGGATAACAATAAAAAAAATTCTTTAAAATAAAATTACAAACTGAAGATAATCATTTAACCAATTAAATTTATAAAGCAAGCGAATTAATGACAATATAATAATAAACTTCTATCCAATAATGATGAGAAAAGGGGAAAGAAAATATGATAAACTGCTGTCATGCAATGACCATCATTTCTATGCATTCGTGTTCCACAATAAAAATTAAATGGTATAAATGTGTAAGATTCTGTCCTGATGGGCTATGGGTCACATTGCAGAAGAGAGTTGGCCTAACTATGAAACTTCCAGAAAAAAAGAAGTAAAGAATTTAGTGTAAGTAAATGCCTCCACGCATCATTTCATTGCCTATCAAAGACCATACACCTACCCCCCTCCCACAAGGCTCCCCTTGAAGAGCACTCAGAGGCTCCAACTGGTCCAGAATGCGGCCACGCAGGTGATTATGGGAGCGACACGGCGCACCCATGTAACACCTCTCCTGCGCGAGCTGCACTGGCTCCCAGTGGTCTTCCGGGTACAATTCAAGGTGCTGGTTACCACCTTTAAAGCGCTCCATGGCTTAGGACCTGGATACGTACGAGATCGCCTTCTGCCACCGATAGCCTCCCACCGGCCAATGCGCTCCCACAGAGAGGGACTCCTCAGGGTGCCGTCGGTCACACAATGTTGACTGGTGACACCCAGGGGGAGAGCCTTCTCTGTGGGGGCACCTGCCCTCTGGAATGAATTGTCCCCGAGATTCGCATGATCCCCAACCTACGTACCTTTCGCCATGCCCTTAAGACTCTATTGTTTCAACAGTCTGGGCTGGCTTAGAAAATGAATTTTAATTGCATGTTTGTAGTTTCTTAATATAAGGGCCAAGTTTTTAATATATTTTAAACTGTTTTTAAATTGTATGGGTATATGTTGTTTTAGTATGGCTGTACACTGCCCTGAGTCCTTCGGGAGAAGGGCGGTATAAAAATTTAAATAAATAAATAAATAAATAAATAAATAAATAAATAAATAAATAAATAAATAAATAAATAAATAAATAAATAAATAAATAAATAAATAAATAAATAAAATACACATGAATGCATCCTTACAAGTGGCAAATTATTCATTTGCTCAGTATTTTGTTAGCCTATCTGAATTCCACTTGTTTTGCATCCCGTCAGTTCAACAAGGATTTGCCAGAAATATAGCTTCTTAGTCAGCACTTTTTGAATGTAGTATTATGTTCCAGAACATGCAGTTATTTCAGAATATTATAAGTTAAAGTACTGAATTTATAGACATTTATTCTGAAATAGATTATGATATCAGAATGAGAGAATTATTAAACTATGTTTATTTTAGATTCAGGTAACAACTAAACCTTATTTTACTTTACTTACATGGTTTCTTGTTATTATCATCAATTAGCTTCTCTGCTTGTTTTTTTTTCAAGTGTGTGACTCTTTCTACAAGATATAGCAGGCGACCTTTAATAGTTAAATCACTGTTTCCATCTAGAATTCCATCTTCATCTAGCTGAATACCTAGACATAAATATCAAATATTTATGACAGAATTAAAACAACTAAACAATATATCTATATTCATTTCCAAGACTAGCTTCAGAACTTTGAGAGCAGTTAGTTAGTTACTTCATTATTTGAAATCATGCCTGGCCATAATTTTAGAGTATTTCAGAAATCAGACTTTTAATTAGGGAAATGAAGTGAATGTTGATTCCAATAAAGCATTAAGAGATTTCAATACAGCTATCCTAATTTGATTAATATTTTCAAGTACATAATTTATTGATGTATAACTTCACATAACTTGTCCTTTTCGGCAGCAGGTTCTTGAAGACAATATGGATACTGCAGTTCTAAAACTGTATTCAGTACAATTTTAAGTGTATTTGTATTAGAATTACATTTCACTCTACCATATTCTGTTGAATAAAACTATCAGTATTTTATTTTCTTTAATATTTGGAGCAGGGACAAATATTCAGAGTTCAGGTTTACCGCAATGTGCCATCAGATCTTCATGAAAATCCAGGAGATGATCCCTTATTTCTTCAGGACAAGGACAATCATTTTTATCATCCTTAAAATTCAGTAGCATGTTGATCTTTAAAAGCAAATATATATATTTGAAGTAATATGCAAGAGATTATATGCAGGTAGAATAAAACATTTACTATAATATTATTAGACACAAGTCATGTTTTGAAACTCCCCATGGAAGGAAAGGATGGAAAGAAGTGCATATATTTTGTTCATTCTAATGAATTATCATTATATTCACTTTTGTACAGCTCAGTAATTCAGTTCCTGTAAGATATATTGAAAGAAATGATGCAGCCACATCTTTGTCTCTTGGCTTGCACTACGACATTATCAATGTCATCAAGGATTCCTTTTAGTGCTGGTTAGAAATTATTTAAATGATGTTCAGGATTTTAAAACTTAAATTAAAAATGGGCACCCTAATTTGTCCCTGTGGTTACATATTAATTTTAATTTATTCTTTTACAAATAGCAAGGCTCACAAATAAAATCTCTTGGCACATACATGATGCTGCATTTTACCAATGGTAACTTCTGTGCATCAGGAAGTTTAAAAGAGAGAAAAATAAGGAACAAAAAAGAGCAACTTTCCAATAGATGTAGTAGGATTTTCCTATTCTTCTTCTCTTAGTACAGGTTCCATGACCCATAACTTGTGCTAAAAGATCCCCATTCAGAGCAAAATAGGGGACAGCATGCTTGGGAGAAGGACTGGAGGGAAGATATCAAAGGTGTCTGTCTCACTCTTTAGAATTTATAGTCAAATTCCAACAACTTGTTTATACAACAGTTAGTAATGAATATACAAGGCACCTTCATATTGCCTGAAGATACATATTTCAAGGATAGAAGAAGAGAATACAGGGTCAACTGAACTCCACATACAAAAGTAGAAAATAAACCACAAGTAGTCCACAGTTCAAAGTTACTATTCTGTTGAAAAAGTAATTTATAACCATTGAATGGTTGTATGTCATGTGATCAGCATTTAAGTGCTTTGCAAACAATGGGCATTTAAAGTGTCACAATCTCCCATGCTTATGTGATCAGCATTTACGTATTTGTACAAACAACCAGAGTTAATGGAAAAGTCAGCAGTAAAATTGCATGTCATGGTCATGTGATGTCTCATTTAACAATCATGGGTAATTCGCTTAAAACACAGGGCAGAAAGTCATTAAGTTCATTGTGATATCTCACTTAGCAGTCACATCACTTAATGATAAAATCTGCCAGTCCCAATTGTGGTAATTAAGTGAGGATTACCTGTATTTATAAACTTTTTCCATTGAAAAGTTAGAAGTATTCAAATTAGAGATGACTAAAAACATGTGCATATAAAAATGAATACATCAGAATTCTACAAAGCTCATCTCACCAAAAGTTTAATGTATGAGGGGTGGTGGTGTCCCCAAACAGAATATTTTAATCTATATTTAGTCATAAACAGTTGAATTAATGTCAGGCCTGTTCCATATTTTTCACGGACAGCAAAAAGTGACTACTAAAACACAATTGCTGAATGTTATGGAAATCAGAATTCTCATTCACCAAAGCTTTTATTTACAGTCTGGTATGCTCTGGTCCAGGAAAATTATTACCTTGTAGACATTTTCTTTAAACTGAACAAACCCCCCAATATAAAAATATTTATTAGATTATCAACCTGCTCCTGTGGTGGGGATCGAAATTCTTTCGTTTTCTTGGCTGTCAGAGCTGCTGACATATTTAAAGCTTGCATAACTTCATTATATCGGAAACGCTGATTTTCTTGAAGTTTTGCTACAAAATCATCTGAAAATGCTACAATGGCTTCTATTCTATGGCGTATCTGGAAGTCACATAGATATTGGAGTAAATGGCACATCTGAAATAGAATTAATAGAACAAAACAAAATAAATGGGGTAACATAGTTTTAAAACTACAATTTCAGATACGGGATATTTCTTTTATTTAACTTGAGTCATTTCTCTTTTTTAGTATAACCTACAGCCATTGTCATCTATTTCTATTTTTTAAACCTTTCATTGTCTCCATTTTAAAATACTGAAAAACTTAATTTTCTGCCTTTATCTTTCCCTCAGCTTAAAATTTTAATTTTCTTTAGACCACATTATTTGTGATTAATGCATTATTTATTGCTTATTGACAGCTTTACCCTGTCAATATTCTTCTTCTTCTTCTCAACATTCTTCTCAGTATGCATATGTTGTAAATATTCTTTTCTATTTGTATTCACTTTTGTTTATGTCCAGAACTTTTTCTTAAACTGCCAACCCAAATTTTTCTTTTTTTTATATTTGTGCGTATATAGGCACATAAATGTGTCTCAGGTAGAAAAATAATCCACAAAATATATGATTACCTATGCATTCTTTCACAATTACCTGTAATTTGACGGGCTCAGGAAGCTTCATTTGAAGAAGTCCTTCTTCTGGAACCTTCTCCCTTCTGATTTCATCCAAACCTGTCTCTAAATTTAGACTTTCTTTAACTAGTTCCTTCACTAATATTCGGGTTTCATCTTCACCGCCGTTATCTTCTTTAAACACACTGGGCTCAATGAGCTGCAAGATATGCTTCAGATCTTCATTGTGGAAGACTCCCATTATAAGGAGAGTATAAAAAAGTTTGATCAAAGGAACGAAGAGAAATTCTGTAGTACCACCTACTGGATCTCTGACATGAAGGCTACCCTCCTGAACTGCTTCTGTCAACATCTCTATGGTTTTAGACTTCAAAATTTCTAGAGGAAATTCAGGACTATATTGGTAGCATTCACTATTAATTCTTACAAAACTGGGAGAAGAAAACTGTATTCTGGGTCGTAAAGATGTACTAAGCCCGATACCTGGTAGGCCATGTTTTTTGTGTTCATCAGGAAACAAAGTAATGCTTTTAGTCTCATCTGTCATTGGGACAATGAATTCATTGTTCATCATCAACCTTGCAGTGGCATAGCTATTAAGGTGAATATCAATGAGAAGTTCATAATAGCCCGCACGTAACAAGCCTGGCATGTATTTGTTCTCAATTGCATAGAGAAGCTGAGATTCATCAACATGGCTGCACATAGCATGTGCAACTCTGTTATTCCCAAGAGCACACACTGCTGAGTATAGTCTGAGAGTATGATAATGAAACTTTAGCAGTTCTTCTTGTTCTGACAGTTCTAAAATATCTATAGACCTGCAATAAAAAAAAAAAAAGGAAAATAATTAAACATAGCAGATTTGAGTTTTTTTGTGTGGAAAGTGCTTTTACATCCATACAATCAGTTTTCTAAAAACAAGTTCACAATTATTATCTTACTAAGTCAGTAAATTGATAAGGCTTACAATCTAGAGAGCACATTTACATATGCAAACATGGAAGCAAGTTTGGTTAGACTTTAACTATTTCCAAAATAGTTTTTTCAATGACTAAGTACAACTCTTTATTGAGTAATTAAGATTTTTCACCAAGAATTTAGTTTCTTTCTTAGCACTTTGATGTATTCAGTAACTATAGCTAATGATGGTTGGATAATATTATTTATCCTTTGGAATTAAAAACAGAGTCTTGAATTGGGAATAACCATGACTAATAGAAGACATCTTTTGCAAAGAAAGACTTAAAAGATATTTCCTGTGATTGATGAACATTAGTTGAGGGAAGCAAAAATAGATTCTGCTGTTAGAAAATTATGGGAAGGTACCTAGAAAGTAGCAGGCTGTTAGTTCACGGCCTTAGCCATGAAAGACAGCTGAGTGACTTTGAACTAGTCTCTCTCAGTCCTACCTCATAGGAGTAGGTTCTTTTGTGAAAAAATAAGAGGAAGAAGTTGTGTTGGATATGTTCACTGCCTTGAGTTATTTGTAAAAATAATGAAGGTGGGATACATAATAAAATTAAAATTAAAAAATTATTTTATAAATATTAATATTAATATTTAATAAAATAGTAAAATAAAAAAAATAGTAAAATAAAAAAAAACAAAACACAGGTGATAAATAGTGTTGGTGTAAACTAGATTTACCTAGTTTCAATTTTCTTTTCCTATTGTCCTTCTTCCCTTTACATATTTGATAGGATTTTATGAATATATACTTACAGTATCCTTTTTTTTTAGATTTATAATTTACCATACACTTAAGGTCAACATCTTATCTCATTTCATCTGTAAATGCAACCAAGGAGTACCTGTTTTCCTCTGGAATGTGAAGGGACATGAACTGCAAAGAATCCAGGCACTGAATTGACCAGCCCTGCCGTTCATTGATTCGTGATATATCTATTTTCAGAAACTGATTTGGCACTCTGCTCCAAAGAACATGTGTCAGAAACTGAACATGGAGACGGGGTGGGCACTGAGGAAGTGGATTTTTGTGCTCACTTTTGAACAAGCCAGCTGACAATGGCATTACATTCTGAAAACAGAGCAAAACAGTAAATGCAGTAAAACAGTACTGCAGTAAATGCAGTAAACTGGAAAAAAATAAACTGTGTTTGAATTGTCATCTTATGCATTCATACATAAAGATCATTCTGTGAAAATGTAACAAATATAACAAACATTCTAGCGGATGAGATGGAAGGGGAAAGAATGCAAGAAAAATAGGTTGACTGATGTGAATGTCCAAAGTTACTTTTGACAGAAATGCCACAATTTGACTATAATCACTCTGTCAGTATGAAAATATGGAGATCTATGCAAACAGAACATGGTCTCTTAGCCAATGTGATTTTAATAGTCCATTATCCATGGATGCTAGTGATTCAAAAAGTTGAAGAGACTTTTTGGATGAGAAGCGAAATGTCTCCAAAGAAAAACAGAAAATCCAGTTGCCTCTTGAAAAAGCACATTTGGGACAACAAAGACCTGGATGACTGAGGATCTCCACAGATAGGAATACCATGGTTTCCTAGGGAGGAGGCAGTTCATTCTGAGACAAAAAGCCCAAAATAAGAAATTGTGCAGTCCCAAACTTGAATGGGGTGGGTGAAATAGGTTCAGGGAAACCACATTCTAAAATCTCTCAGAGTATATCTATTGGGTTAAAACAGGGGTCCTCAAACTATAGCCCATGGATCGAATATGGCTCGCCGAAGCCATTAATCTGGCCCACATGGGACCACGAGGCTACCCCGCCCACATCGCCCCAGCTACCCACGGGCCCACACCTGCCTTCTGGAGGCTGAGGAAGCCAAAAACAGGATGCACGGAGGCCTCAGAAGGCCAAAAACAGGCCCGTTTATGTGCAGCAGAGTAATTCTGGAGGCTGAGGAGGCCAAAAACAGGACACACGGCGGCCCCAGGAGGCCAAAAACAGCCCCATTTTTGGGCAGCAGAATGGTACTGGAGGCTCAGGAGGCCAAAAACAGGAAACGTGGAGGCCGCGGGAGACCAAAAATGTGCCCATTTTTGGACAGCAGAGTGGTTCTGGAGGCCAAGAAGGTCAAAAACAGGACGCCAGAAGGCAAAAATGGCCTCATTTTTGGGTGGCAGAGTTGTTCTGGGGCCGAGGGGGCCAAAAATGGGGCCAAAAATGGGGCCATTTTTGGCCTCCCCCGCTGAGAGAGAGAGACACACAGAGATAGAACACACAAGCAGAAATCCCTCACACACACCCCAAGGCAACCACATCCCTTCACTAACCTTTCCTCCCCCAGGAGCATAACAAATTAAAGTTTAATTTGTGTGTATTGTTTAATGGCTGCTAAATTGGCCACACCCACCCAGCTGGTCCAGCCCGCAAGAATCTGAGGGACCGTGAATTGGTCCCCTGTTTAAAAAGTTTGAGGACCCCTGGGTTAGAAGGTTATAGCTTTAGTCTGGCAAGGTTCAGTCTATTACGTTTAAAAAGGTAAAGAACTGGACTCTATTGGGTTGTATTGTGTCACCTTTGGACTTGGACCTGATATTGCATGGAAGGAAAACCATTGTCCTATAATCCCAATGAACTGAGGTACTATATATATATATATATACATATTTTAATGCTGACACAGAATCAAACCTTTCCATTAACTGAAGAGTTATCAATAGAAGAAAATATTTGTGGCTTAGAGTTGAATTGTGGGGTCCTTGATGCTCTCTGAGCTTGGTTGTTTTCTTGTAGACATTTCGTTCTCCACAGTTACCTAATTGGATAATGAAACATCTGTAACAAAACAACCAAGCTCAGAGAACACCAAGAATGCCTCTAAAGAGTATATCAAACATGATAGCAAAATCTGGTTTGGAATGAAGCTATCAATAACCAGTCTATGTAAAGTATAACATGGTATTCTTCTGGGCCATTTGGCAGGATTAGATCTTGGAAAAAATAATTTTGCAATTATTCTAGTTGTTCTATTCCAAGAAGATGCCAGACTCTACTTTGACACTTATTAATTGTTAACCAATGGTATCCTACTGAACTCCACTTTATTCCTATGTTGTGTAGTATCTGCATGAAACCATTTAGCTTTTCCAAAAAGCTTTTTCTGAAAGGGATTGTACTCTCCCAGCAAAACCAGTTCACAGATTGGGAATGCTCCTGAATTTCAGCTGTCGTTTGGAGATTTTTTTTTTCAGTATTAAAACCAGTGTATCAATTATGATCTTCCTGAGCATATAAAAATATAATTATCACACCCTGATAACAATATATCTTAACTATTGAAATATGTTTTATATAGGACAATCCTTGAAAAGTGTCTGACCATTGCTTGTGGTAGAGAAAACAGCAACCAATCTGGTAATCATCACAAAATATAAATAGGGTATATTTTTTCTGTGTGGCTCCTAGTCTATGAAATAGGCTCCTACTCTTTATTTAGGATGATGGTAAAAAACCACTCTTTTGCCAAATTTTTAATTATGTTTGATTTTAATTATTTTTAAAATTGCCATTATTGTCGTAAGTATAGGAATAGGAGTGGCAAAAGCTGGAGGCAGAGTTAAAAAAGGATCAGCCTAGAATCTCTAAATAGCCACAAATTAAATCCAACCTCTCTTGAATTCTGTTGACCCTTATTTAACCATAAGCAGATGTTAACCATTAGTTGAAAAGATACTTGGGTATGATTAACAATAAATCAGTTTAACTGGACCTTCATTGTGGATCTGATATTTCATGTCTGACAATAAGCCACTTTAAGGGATGGAATTACGAAAAGGCATACATTCAAGTACAAATACTTAACTAAACAAACAAAGAAGAAACCAAAAGTTCTGATTGATTCAGATGTCAGAGAGTACTTTGGTGATAATCTGACTCCTGAAAATACACTTATTCTGATGGAAGTCTGAAAATTGAAGAATAACATGCTCTATGGTTGTGTGGCTAACTACTTCTTCAATAAAAGAAGTCAGACTTTATCTCATATCAGTGTAGTGATAAAATACCACAGAGTCATTTTGGATAGTGAGATCGGCAGCATATAAATTTAATATATAAAAATAAAAAAGCTGATCTGCCAGATGACCATTAGATAAAAGTATGACTTATGTCTTGATAGTATACTAGTTGCAGGGTTCCAAGTAACACCCCCAACAAAATCAAAACTCCAAAGCAGGCATTTTCCTCAAAGCTTGAATTTATTAGAAATACTGGCACATCTGGGAAAACCCGAATCTGAAAATCCCCGGGTTTTCCCCACCCAGAGTAAAGTCAAATTTCCTTTTCCTGCATCAACATGGGCATCACATGGTACAATCAGGTCACGTCCCAACTTGACTCCCAGTCACGCCTCCTCATGTGTAGGCTGAACGCCCAACTCCCAAGGGAAAAACTGTTGTTATGGCTATACACCTCACACTGTCTCCATCCACTCCCCTCCCATTCCCACAGCTTGCCCATCCACCGCATGTGGCAGCCCTGAAGATCCAAATTTAAAAATGTCAGCCCCTCCAGGGCTGACAGTAGTGCTATTTCAATAAAGATATTTTAATTAGGTCTATCATACATTGGTGATACTGGAGTTTATGAAGTCTTTTTCTTTTTAGAGATTACCTTCTCACACTTTCAGGAACCTTTCCTGTTTTTAATTTTCTTGTTCAAAGGACATGAAACTTTTGGCTATGGTAAATTCCCAACCAGAACTATATATGGATGAAGAACCACGTGTCTTCTGAAGAAAGATTATGATGAACAGATTACTTGAATAAGTTAAATAGTCACGGAAGGTTTTTTTCTTTAAAAAAAATAGAGGTTATAACCCCACCAATTTTTCTCTTGTTTTAATATAAAACCAGAGCTTGGCATGGTTTCTATTGTCATAGGAGATAAATGGGAGATCTAAGAGAGAAGGGAATCCATTTGATTATGTTCTGTTACTGATTTTGTATATAACCCTGCATTTATTCAAGGTTTTCCTGTCAATATAGCTGATGGATAATGAGGAACTGAGAAAGGAAATGTCCACACTTCTACCAGTAGATTAGGAAAAAATTATTCCACTGTTGTTACCATTGTAAAAAGTTGGAACCAGAGTATCAGGAATGTTTTAAATACAGTATACTAAATGGGTGATAGTTACCTTTATTCGTCCCAACTCAAATTGGAAAACATTAGGGCTTGTGGCTTGTGCAAATACTGCAGGAAATAATTTAGTACTTGGTTCTACCTAAGTAAAAAACAAATAAAAAAGAAATAAAATAGTATAAATCAAAATAGGTATAAAGATAGTTTGCAGACAAGAACCTTATTAAGCGAAGCATTTGCCACAATGAAGTTATAAATTTTTCATAAGCTACTATCCAAAACTAAAATTTGGGGAAATTACTATTTTCTTTTCAAATATAATAAATATGTTCTTTTAAAAAATAAATCAGATTTTGTTGGGCAACCTATAACCAAGGGAAAAAAATCATTACCTGATAATAAGTGCTTAATTCTTTGCCATTGGTAGTGAAGGATAGGATACCAGTTGCAACATCAACCAAGCAACCAATCTCTAATCCATTATTATTGCGTCCTTGCCCTGGACTCATGTTTTCTCCAGCACACACCATATAGCAGTTGCTTCGTTTGATACTGCATTTCAAAAGGTTGAGAATAGGTTAATGTTACAAGTTCCCAAACTCCATTAGGCTCTGCCATATCTGTGATCTATCCAGTTCTCTTCCATATTGAGACATATTTGCTCACCAACGGGAAATTCCCACTAATACATGTGTAGAGCATTTCCAAGCAGAGAGAAGATAAAACAGCATGTATAGTTTTCTAAGAGTACTACAGGTATTAGATATTCTTCATGATGACAGTTTTAATGTGTTTTTCTTTAAATCTGCTAATGCTCTCATGGGACAATTTGTAATAGTTATTAATGAATACTGCAAGCAAGCAAATAAATACATACAGCTAAAATTAGACTTATTTTATTGCAATTATATCAATGATAATGAATGCTTAACTCACATGTATTACACTAGGACTTCACAGAGATCTAGCTCTAGGTTGCATATAATGGCTTTTTTCAGTCAATTATTCAAAACTTCATATATCAGAAAATAATACAGTCATGAATGTATTTATTAAGCAAAAATAAATAAATATCTAAGAGAGTGCTCCTTCCTTGCCCCTTCCATTTAAGTGGCTTGTATTAATGTAGAATTCCTTCTCAAATAAGAACTAGAACACTCTATTTTAATGTCAGTTATAAACGAGGATGCAAGAAGGACTGTTAACTAATAAAACCCAGAATTCCCTAGATGAGATAAAATGAAGAGCTCTAATTTAATAAAATCTAAAAAATAATGTGATGCCCACTAGAATAAGGGGGAGAGGCAAAGGAAAGAATTCTTATCCAATGCTCAATCCATTCTGGATGAAGCTAGAAACAATGGTTAGATAGGGTTTTTTTTTCATAAATCTCTCTGGCATATTTAGATTTGCATTTAATTTTAAAAATAAACAATAGACGAATATTAATAAATTTCATGAGCAGACATAATGATAACTACAATTCAAATTTAAATTGCATATCTTTCTCCAAAGGCCATCGCTACTAGACTAAACAAACCACCTAGTAAGGCTGTATTACTATTAACATTCTCATCTTTCCTATTATCTATTTCCTTAGCTTCTTATGATTATTTCTTTGTTGTTTGCATCGTATGATTTATTTTGATTGTTTTTATTTAGTATCCTATTATGATTGATGCTGATTGCTCATTTAGTATTCTATGACTATCACTGAGTGTTGTATCTTGTGATTTATTATGATTGTATTATGATTATGATCATGATTTATCACTTGTTTCTTGTACTGTATGTACACTGAGAGCTTATGCTCTGGAGACAAATTCCTTGTATGTCCAATCACACTTGGCCAATAAAGAATTCTATTCTATAAATAGAAGGGAGGATGGAGAGAGCCATTGTGGCCTACACCGAGATGCACACTAACCCTTTCATTTGAGAGTGCTATGATTGGGATATTAGGCTATTATGACTATCTATAAAGTCACAGAGAGATGTATTTCTTAATCATGCTAGAACAGGCTAGAGTTATAACCTCCAGGGAATTAACACTTAAATACACTTCTATTACAGAGTCTAAAATATAACTTTTGGATTCCATATTTAAAATTCATTAAATGTGATAATTGTATTTTGCTCACACTTAGGTGTGGATTGCAAAATAAATATAAATCTTCATTCCAATGAAGCCCCTTAATACAATATTGAGTTTCAGGATTTTATAATCGTATGCTAACAGAAAGAAAACTTCATTTTAAAAAATGGAGTACCTATGAAATGAAATACAGTATCGTGTAATATTCATGTTACTATAAATAATAAATAATATGCAAGATATCAATCTTAATAAATATTACAGTTTTAACTGGATAATAGATTCACTGACACAATAGAATGATTTGATATCAACTGTTTCTAAATAAAAGAAAAATAAAGCCAACCTCTCATGAACTTTCCCTTTTTCATCTCCTAAGGTTACTGTAACAGTACGGACTCTGTCCAAATCAAAGTTTGTGTCATATTGATGGAAATCAGATGTAATCCAGCCTACCCAAACATTAGCAGGTTCTTGTCCAGGAAATATACGTACAGAATAATAATACTGTCAAGACATAAAAAAATATTATCCACAATATTAATATTTTACTTTGATCCAATACTATCCTGAATCATTTTTCCTGAAAAATCCATCTTGTTCTGAAAATAACACCAAACCCAGAAGCTTAAGTAATTGCTAGAAGCAAGAATAAAATCTCTAGGACCATGTAAGAGTCAAAGTCTTATCATCAATCAGTTTCTCCCCTATTAATTTAAAGAAAATTTTGCTTCTCATATAATAGGATATATATATACAAATGCTTAAATTTCACTTTATGAGTTGTTCTATGAGGGAGGTGGGCAGTTTCTAAATATTATAATAAACAAACAAACAAACATTTTTTCCTGGCTTGCTCTTTATTAACCTATTGATACTTGAAGAAGCTAAGTTCCACATATTAGTTATTTGCTTTGAAAACAATTAAATATTGAGACCAACCAAAAACCCAAATTTTTCAGGAGAGATTACCGTGGTTCTTATGCTAAGTGCAATCATTTACTTATTTGTTCTTAAGCTAAGTTGTTGGAGCTAAATTTCTATTCCATCTTTGATAACTGCATTTATCTTCATTTACTTTCAATTGATTATTCTATTATAACATAATTTTATATGTTTCTAATTTTTTGTCTCCTTTTAAATTCAGAATCAGAATTAGAAATATTGGCAAGAATCTCATGCTCGCAGTGTTTTTCTAATGAGCTATGAATATTCCTGAAGGGAAATATTTTGGTATTTCCCTACATCAGAAAAAAATAAAAATGAAAAAAACAATTATTAATGGCTTATTTCTTTACCTTTCTTTCCCTAAATACATTTTTCATTTTCCTCTCCCACATATTAATCAATACAAGTAGTCCTTGACTTACAACCATTCCTCTAATGACTGTTCTGCAGCACTGAACAAAGTGACTTCTGACCAGTTCTCACACATGGGTGTTGCAGCACCCCCAGAGTTATGTGATCAGTCTTGGCAACTGGCATGTACCATAGTTACAATGATTGCAGGTGTCCGGGGTACTGGGATTATCATTTGCAACCTTCTTAAGGAGTTTCTGACAACCAAAGTCAATGAGGGAACCCAGATTCGCTTAATGACTGCATAATTAACAAACATTGCAAAAAGGTCATAAAATGAGGCATAACTCACTTAACTGTTGCCTTGTTTAGCAACAGAAATTTTGGGCTCAAGTGTGGTCATAAATTTACTCAAACTTTCCTGATGTACAGTAAATGCGGCTCTGTCAGTTTCATACTAATTTCTTGAATTCCTTGTTTATTTCATGGAAGCAATGTACTTACAATACAAAGCTTTGCATCTCAATTCCAGGAGTCCTACTCTGCCATCAATTTTCAGTGAGGAATCAATGAATGAAGACAATGTGAATTTTCCTACAGATACATCCATTTTTAGCTTTAGCTATATCAACTTCCCTACTTGCTTCATCCAAACAAAATCAACAGATTCTGTAAGGTCCACAAACCGTTCTTAACACCAAAAGATTTGGGAGACAATGCAAGGGCATACAGCCTTTGTATTCCTCAATGCTGGGGGTAGGAATATTTAGCAAGTTTATTTTTCTATTCATAAACCATATAGTTGATATTTTCAGTAAATTATTCTCCATTTACAAGTAGCACAGCATATGTAAACCTCTGGGAAAGGTTTCATTTATTTCTATATGTGCAATTTTTATTACAAATATTAAACATTTATTTCTCTATAAATATATTTAATTATATGATTGTTATAAAGTATATGATACAAATCAAGTCCATGCCCTACAACAAACTGATTGTTTTTTATTTCGCAGTGTCACATATTGTTAATTCTTTTCCTTATAGAAGCTATTGACAGTTGTGGCAGCTTTTTTAACAGGTAAAAAGTTCTTTAACAGACTCACGTCCCTGCAAAATCAAACTGAGGATATGGACTGCTTTATCAACTCCTAAATTCAGAACTCTTCAATGAGGCTATTATGAAACCCATTCCAACACTTAGAGCAAACTTTAGCACAGGAAACTAATGACAATGCTGTAATGAACATATTCCAATTGTTATATATTTTGAATTATAATAATTCAGTTTATGTGCAGCTACCTTGATAGCTGCCAATCCAAAAATTACAAACAGTGCAGAATACAGCTGGCTTCTGTGGTAATGTGAGTTCTGAATTTCTCCCATGCAAGAACCCAACTTAAAGAGCTACAATGGCTACCAATTGGCTTTTAGGTGCAACTCAAAATGCTTGTCACCTTTAAAGTCCTATACAGGTCAGGGCCTGGATATCTATGAGATCTCCTAGTAACAAAGTCTGCTCATCTAATAAGATTAAGCTAGGTCCCTTCCCTTAGACACTGCTACCTATAGGCACAAAGAACTGATCCTTCTCTATTACAGCCCGTTTGAAATTGCTTACCACCTGAGACCAAACTATTACTCACCCTATTATATTTTGAAATTCAAAACTTGACTTTTTAAAGAGGAGATCTAGCATCAGTTGGACCACCATTAAGGTTTTAGTTGGCTGTTTTGTTCTCAGTGGCCTTAGTCCTTCCTTCCTTCCTTCCTTCCTTCCTTCCTTCCTTCCTTCCTTCCTCCCTCCCTCCCTCCCTCCCTCCCTCCCTCCTCATTTGTTCATTTATTAATTCATTCATTCAGGGTTATTGGGGGGAGAAAGAGAAAGGAGTATTATGCATGTACCCTGCCTTTATTACTTTAAAAGTAACTCAAGGCAGGGTACATGCATAATACTCCTTCCTCTTTCTTCCCCCCCACCCCACCCCCCCATAACAACCCTGTGACATGAGGTGGACTGAGAGAATATGACTGTCCAAACTCACTAAGACAGCTTTCATGCCTCAGGTGGGACTAAACTCATAGTCTCTTGGTTCCAGGTCAACATCTTAACCACTACACCAAACTGGCTTGGTAATTTGTTGCTATTATTATTGTATTATTGCATCCCATTATATTGTATTATTTTTGTATTAAAATAAATTCTTAATTTTTTATGTTTTAAATTAAATAGTTTTCCCAGTCTTGTTATTTTGCTAATCTATTTCATATGGAAATAATAATTAACAGCACATAGTGACAAATAAGACTAATTTAGGGAGCAGAAGAGAAAATGCTGAGTTAAATAGTCAGTAAGTCAAGGCTCAAAATAAATCGCACCACTGAACACATTCTACCTCTATTTCTCCATCTCATACCATCCATGCATAAGAGGGATGGAAAACCACGTTTTTTTTTAAATTAGCATTTCAAATGAAAATTTATTCTCATGAAATGTTAGTTTAAGCTTGCATCTTAACAGCAATTCTTTAAAACAATTCCAATCATTTCTGCTCCATATGGATATACAGGTAATATATAATATCCTCCTATCATATTTGATAATTTTAATCTATCCTTAATGGAAATATTAACACTAAATTGCCATACTGTAGAGGTTTGCATTAGATAATCATAATCATCTCGTTCATCTGCTAGGACATCTTCAGTTAGTCTTGCAGAATGGCTTGTGCTGTAGTCTGGCTTCGTCCTTTTCAGCATAAATCTGTAATATATAAAAATGAAAAAGAGTGAATACATCTTTTTTTATATCAGTTGATTCAGAATAATCCTGTATCTTCCATTGAATAAAGCTGAATTTGAAGGTATCAAGATATTCACTCAATTCAATTTGGCCCTTTTTACACACTTTGCCAAAATGTGTAAAGTTGTTAATATCGGCTAATATATTTCAGGGTCAGGACAGCAAATATCTCTTTACAGTTGCAGATTTATAATTGTTACATTAAATATTTTATAGAAACTTGTCCATGTTTCAGTTATATTTCATGAATAGGAAAGCTGGAACATAGAGAAAGCAAACATTTAAAGATAGAAATTGCTGCCCTTTTTATTCAGGAGACATCACAATGAAATTCATTGACAATATGGCAAGAAAAACATTTATTTGTATCCTTGAAAATGAACAGTGTGTAAAACACCTGAAGAGATCAAACTATCTGACCTTTGTTTGAGGCGTGAAGGTTTCTCTTGTGTATAATCTTTATGGTTATTGAACTCTGATTTTGCGGCTTCTTTTTCTACACGGTCAGGTACAAGATGACCATGAGCAGTCTTCATGAGGACTTCAAAATCAGAATCTGCATCATAATCATCCAAATCACTCTTTGGGCCAAAAAGATTAGAATTTGGCATTCCTCCTCCAGGCATTTTAGAAAACACTTCTGCACATTCAATGGGCATGCTTAGACGATAAAACATGATGTCTGTTTTGCTGTTTTGAGATCCAAAGGACTTCTGTGTGAGTTTCAAACATGGAGAACTATCCGCAGTTCCATCAATCCTTGTAACCTATGAAATGCAAAAACTCAATTGTAAAATGTATGGAAACACAAAACAAAATGTTGTCATTCCTTATGCTTAATGGTTTCTCATAGTATATAAATAAATATATGTTTATTCTTGCCCTCTGTAATATTGCAGCAAGTGTGATGAAATGTAGGTTTGACCATTACAGAAAAGATAACTGAGTTCTACAAAACTAGAAAATGCGAAAAAAGCCCGATATTAGATTCATACACAACTGTTTTAATTACATTAGATATAGGTTAGAAGCAGGCTTTGACAAGCGTTTGAGATTCTGTTTTAATATGCCGATTGCATTAAAGTATATTCTAAGACCCATAATGATTGCTGTCTCTGACCTTGCCTATCTTGAAGCAATTACTTACTAAAAAATTTCCTCTAGAGGATAAAAGGCATAATTTCAGCCTATTGTTTTTAATTTTTTTGTATTAACCTAATATTGGACTCTGAAAAATAACAAAAGTTTTGTCATAAAAACATGCAGGTGGATTAAGAATTATTATGGATACAAATAAAAACCCTGCATTTTCCCTTTAACTCAAAGTCTTTGGGCTTACAAATAAAAAATATGCTAGTTTATCTCTTTAATTTTACATTCTACATTTTCAGGTAAATTCATAGAAAGGATAATAATATAGTGTTGTTGTTGTTATTATTATTATTATAAAATAATAATAATTAATAATAATAATACTAATATTTTGACAGCCTTACTATATATACACTACATACTGTATTAACTGCTACCACTTACTATGTTCAGTCTCCAAAATAAATTAAAGAGTCAAACCTCAATATGTTCATGATTTGCTGGTACTGGAAGAAACTGAGGTAATCTTTTGCTCAGCCATATAGTAATGTCACGATTTGTATTCACAGCAAAAGGTTCATAGCCTTCTTGTAAGCCACAAATAGTGAAATATTTCAAAGTGCTAACATCTTTGCCGAAGTTCATTCTGCCCACCTGTGACAATCCCAGGCTACAGGCAGGTATAAAGCCTGCAAAAATGACATATATGATATGTAAATGATAAATATTAACAACTGTTCTCATGTACTTAATTTGACTTTTCCTTATAAACTAGAGGAAACTAGACAACTCCAATCAAATCTTCAAAAGGCACAATATATTCCATCTATATGAATAAGAAAATAGATAAGAATAAGAATAAGAAAAGAGGATAAAATAAGTGGAAAAAGGAAACACTACTATTGTTAGAGTCCGTTACCAATTACCCAACCAAAATTTCCTAATAGCGAGAGCAATTCAGTACTGAAATCAATTACCTACAATCATGGTGAGCTCTTCATTAATTCAGACTGGCTTGGACAATCATCTATCAGAGATCATTTAATTTGGATTCCTGCACTGTGCAGGCATGCAACTTTGATGGTCTAAATGGTCCCTTCTAATTCTATGTTTCTTTAATCAACACTTAGAAATATAAAAGAAGCCTTACTATACTCATTCATTCTCTAGCTGCACAAGTAATTGTTCAGCACCCCAGGCTATTACAAATCTGTCCATAAACTAGACCTTATCTATAGAGTAAAATCTAACGGATTTATCTATTGCCCTGGGCAGATTTAATATGGAAGAAAGAGGTCAGCTGCCTGCCCTGACGATATACAATTAAAACAGATATAGACAATGTCTGATAGGTCAAGGACCATAATTCAGCCTCTTGACGTTCTGAAGGACCACAGTACAAGTTGTGACATCCTTAGATGTGTGGTGTACGCAAACATTTTTGGTCTCTTTACTGGACAAATTTAAGGTGGAAGTAGTTAATGACTGTAATCGAATTGGAGGTTCCAAGACAAACTGACTGCATTTGTATACTTAAACCCCACCCGCCCACCACCCACAAATAGCAGTTATGATTGCACCAAAATTCAGCCACTTTTGCTACCATATTTCAGTACCATAATCCAAGAATGCTGATAGTTCACACATAGAATCCTTGAGGTAATTTTTGCCTCTGAGCCATAACCTATGGCTGAAATAAACTAAAGGCTGGTTTTAAGACAGCAAGGAAAAACTTGCTGAGGCAGCCCGAAAGCAGCACAAATTTGCTCAAGAACTTACCATCACCAACCTCAAAATCTTTAAATGCAAGTTCAGAACCTGAGTCATCAAGAAGGATTTCACCATTTAGCGTAAACATCATGGTGTGCTCATTCAGATCCACCATGCATCCCACAATATCTGCTGTTAACCAAGTACGGCCAAAATGCTCATTTCCCTGGTGCCATCGCTGGGCCTAGATAATAAAAGAGTCTATGAAAAACTATTATTTTTATGATTTTAGCATTGTTTAAAAATGCTTAGCTCTATAAGTAGATATCAATTATAAATCTTACAATTAATTATATAAAAATAATTTTTAAAACACATCAACTGTGCCACAAGTTTCTAGAGAATCAGCAACATTCAATATTTTTGGAAAATAATTTATGAGCACATTATACATTATTCTCAATAATCTTACTGTTACTCCTTTTAAAGAGAAAAAAGAGTTCTCCATTATTTTAGAAGAAGCAAATCCCTCTCTTCCCAAGATATATGGACAACTGTGGTAGTGGACTCCTGTATGGCCAGGGGCTTGAACTAGATCATCTGGATCTTATTGAATAAGATCAACTAGATCTTATTAGTAGATAAGACCACACTTTATGGTAGAGAACATAAGGGCAAAAATGCTTATTTTTATTCTTTTTTTCCTATTTGAAAGATCAATTTGAAATAAATGACAGGGAGGTTCAGAAAACCTACTAAAATCTACTACCCCAATGTTAGAACTGACAACAAATGTGTTTATCCCCCACTAATTAAGTTTTATATATTATCTACTGGGGAAAGTACAGATAGTCTTCAATTTACTACCACAACTGAATCCAAAATTTATGTTGCTAAGTGAGAAATTTGTTAAGTGAATTTTGCCCCATTTTACGACTTTTCTTGCCACATTTGTTAAGGGAATCACTGCAGTTGTTAAATTAGTAACCCAGTTGTTAAGTGAATCTGGTTTCCCCATCTGGTTTTGCTTGTCAGAAGGTTGCAAAAGATGACCACATGACCCTGGGACACTGCAACCATCATAAATGTAAGTTAGTCTTCAAGCATTCAAATGTAAATCACATGACCATGGGGATGCTGCAGTGGTTATAAGCATGAAAAATGGTTACAAGTCACTTTTTTCAATACCACTGTAACTTCTACTAAGTAACGGCTACTAAGCGAACTATTCAAAGTCAAGAACTACCTGCAACTCAGATGTAGATCTGTATCTAACCCTCTAAGTCTCAATTCAATTCTTTAATTGATAGGTCCTGACGTTCTATGGAAAAACCAAGAGAAACACAGCAAGGCCAATATTTTTTGCCATCTCAAAAAACGAACACATACCTTGAAACCATCAAATACAAATGCTTGATCATCTGAGCCAAGCTCTTGCTCGGGCTGACAACCTGGCCTGGCCCAGCCAATTCTCATATCTCCAGCGGTTATTGCTTCAAATTCAAAGTACCATTTCCCAGTTTTTACAGCATATGTTTTTTCTGTTCGGAATATCCTGAACCTTTCTATCATGCCATCAAACACATCAGGCCTTGCAGCTGCAAAAGTTCAAAATTTAAGGATATATATTTTTATGTAAAAATTAAACCACATTATCTAAATTTTTAAAAATTAGGTATAGTTATGGTACTAATAAAGGAGAATATTTGTATCAGGGTTGAAATGAGAGATCGTTGGTGCTCTCTGAGCTTGTTTGTTTTCTTGCAGAAATTTCATTACCCAAACTAGGTAACATCATCAGTGCTGATTTGAAAAGTTTTGGAAAAGTTAGGATCCCTTTTATCAGACTGGCAGTCTAAAGGAAAGACAAGAAAACATCTTCTATTTTCTCAACAATTCTTCAAGACTTAGCAAAGTTTTAAAAAGAAAAGGAGAACCTTTTTACAAAGTACTTAAGTCCAATGTTTGCAAAAAAGGAAAAAATGTCATATAATGGACAAAAGAACTGCACTTACTACCCTCTTTTGAAATGGATTGAAACCTTAGCAGATTTGACATTATTTTCCTAGTAGCCACTCACAAGTACAATCCAAGTGTGTTAGAATGAGACAAACTTTCTTTTGTTGATGAAATGCTTACTACATGTAAACTTCCATTCAGATTATACCAGTGTTAGTTACTTTCTAAGGGGACTTCAAAAGGAATGCTCAAGGAACTGAACTGAAGGAACAGCTTGCCTTCAGAAGTTGTGGGTGCTTCATCATTGGAGGTTTTCAAGAAGAGACTGGCCAGCCACTTGTCTCAAATTGTATAAGGTCTCTTGCTTGAGCAGGAGTTGGACTAGAAGACTTCCAAGGTCCCTTCCAGCTCTATTCTAATTCATTGATTGAACTATTTTAACGGAGCATTTGGGTGAGGGGGTTTCCTTTAAATATAAAGTAATGTGAGTATGTGTATGTTGTATTTTTTTTAATATATTTCCAGTGAGTTTTTTGGTCAGTTTTATTATAATTGTTATTCTGTTTGGCATTATTTCAAAATTGTTAATGTTCTGCTTGACTCAAAAAATTCAAATAATTAGAAATATAAAAATAAATATGGATTTATTTTGGAAAGTTAAAGTAAAATTAAAAATGGGACATTCTTACCTTCCTTGAATTAATAGCATATACAATAATATATTGTTAAAAAACCTGTTTCAATATAATTTCAGTACCATGGTCTTGATCTGGAGCTTCAAGGTTATATCCGTAATTGATGAGAGTACGAACTGCTTCTCGAAGACTATCTTTGTTTGATTTCTTAGTGCGATCATCTAGAAGTGTATAGGGGACAAGGCGAGGATTTCGACGGTTCTTCACATCCTATACAGTATAAAAATTATGAAAAATAATTTAAAGCTTTAACACCCAGTTTTTCTAATACTGTAAATACTGTAGATCTGCACCAACCTGGAAGGAAGAATCAGGTCGGTTCCTGAGGCTATTCAGCACATTTAGAAACAGATAAAAGTGGAGCTTATCAAATATTCCTAATATGGGGATTGGCCAGTACTTGAAACAAAAATGCACTTCAAAACTCAACAGGTGTGAATATTGGATCAAATTCTACAAGATATGGGTGTGTACATGCACAACTTTGTGTGTACCCAACTAGTCAACTTTTTGTAGTGTTAATTAACTATTATCAGTTATTAACTAGTAAAATAACCCACTACAAACTCACTAGGGCACTGTGGGGGTATTTTAGTAGCTAATAAATGGAACTGTGAGTTTACTGCAATTATGTTAGTAAGCTTAATATAATGCACAATGACATGGTTATACTGTACAGTATCAATTTTTGCTTGATATCAGAAACATTTCTGTGATGACACAATAGGGAAGGAGAGCTTGTTTTCATCAGTGTGTCCATATCTCTACTTTTGAAAGGTTTAGTTCTGAAAACGTATCAATTAACTTGAAGTCCAAAAAGTAAAACTCCAAAACATTTTATCTATTTCACCATTGTCAGACATTTGGTCCAATATATAATATGGTATAATATGATTATTATAATCATATGGTTATGGTTATAATATGATTATTATAACCATATTATTATGGTTATAATATGATTATTATAAAGATTCTAGTATGTCTGGACTTACCTGTTGAATTCCATATGTCCATCCCTGCCTTATACGATCTCTTGCCCATACATTGTGAGCATTCTCTGCGAGTTTATCAACCATGGATTCCTGAGATGGAGTCAACTTGATACAACTTAGATCCATAGGAGCAGGTTTATATCCGCTTGATAATAGATAACTGTTAAAAAAAATTAAAAACTTTAATGAATTTTTATGAATATAAAAACTTAAGCCTTGATCATTGCATTGTTTTGGCATTAATTGTTATTAGATTCAGGTCATTCATTTCCTTGTACTGGAATTAGTAATCAATACAATAATTTAGGAATCAAATTCCAAAATTTATAGGCCTTAGAAATGAAACACATCAACTTTTTGACTCTTTCCTAACTAATGTACCACATTACATCACTTATTCTTAATTTTTGTTTATTTCCAGATGGAATTTTTATTACACAAATATTCTGTCTCATGCATATAATCATACGGAGGTTCAGATATCTTCAATTTGTATATTAGTAGACTAGGTACAGGAGATAGAGTAGACATATTTGCATTCTCATCCCTTAATAGTCTGAGTTTAAACTTACTTTTTGGGAAGTTTTAGTTTTTTCACCTTTTCTTCAGCATGCTCATCAGCAATTCCAACATGACAACCTAATGCCAGCAATGTTCTAAAAGACAATACCATTATATTTAAAGTAATTTAAATCAAGCAAAACGTGCTAAATGAATGGCAAGGCTATAGTTATTTGTGCAATTTTATAATTACACAATTGTAACTATTATAGTTACATGATTGTAACTATTATAGTTATAATTGTAATTATTATAGTTACATGATGGGAAGAGTTTTGTCTTTTCTTATTTTCATCATATTTTTGAAAATGATTATCAATCATGATTTCATAGCTATGATATCTTATTGTAGATTTTCGTATTCAAATTCACATAAACCAGTAATCACTTATTTACAAATTGTTTTGCTATTCAGATTTATACAATATGCAATTTTTTTTTCTTCCATTTATATATGATTACTGAGAAATAGTTTAAAAGTAACAACGTGAGTGCTTTGTTATTCTCATTAAAAATGAAGGTTATTCATATTGTATGAGTAATCAGTATATATCAAAGGAAATTATTTGTAAATATGCATATTTATATTGACACAATCCAGAAAATTAATGAGTACCTTGCTAATCCTTTATAGTGTATATCAAATTTCATAATCTATTAAGAATTCATACATTCATATAAATTTACTTGCAAAAATATAAACATACATCTGACTTACTTTAATGTTTCTAGTGACATCTGAAGATTATAATTCCGTTCTTGTTCAGGCAGTTTAGCAAACTCTATCAAACAGGGATGCTGCCGCTTGTTGTCATCTCTAATCTGTAAAATAGAATTTCAGTTTATCTTACAATTGTAGTTTAAAAGGATCAATTCTACTGACAAGAAGCAGAATTTCCCTGCAAAAAACCCCAAGTCCATCTTTCTGTAATATTCCACACAAAAACATATTCGTGCATTGGTTTTTCCACTCTTATTTAAGTGTGTAATTTTTAGCTCTTGGAGTTTAGTTCTCCCTGATTGTTCCTCTCTGACTGTAGCTAATGGAACTATTTCAGGTAAGTGCAGAGAATGGTAACAAAAAGGCAAAATGGAGGTCACAACAAGTATAACACCTGCTTTTTATGTGTTGCACACATGATGTTCATAAAATACAGATTAAGCTTTAATTGCCCTGTTGCAGCCATCATCTTAACTTTTTGGACCATACTCTGTAGAATCCCTGATCGGATTTGTGTAACTTTTTAAAGTATTTTTATTACATGATACAAAACTCATTAGAAAACCAAAACAGTCATTTAATATTTAGGCAATAAAAAGACTTCCGAATTATATACATAAGCATATATGAATTAATTAATGAAATGTTAAATTTAGAAAAGTACATACTGGTCCATACTGCCATCCAAGTTCAATTTTATTCATCACCCAAAGTTCATGGATATTCTCAGCTAGTTTTTCTCTAATTCTTTCCAGATGTGGAGGTAATACAATCTAAAAATAGAAGAGTGAATCGGTTAAAAAATAAAATGGCAAACAGTACAATTAAGAAAAAAACAAAAGAATGAAATAATTATCCGTCATTTTGTGGGCTTATTTTTTACTGGTTAAAATTCCCATTGCCAAAAAGAAAACCCAATGAACTAATTGAAATTTACCTTTGAGTAAAAATATAAAGGGCTGTATTGTAAATATCTTAATGCCACATGTACAGTATTGTATATAACTTTTAACAAAAATATTTTTCTACCTTTCAGTTATAGTTAGATGGTGAAAAAATTAAAAATCCAATTATTTCAGCCTCCTTATGATTTCTAGAAATACTGTTCCATTTTAAAAATATCTATCATCTATCATACCTGTTTTCTTCAGAATTAAGAGAACAAGATTCAAAATATAACTGCAAGAAATTGCAGATAAAGCACTATCATTCTCCACTGAACCCAACTCTATTCATGAACCCAACACTGTTCATCACCATAGTTCTTATATTAATAAAACAGCAGAGTAAAAGTTATTTAAAATTGCCATACAGCATTGTCACTCAGATGCTTTATCTTAAGCATTTACACAATATTAATCCAATCAGAGGACATTTTTGTGTCAGATTTTACATAGCTATCAAATGAATTCACTCCTATCTACAATGCTGTAATGTGCATATAAGAAATGTGCATTTGATGTCATGCAGAAAGCTTCACCATTATGGCCTTGCATCACAATTTTGCATGCAAGCATGCAAGTTGTGCAATTTGCATCTTAATGCTTGCATTGTCATCTCCTAACCAATGGATATACGAAGCCAATACAACCATGATGTAGAATGGATTCATATTTATGGTGATTCCAGAACAATCACTGAACTGCACTTGACATATTTAAAATGTTAAATATAAATGTTATAAATAAATTTGCTTGTTTGATATGACTTTAAGCATAACTCTAGCCTTGTGGATTCACCCATACAGAGATCAAAATGACTGAGGCTGTGGATGTGTGTTCTGTCATTTTAAATCTGAATTGAAAAAAATGTATAAAGGATTTTATCAACAGGGAAATTTGAGGGGAAAAGGACTATGGCATTATTACATGTACAGACCAATATGGTTTCTTAAGGTACTTTTTCCACATTGTTTGCTATTTTCTCAACATATTTTATTCCTGGCTATATATGTTGTCATTTATTATACAAAACTCAGCTTAATTCCAATATATGCTATTAATATCTGATAAATGTCTGGAAAGTGGAATTCTGATTACCATCTATGATATTGATGATATTGATATAACAATACTTCTAGCAGTCACATCGTGTTTGTCATCCAACTATTCCTAGTTTTAACATAATATAAATTAAATCTAATGCATGTTTAAAGTCAATGTATATTTTACATACCTGACTGGTATCTACAGGTACTGGAGTGAATGCTGCTTGTGACAAAGAGATATTTGGTCCCAAGAGATCCCTTGAGCAATTGCAATCTTGTTTATATTCCCTACTGGGTTCCACTTTTAACTTTTCTTTTGGCAGAATAGCTTCAAAACATGGAGCATATCCTAGAGGGGGAAGGAATTTAAATTCCCCATGGCGGCCTCCGAGCAAAAATCGTACTCTGTAAAATAGGTACAATGTGACAGACTATATTAATTAAATAAAATATTTCTTGCAAAGTTCTACTTGCAGATACTGAATTTGACCAGTTTTTATAATACCTTAGGTTCTTTTGTGCTGTGTTTCCTAAATTGTCTGCAATTAACTCACTTTCTTGCTCACCTTGATAGAATTTACCTTTAGCTGTGGTTTAGTTTGTTATTTTCATATGCCATGTAATTTGGAATAATAATAATAAAATTGTATGCATATTTACTTGTAATTGAACTTGACTACGTTCAATAGGTCCTTAGAATAACAAGTTAAATGATTTAAATAATTCACTTAATTTTGAATTAAATTAGAATTGATAACAAAACAAAACACATACATCTTCAACATGAACACTAAATTGTTAAAAAAGTTGCAATAGTAAAACAGTAAATAAGTTGACGACGATGATGATGAAGAAGAAGAGGAGGAGGAGGAGGAGGAAGAGGAAGAGGTAGTAGTTATGCATCTCTTGATTCTTCTTCTTTACTTCCTCTTTTATATTTTTCCTAGCAGAGAAACCATAACAATTTCAAAAAACCAATGTCCCTTCAAATTTAATCAGTTCTCAAATTAGTATAGTCCCTACCAATTTAAGGTTACCTATAATCTCTACATCTGCTTTTAAAAAAAAGTTACAATGTCAACAGTCACTGATCTAGATTAGACCTTAGCAAAGAAATAATTGGATGTGGATACGAACTTTATCCCTGCTGAAAAGCTGACAACCGGAAAGAAAAGACCATCTGTGTTGAAATTCTCAAACATTCCCTGCACTGGCTGCCCATTTATTCGGAATGAAATGCTTGGAGCACTCAGGTCAAGGCAACAGCTGATCACATCATCAGTCCTGAGTAGATGATGATTAGGAGAATTGACTGATCTTGCTACACAACCTATAATTAGGAATGAATATTATTAGAGAAAAATTGAAGATCCTGATAGAAAAGCTACTTACAAAGATCTCATAAGCACATTGAGAAACACAAAACTACATAATAGAAAGCTTAACTCAGTAGCAATTCTTCAAACTCAGAGGTGCCTCAATTTCTATAGGAATCTTTTTCTACTGCTCCATATATAAGAACAGAATCTGGGACTTTCTACTTATGATACAGTTGTTTCAAATCTTCTATATCTGTTATCCTACATAACTCTTTTATTTAAAACCTAACTTGCAATATCTTTAGGCTTTAAATAATTAGTCTTACCTGACCATAGATGAAGTCCATCAAAACCATAGGAATATAAGTCATCACCAACACCATTGCCACCCCATTCTTCTCCACCCACTGGATATGGTGAATAGCCTTCTGTTGATGCCCAACCTACACGAAGGTGAGTAGCTTCTGCTGTTGTAAATGGCTCCACATAATCAACCATTAATTCATAATACCATTTCCTGTATTGAGCAGAGCCCTCGCTGATTCCAAGGAAAATATTTGGTCGCATGCTAAATACAAGCAAAACAATACATTTAAAAAATCAGTTTTTTAAAAAAATCACAAAATAGATTTTTTAAAAAAGCAAATTACCAATTTTTAAGGCCTACACCAAGCCAAGTTCTAATAAAAATGTTATTATAGAGGGGCTTGCATATATATGCTCATTTATAAATACTTATACATGAGCACTAAAAACAATATTCTATTCCGTTTTTTACCTGCTCACATGATTGACAAGGCGAGTTTGAAGAAGAAGGTCTCTCCCTGGCAGAAGATTATCACAGATCAAATGTTGATTGGATCGCACAGCTACTCCATGACATACACACAATGAACAAAGAACATCTAATACCTTGGGAAAAAATGATGATAGAGGTGGTTATGGAAGTTTTAAATCACTAGAGCTTCTGTATAAAAAAATTAAGCATGCTTCATTGTTATGTTAAATAAATTGTATGTTCTACTTCTAAAACTTATATTAATCACATAGACTATTCAAATTAATTCATGTTTGTCTTGTATACCTTATGGTTTCTGCCATGTTTGTCCAAAAGACAAATGATTGATTTAATATGTCCTTCTTTAATAATATTCAATGCTTCTGGACTTTCCACCAACACACAGTGTAATACTTCAAGAATTCCTAAAAATATAGAAGCCCCATTTTAGTATTTATCTCTTTATATTCCTTCAAAAACATACAATAAAGAACAGCCATAATAATCTAAGAATGATCATAATAATCCCTTTTCTTCTATAATTATTGTTAAGACATAAGAGAAAAGAATACTTTAAATAAAATAACAATGACAACATAGTTGCTGTTGGTTTCATATTGAATTAACTTGCATTCCTAGGAAAATGCTTCTTATACTAATCTTCATAAGCATGGTTATTTGAGAATAACATAAAAGATTAGGCAATTAACATAGGCTGCCTTCATATGTAATGATAAACATGGAATGAGAATTCATATCTCCTCAATTTCAAGCAGCCGTCAGCTTCTGCTACAGCTGCTCTACTGTTGCTTTATTTTACAACAAATTGAAATAAATCAAATGTTTGTTTTGAAATAAATCAAATATTTTACCAATTGTCAAGAAGATTCTAAAGGTTGTCAAAGATTAATTAAGTTTTTTATTTTTTAATTTTATTTTGTTTTTGTTCAGAAGTTATTAAATACAGTACTTGTTGATTAGTATTCGGAGGAAAATATCCAATTTAGCGGATTAGAATATTTCAAACTGTATCACCCAAATGGAATGGAATTTGGGTGAAGAAATAGAATGGAATTTGGGTGAATTATGTGAAGAAAAACACCTTTTAGTTTGTGGGATAAAATCAATATTATGAAAATGAAAAAAAATAGGGTATGCAATTAGATATTTTACGAACATTTTTACATTTTTTCCAACAGCAAACAAGAAAATTCTCCATAATACTATTATATATTTTTTCATTGCAAAAAGTTTTTTGCCATAGTTATATTATAATTTTTTCTTTGTTCATTACCCCGAATATCTTCTAGTAGATGGGCAGACTGATCAGTTCATTTAATAAATAAATTAAAATAAATAAAATATAATCAAAGATGCAGAAAATCTCGGCAGCATATGAAATAGTACATGAACAACTCATGCACTACATATTAAAATCCCCCATATCCATAAAAGAAATTATGCATCTAATTTTGATGAGATGTATTTGTTTATTGCATTTACTTCAGGCCACAATCTGGCAATTATCGATTTTATTTTATATTCCTTAAACATCTTTCTGTTTAAAACAAAGCTCCGTGTTAGTTTTTCCCCCTAAAATCCAAAATACAGTCTAAACTTCAGCTATAACTAATTGAAAAACAGCTGTCATTACTAAGCTGCAACTAGACCAATCTGAATTGCAGGGAGGAAATCATCAATTTGGTTAAAATGCCAAATGTTGTTGTGTTCCTTACTGATCTAAACCAGGGGTATCAAACTCAAGGCTTAAGTGCTCAAGTGCTTAGATCTGGCCCATGGGGCCACCCTGGAAACACCGGTCCCGCAGTGCTTCTGGCAGCAAAAATGGAGCGGCATGAATGATATACGCCCACCCCTGGCCACACCCACCCCAGCGATGCCCCCCCCAGCCCCCTGAAGTAAACACAACCCTGATGCAACCCTCAATGAAATCGAGGTTGACACCTCTGATGTAAACTATTGCTATTTAAGGTCCTTTAATTATACATTATTAAACTGTTTATGAACTAAGAACCAATTCGCTTTTAACTTAAGTACCGTGCTTAAAATATTGTAGATGCTTAGAGAAACAAGAATAAAAAATCCATTGATATTTGCTGTATATGATAGAAAATATATCTATTATTCAGTTAATAATAATCTCTTCGAGCATGGATGACTGAAAACACTAAGCAGGAGCAGATGCTAAGCAGTGAAAAAAATAACCAAAATTAATAAGATTTTTCTTCACTAGGACTTGGAACTCCATTCCCTCCTTTTTTCTGCTCCTTGATTTTCATTGCCTGTCCTCTTTTCCGTGTAGTATTTGAAAGTAACCAGGGTATTTCTGGACTGTAAATTAAACTGGGACTACAAAACACTTTATCTCAGAAGAACACAAAAACAAATCATTTCAGGTTATTGTCAAGAATACTATAAAAACATATCTTGAACCTCCCCAGGAGCATAGCTCAACTTAAGGGAATTTCTATCTTTTTAACTTGTGAGATACACATACCAAGAAAAATATGACCATAAAGGAAGTATCTGTGTACAACACAATATCCCAAACAAACCTGGATCAGATTATATAGGCAGCAAACAAAACAAAACAAATATACCACTTAATATTGCTTTTGGCAATATTTATACCAGATTCACAAACAACAACCATTCAATTCCTGTTTGTAGATACCCAAGGGATCATTATTAAATTAGTTCTATACCAAATATTTATATTGAATTCTGGAAGAAGAACCCATGAATTCAAATATATATCATAATGTCAAGAAACATACCAGAAGATGCCTCCAATCTCTCCAGTCTACTTATGAGCCAATCAAGAGATCCGGAGAACTGAGCACAATTTTTACGATTCCCTCTAATCAAAGCCGCTAGGAATGAATAAAGAGATAAACTCCTAATTTAGAAATCCTCACATTCACTGGCTGAAATCATCATATAGTATTTTGACCCCAAATTGGAGTTTGTTAAACTAGCATAAATCATAATTAAGATTAGAAAATATTCTATGAAAAGCATAATTATATTTGGACTGTTATAAATGATAGCAATATTGATGCATGCTTAATAGTTAGCTATGAAATCCAGAGATCAGAATAAAATTGCTAATATCCAGAATAGGGTATTCCTCAACTTACAACAGTTCATTTAGAGAACATTCAAAGTTACAACGGTACTGAAAAAAAGTGACTTATGACCACTTTTCACACTTACAACTGTTGCAGCATCCCCATGGTCATGTGATCAAAATTCAGACGCTTGGCAACTGATGGTTGCAGTGTCCTGGAGTCATGTGCTCACCTTCTGCGACCTTCTGGCAAGCAAAGTCAATGGGGAAGCCACATTCCCTTAACAACTGTGTTACTAATTTAACAACTGCAGTGAGTCACTTAACAATTGTGGCACGAAATATTGTAAAATTGGGCAACTGTCTGGCTTAGCAACACAAACTTTGGGCTCAATTATGGTTGTAATTTAAGGACTGTCTGTACCTAAACTAAATATCACATTACAGTGTTTATTTTGTTAGAATACAGAGATATTTGAAAATTTTACTCATTATAATATTCTTCAGCTAAACTGGCCAGAGATTTGTCATAAAAAAATTAAAACTCAAGGTTTTGCTATATTATGTTACGCAACCCTACGCTATGCTACACTATGGTATTATGTAATGGAATCAAATTAAGATCTGAGAGTGTAATAGGATCTGAGAATTTACCACAGAGGGTTTTGTTTTTTATCAACAGGTAGTATCCACATTTAATTTAGTTCACATGAAAGGAAAAACAATTTTATATTTTGAATCTACCACTTAACACAAATACAATCATATATCAATATATACAGCAAGTTCACTGCAGTTTTGATATAAACTACAGTCTAAACAAATCCTCTGATTCTAATTCAAGGGTTCAGTTGGACATCTGAAGATTTTTATCATACACAATAAAATATATTTCCATAAATCATAAAATTTAAATATCCTGGGGTTTTTAGCACATATATTTGTGTGTGGTAAGATGTTACTAATCTGTTACTCGAAGGTATGTCTTACCTAATAATTCATACAGTGAATTTAGAATAGATTTCCAAGTTTCTCCTGCTTCCTTTCCAGCTACATCAGCAAAATGAGCTGCACTGCTGTACACATGTAAGCGATCAATACATTCAAGCACTAAATTGATCATACCCTATAAGAAAAGAGGTATTTATTCTCAACCATTTTGTATTTTGCATAAAATGAATACACATAAAGTCTCTGCCTCTTTCTTTATTTACATACACAGATACACACAACACACACACACAGTGTTAAAAATCTCTGAGCTTTTTTTTTATATGTGATATTGTATACACACTTACACTTGCACTTAGGTAATATGTAGGTAATAAAGGAACTGAGCTTTGGGGAAACAAACTGTCCCAAGAAGCAGAAAAAGGCACAGGTAAATACTGTATTGACTTATAAGCAGGACAGTCCCATCTTCATATATTTAGGAAGAAGTAAGTCATGCTGCATTAAGACAAAATCCATCTTTAAAACTGCAATTCTCCATAGATATTGTTTAGCTAGCGTCTTAAAAGCACTCTATTTCTATATTAATTCCATATGGTTACACAGTCTCATTGAGCCATATATATTTTGCAAACCTAATATACCGGTACTTCTAATATTCTACATTTACATTCTTTTGAAGAATGAGCATATTATAGGCAGTTCATAATCTCCTCATGTTTTCCTGGAGTATTATGATGGAATGAAACCTAAAGTGTGATTTAGCACTATGTGTGTTAGGTTTGAGCTCACATATTCTGTCATCCCACCTCACATCTTCTATTTGCAGGTCTGCATGAAAAACACTGGAATGACTCACTTCATGTTTTAATTAATTGTGGATTATTATTGAATCCCAAAAGAACAAAGTGATTAGCTTAAAAGATGGGATACTGAAACAATATAAATCATGTAGCTTACAATATTGACTTGCTTGGTTCCAACAAATCCTAGTGTCAGTTTTGGAAGACAGTTTTCCTTTTTGTTTTCTAACTGCCACATATTTTAGCCTGGGAAATTGGGAGGGGGCTTTTGTTGGAGTGTTAGAAAGTTAGTCATAAAAACATTCGGTATTCAAGGACACTTTTGCCTGCATCTGCTGGAGACTGCCTGGAGATTGTATCCAGTTCAATGTGAAAAGTTGATTGGACTATGTGATGAACTTGTGGGTGTGGGGCAGGGCTGTGAACTGTTAGCTGGGTGGGGGAAACCTGGAAGCTTTCAGATTCGGGTTTTCTCAGATGTGCCAACAAGACATCTCTAAATTGGAACTTTGAGGAACCTCAGGCCTTTGAGTTTTATTTCGTTTGGGGTGTTCCTTGGAACCCTGACATCTAGTATAAACTCAATTTCCAACCTAGACACGATAAGACATTCTAATCGTAGTTTTAACTTGTTTGTAACCTATACTTGTAGCTTATTTACTGATATAGAAATAACATATAAGAGAAGGAATTACAGACTTATTAAATCGTCAGAAGATAAAGATGCTTTTTATTCTAACAAGTTTTGCCTCGATTGGAACAAAAACCTGAATTAAAAAATCCTGTAGCCATGATACTGCAAATTTAAAACAGTTTTAACTTTTTCCATAAAGAAAACAAGACTGCTACCTCTTCTTGGAAGAGATTTTGTCGATTCTTCAGAGCTCTTAGTCGGTTCTGTTTGTCTTCATGCTCTAAGTGCTCATCTGGTGGGTGGAAGTAACCAATCAAGTCCTGAAGGCTAAGGCTGACTGATTCAATGGGTAAATCAACTATGGAAGACTTAGCTTTCTTGCTGAGAGCATCAAGGCCCCTAAGGTTAATGTAAAAGCCCACTAATTAGACATGTATTTTCATCTGCTTCTTAATGCTATCATTACAATATCCCAATTTAACCAGATAATTAACAAATACATGTGTCTCAGTTTTAATAAGGAACCAACAATAAGTAAAACGAGTGTATAAAGATCATCCAGTCCAATTCTGAACTACAGCTCTAGAAATAAACCAAGCAGTTTTCTCTGGAGATAATCTAGTATAATCTAATGCCCAGATTGTGATTCAAAGAACTGAAGCAGCAGTCTTCCATGTGAAAAGCACAAAAGCTGTAATTTTTTTCCCCAAATATCACAATGACTTTTGCAGGCAAACTAAAAAGTTGTGAGGAAAGAATTATATTAAAGTTATATAAAACTGGTGTTAGCAGCTTTCAAGATAATTCTTTTAAAATTTAGCATATGTTTATTGTTTTGGGACAGCAAAGTACGTTACATAAAGAAGTCTTCATATAACTTGGTATGGCTGACATAGCACCATTCAAATATCTCATGTTCAAGTAAAACAAATCCGAAATGTAGTTTTGTGAAGATTCATGCACTCTTCTCCTAAATAATCTTATGAAGCTGTTGGTTTCAGAATGTTAAATATGATAGAAAGAGGAAGTGAGAGAGTAGTGTATGTATACCTTATGAACCTGTTGAAAAGGAAGACTGTACTGCGAATTACTCGTGCTGTACGTGATTCTTCATGCTGAGATCTGGATAATGTCAATCCATCATCCATATGGCCCTCATGGTGCATGATGGCCTGCAACAAAAAAAAACAATGGAGAAAACCATGCTAATGCTTGATGAATCTTTTGTTCATCCTAATTCTATTTCTCTGGATGTCTCAATCCAGGTCTGTCAATGATTTATAGCAATGATTTCCATCATAATTCTATGTCTTAAAGCTTACTCTTGAAAAATGTAACGATTATTCACCCATTGTTTTGTTTGAGATCTGCAAACATTGCTACAGAAAATAACGGATAAAATCCATATGTTCCAATACAGTATAGGCAAATCCCTATATATTCATTATCCAGCCAAATAATCCAGTCTTGATAGTAAAAAGAAAACAATTCTAAAGCATTCCCATATGCCAATTAAATCAAAAAAGGAGTGTATTTCTGAAAATTCAGAATGAATTCTGACCTATTTGGAATGGCAACAATAGCAACCACTTCACAATTTGTGATTAAAACCTTTATTCCAGATAATGAGTTTGCTCTTTGTGAACTGCTTATAGGTGGATCCATATATAAGAAGAGAATCCTGCAAACATCCTCTGATAGATTCCATTTTGCATAGACTAGAATCTACTTGTCCTTCACAAGACAACTTTTGTATTATACAGTGAACTTTCTAAGATTTTCTTTCATGGAACGATTTTTGTTAAGTTCTTCTAAATGCATTGTCTCAGATACTAAGATCTCTCTATTTGTTGTTCTGAAATCCTGTACTTTTGCCATAAAGGTATAACCAGTTTACCAACCAGTTGTTGTTTTTTTTGTCTTTTTTTCTGAATAAATAGCTAACTCATGAGTTTTATTTCACCAATTGGATTAATATGGGTTTGCATGGTTCCAAAGAAATTCCTGTATAATTTATGTGAAATATTTTTACCATTACTTCACTCCACTTTACAGGTAGTCCTCAACTTTCGGCAGTAATTGAGCCTGGCAATTATGGTTGTAAGCCATGATGGTCATAAAACGGGCCATCACCTGACCAACCCAATTTTATGACCTTTTTGGCAGCGACTGTTAAGTGCTATAATAATAATAATAATAATAATAATAATAATAATAATAATAATAATAATAATAATAATAATAATAATAATAATAATAATAATAATAAAAAATTTTTTATTTCTATACCGCCCTTCTCCCGAAGGACTCAGGGTGGTGTACAGCCTATTTAAAAACACAGAAACAAAACAACAATTAAAATTTAAAATCATTAAATAATTAGGCTCCAATTAAAATCCCAGAAATTTAAAATACCCCAATTTAAAATGTTATGTTAATGTTTCTATTATAGGGCATTTATTTCTGGAAACCAGAAGTAAAAGTTGGTTTCCAGCAAAAAAACATAATAAATTGCTAACCACGGGCAATGTCAGAACTTCAAAACAGAGTGGTAAGTTACAAGAGTAGAGTCTGTTGTAACTTCACATAATCACTAAGTGACCAGTTGTAATTTGAGGACTACCTATAATATGTAAATCATCCGGGTGTTTTGTTTATTTACACAGATCCAGGCAATATTATACATTCAAATAAAGTTTTTCCTACTAATGAACATCTGTTGAATCCAAACTAATTTCATAGTTGACATTGTGTGCCTTCTGACTTTCCTGCTTTTTTTTTTTTGTTTTGTTTTATAGGAAATTACATGTTAGAATGCTGTTTTGAAAACAATGGCAGTAATCAAGCAGAAAGTATAAAATATTTGGTGGAAATCACTACAGAGTATTTGAGCCAAGCTCAGAACAATATGTTCTTATTGCCAAGACTGTTAAACATGCAAATATTTATAGGAAACTAGAGATATTTGTGGATTTCAAAGGTAGCGTCACTGATTAACTTTCTATTTACTTCTGCCAAAAATAAACTCTTGCATATTTTTTTTCCATTTAGCTTAACAGATTTTTGCCACAATTGCAATTATTTTCAGTAGTTTTGGAAATATCCTGTTTTCCTCATGTGTTAGGCAAGTTTATATAAGTCTTACATTTTATAAAACAAGTAAAACATAATGCTAAGAAAAATGAGAGAAATTTCTTTGGTCATTATTTTGCTGAACTCTAGTAAAAAGTCCTCATAGAACCAAAAAATGTTTATGTCAATAAAAATAAAATATAAGTAATTCTTGTTTAATTATTGCCCTGTTTAGCAACCAAAGTAATGACAGCACTGACAAACTAACTTTATGACCTGTCCTTGTACCTACAGCCACCACAGAATCCCTGCAGTCACTGATCACCATTTCAATGCTATACAACCACCTTGATCAGTTTCTATTCATTGTTCCTTATCTGGCCTTTATGTGCTTTGGAAAATAGGTTGACAGCCCCTCAAATATTCAAATACAGCTATCATGTCACCCCTGATCCTTCTCTTCACTAGACTAGCCATGCCCAGTTCCTGCAACTGTTCTTCCTATATTTTAGCCTCTAGGCCTCTGAATATCTTTGTTGCTCTTCTATGCACTCTTTCTAGAATCTCAACATTCAGCATTTCCTTGTCACATCAAAGTTAATATAATATAATAGCCTTGTTTTAAACACCTTACCTTGCGCTGCACAGATCCCATCCTTACAGACTTTGCATCCACTGATTGGTAGGTAAGCCACAAACCTGTGTCTACATGCTGTATAAAGCAGACTGAATCTCCATACTTTATTTCTGGGGTTCCCATGCCATCCACTTCTTTTCTTATCCCTACATCTAATTTCTCCTACAAAGAAAAAGAAGCCAGTTGTTATCTACAAAACCATTTTGAACCGTGAAAGTTTTTACCTCAACTGAAAATTGTAAGCACGCTTAACATTGCAAATGATAATGCTTAGTCTATGGTACAAGATTAATTTCAATAGTACTTAAGTACGCTTATTTTCCTGATGCAGGTAATCTTTAAAGAAAAAGCAACTACTCCAAGCACATAATAAATGTGTATAGTTCTCTTTATTATTCCCATTTTCATTTATTGTTACTAATACTAATTCTATGCCTGAATTCTATAGTTCTTCTATCTAAATCATTACATATTCATAATGTTAATATTGTATTGTACATGCAAACTAGAATTTCAAAGTTACAAGCCAGTTTTCTACTCACATCTAGGAATTGTTTTAATGACACATTCCATAAACACCTGTGGTTTTGTTTATGTAGGTGTGATAAAATAGGGTTCTTTTCATGTTTATGTTACTTTTTGCAGGGAATGGCTTATGTCCACTTTTTTTAAAAAAAAATCATTTGTTTTTGGCAACATTTTTCTAATAAACTATTAAGATTGCTATTTTATCATAAAGCTAGCACATATTATATTTTCAGATTATTTTATCCATTCTTGGAACTTTAAAAAAATGTAAATATAGGATGCAAATCTGAAATGAAGCAGTATAGAGCTTTATATTAAAGCTGATATATTTTAGTTTAGCCTACTGAAAAACAGTAGGCTAGACAAAAGCCTGGAATATAAACATAAAAATGAATAATATTTAAAAATGCAATTTCTGTATTGAAGAATACAGCCATTTGATTTGATAAATTTTATTCCAAATAAATTAGTATAATATTATAGTCTGAAGTTATACATCTTTTCCACAAAGCTTCTAGTAACTTTGATTAACAACAAGCACTTTTTTCAGTCTGAACAAGTCAAGCATTTATCTAAATCCAATGTTAAACTGTACATCAGCAGTTCCAATCTTTGCGGGCTTGGTGGCCTGGCTGGGTGGGGGGGTGTAGAGGGGAACTCGACCATTCAAGTGGTGGGCCAGCACACGCATGCGCATGCACACACAGCTTGACTGCAAGTTGAATTGCATGTGCACCGGCCCACCACTCACGTCAGTCGAGCTGCATGTGCGTATATGTGCACACCAGCCCATGCCCCAGTTGCAAATAGAACATGGCCCAGTAGTGGGCCGTAGCCCAGGAGATGGGGACCCTTGCTCCACATAACAAAAAGGTGGATAATCAAATATTGATGAAGGAAGGAAGGAAGGAAGGAAGGAAGGAAGGAAGGAAGGAAGGAAGGAAGGAAGGAAGGAAGGAAGGAAGGAATTTTTTATTGTAGTCAGATTATTCTTGGCAAACCAATGGATCAAAAGTAAAAATATAAATGTTTCCATTCCTTTTATAAGATTTTTACCAACCCAATTTAAAGAAAATATGGAATTTTGAAGGTTATGACAGTGTTGAAGTGAGAGCCTTGATATTCATCGCAATAACTATTTGATAGACATTAAACAGATGGTAGCTTTGAAGCTGCAAAAAAAAAAAAAAAGCCTGCCAAACTCTTTTTGACCTCGAAAAAACCTAGGACTCAAACCTTGGGTCTGACATATATATGGAAAGTTTCCTGTATGCTGCTATATAGTAAACATTATTATAGAAAAATGTTCTTAGTCTCTGCAATAAAGCTACAATCTACTTGAGAATGCGGAGTTGAGTATTTTATAGCCATCATTTGTAAGAAGCTTGTTCTATATATATTATTATTCCCAATACTATAGAAGAGCAGCCCACACTCTGACGCAAGATTAAGCAAGATTGCAAATCACCAATTCCATCACATTGTGCCAGTATCAAAATAAAGTTGCAACCAAAATGGAGCAGTTACTCCGGATGATAAGCCAAGGCCAATAAATGGAACAGAATGTACACTGTTTCTTGCATATGACCTATGGTTATTGCTTCTGTTGCTACCCTCCAACACCAAACATACACCTCTCTCTCTACAACCCTCCTCATACAATGTAAACTGAAAGTTCCATTTTCTTCCTAAGAAACAGTGCACCAATGCATGCAGGTTCTATGCTTATACTGTGGAGAAACTGGATACTTGTCCTGCTAAAACTCCCCCTTTTGAAATATCAACATTTTTGTCACATTTATTTATGCACAGCAGTTGCAAGCAGTTATTCAAAACACTATAGTTCTAGTAAAATGAGTATCAATTTCCAAAGCCTCAGAGACAGGGGCACACACATATTAAACATAGCTCAGACCTGCCAAGTTATGTACATATCTTCGTTTAATCATTCCTCTATGCTAGAGACTTAGATGGACTCTGCAGATTCTACCATAGTCCAGTGCCATCTACTATTTCATAAAATCCTTCATCATCCGGAAGTACATTTTTCTCACAGAACCTGTTATTACTCCACTTTAGAGACAGCTTAAACTCAGAACAATGCAAGCAAAGGTGTTCCCTGTAATACTTTATGGAAGCAGAAATTTACTTTGAAGAAGAAAAACAAAAAAAGGCTAGGATCAGACACATCTGAAGGTTCTGGCTCTCTGGGAAAGGCTCTAATCCTGGGAAAGGTGGAAAGAAAGAGAAGAAGAGGACAGCAGCAAAGATGGTGGATGGATTCAGCTACAGATGGAAGACCTAAAGAACTGAATTACAATTCACAGGACAAGTAATCATTCACACTGGGAGTGCCTCCTTTCTAGCTATCAATTATACAGCCAATACTGATGTCTTTGGAAAGGGGGAAACACAGACTCTGGGGCTGTGCTATCAATGTCATTCATGAATCCCAGTTCCGCAAAACATCACTAGTCAATGTCAAAGATGTAATTGTCTACCTTAAAGGACTGATGCGAAGTTGCAGAAAGGCTTTATCTACTGTTCTTCCTCCCCTGCAAATTCTTTGCTATTAAGGAGGATGGCTCACTCCCAGTAGTTAACGGTTGCTGGTTCTTTTAATCTAAAATCATTATGGATCATTGCCTTCTTCCTCTTATTTCTAGGCTTTTGTAACAGCTGCAGAAAGCCCATGTTTTTTTACCAAATTAAATTGTAAGCTACCCTGAGGTCTAATTCACATCAAAGAATGGAATGAATATTTAAATGTTTTTAAGTATAAATCCACAATAATGACTTTTGGCATCCAGATAACTCAATCTTCCAAAGTTTCATGAATCGTATTTTTTCAGAACCAATTGTACATTTTTCTGATTACTTATTTGAACAATTAACTTATTTAATCTGAGGATCCCACTCTGCACATGCAGCAAGCAGGACAGTCTGCACCATATATACAATCACAAGCTTTATATTCAGCTGGGGGAAAAAACACTTCCTTCATTGGTTTATTTGGATTACCACATTTCTTAGAATAAACGTCCGATGCATCCAGATAAATTTGAATCTGTTCTATCCTGGACCACCCTCCCTTCCCTCATATACAGCATTTTCATTGCCATTTTTTTCATTATTTTATTCCCAATGTTGCTGCTTTAACTGCATTACTTACTCATCATACCAAGAAAGGGTTTCCCTTTTGAAAGTATTCTGAGACCCAATCCTATTCAAACACACTCTCATTTTCCTATGTACCTTCTGTCCACAACCCATATGACACTTTGTTATTCAAGCTGATTTTTTATTTGGGGACTGTGCAGAGTCTGATCGGACCTTGTTTCCCATACATTTTTCTCTAATAGTTTCTTCCAGCCAAATATAATAATTGTCTTTATAACATGAATTGTTGGATCATTAAGAGACTTTTTAACAATGGTTTTATCAGTTTATCAATTTTATCAAAATTTGTTACTACCGGTTCTGTGGGCATGTCTTGGGGAGGGTAATATGACTGAGTGGGCGTGACCAACTTTTTTTTTTTTTACTTTTACTTTTAAAAAATGCTTTTAAAGCCTCTGACTATCCCAGCTGAGTTGCCTGATTGGCAGAGGCTTTCCTTTTTTTTTTTTTTTTTGAAAGCCTCTGACGATCCCAGCTGACTTGCCTGATCAGCAGAGGCTTTTTTTCTTTTAAAAACATTTTTTCTATGTAGAAAATTTATTTCTATGTAAAAAATGTAATTTTTTTCTATGTTGTAGAAAAAATGTTTTTAAAAACCTCTGATGATCCCAGCTGAGCCACGCGATCATCAGAGGCTTTTTTTTTTTACTTTTAAAAGCATTTTTTCAGCCAAAGAGGTTGTAGAAAAAATGCTTTTAAATTTTTTTTTAAAAAGCCTCTGATGATGGCGCGGCTCAGCTAGGCAATGGGGGGGCAGGGATTTTTGCTACCGATTCTCCGAACCACCCGCCTCCATCGCTACTGGATCGGGCTATCCGGTCCGAACCGGGAGCATTTCACCTCTGCTTTATTCCCTCTTGCATGCTTTTCGCCTGCATATAAGACAAAAGTGGAAACACTATAAAGCACTGCTTCCCTCTCACAAACCTCTCAGGCTATCCAGAAGGAATCATGCTTGAGGCATCAAGCACTGCCTAAAGACCCAAGAGGCATATTCTCTCTTCATCTACATCCTGAGAAAAGTTCATAAACTAGGACAATCAATCCTGTTTTTATGTCATGCATAGGCCTGAATACTAACTGCAATGGATCAAAGTAATTCATTACTTCTAAAAATGTCTTTAGATAAAGCTGGTCACCTTCTCCAGAACCTTCCTTGGTAAAGAGAGACTTGACATTGAGTGAAAATTGTCTAATATAATTGAATCAAGAGATGATCTCTTAAGGACAGATTGTACCACTGGCTCTTTTAAGCAGGAGACATTACCCACCCCAAGACATACTTATGTTTCCCCATGTGCTCCTATGCATACTACTTCTTTCTGTGTGTGACTTCCCAATTGTCTCAATAAAGCTACTGATTTAAAATTATTGTGTCTGCTTGGAAATGAGCAACTGAGAGTTTTGTAGGCTTATCTTACTATTTGTCATCAATAAAAGTAGAATAGATATTATATAAATGGATAAAGGAAAAAAGGCAACATGTTAAGGAAAAGCAATTCAACAAAATGGTTGAGTTCATAAATCACACTGAACAATAATGTGCTTTGGTTTGTTTTAGGTAGTATGTGGTATGAGTCAAGCCATTTGGGTTTATTAAATAACTGAAATAATTTAGTGTGATAGGACAAATAAGGCTGTAAGTGAGGATCTGAAGATTTTACCTTTTACCAATTCGGGGAAAATCAAAGCAAAGTAAAAAAAAGAGATATAGAAAATGCAACACACTTACGTAAAAGTAAAAAAAAACAAAAACCCACACAATTACCAATATAAGATGCAGTTCAGCTACCTCTATCATTCTTCTTGCATTAGGAAATGTCCAAGTCAGGAGTCACAATTCAACCGTCCAAAGAGTTGGAAGCTATAAGCCTTTGAGAAGTAAACCACTCCCATTCTTAGCCTTAAAACACTTGCTGCCAAGTTTCAACAACAGGAGGTGTTAAAGGGCATACACAGGATACTGGGGGATTGAAAAAAGCTGACAGGTTGCCCAAGGCTACCTACCTTGTGTTAAGGGAAGCTGGATATGAGAAGTGGTTCCTGTTATTGGTTGATTTTGAGCAATCATATCTTGGCTTACAAAATGCTTTTATTTTTCTCTTTCTTTTGGAAGCAAGCAACACTGCCCCAAGTCTCTAATTAACCATTCCTTGATTTACCTGAACCAGATACTAGATATTAAGCCAGGTAGTAAGCCCCAGACAATAAGTATGTACCAAAGAAGGTATTTAAGTAATTATTCATAATTAACTATTGATTAATTATAATTTCATTTTTTTGTATAGGGCCTGTGCATGTTCTGTATTCCAATCCTTATTCATTTGTTAATATATTGCATTTTCTTTTATTTGGCTTGATTGTACACCTCAGTTTGGACTGGGGTGATGTCTAAAAAAATCTAATTAAATAAAATTAAGAAATTAAAATAAATAAAATAAAATAAAATAAAATAAAATAAATAAAATAAATGGAGAAATAACTTATATTACAAGTATTTACCTTGGAAGATCGAAAACAAAATGCTGTAGATTTCACATCAGCTTTTTCTTTGTCTGTTAGAAGAAGACTCTTGTCATCCATGAGATTTAAATATTTCCCTGTTGTTATATGTCTTAATCTGAATGGCTGCCCCCATCTAATGTGACTTCCACTCCATCTAATAAAAAAATAAAATTAGCATTCATAAATAATTTAAAATATTAAGTATTCAATTAAAACATGAACATTCCATTTTATTTCTAGAATTAAAGCTATGCTGAAATCACTTTTCACTGATACCTCAACTATAAGACATTTAAAGCAGACATTAAACAAGACCTCAACTCAAGACTTCAGCTAAGAACACTTGCTAATTTCAATGGAAACCAGGTCCACCAAATCATAGATGAGCCATGCATGCAGGCCATCAGAAGACAAACAAATCTACATCCATGAAATCAACAGAAAGAAATGAGACCTGTAAAGTCCACATAGGAGATATTCATTTATATTTAAGTGGCATATTTGTAATATTGTAATAACTGAGTTCATAACAAAATATTTTCATCATATAATCTACTGCTCCAGTGTTTTTGGAACAAAAAAGACAAATAATAGGGTCAGTTAAGCACATATCCAAATACAACCAACAGAAGGCTACAAAATGCTGAGTTCTGTTTACAATATCGTATATAATAAATATTCATTCTTTACATAATGCACATCAAATTGACCTACATACATTGACAGAAAAATCCTCTCCCAGCAACTGAAATTAATTTGCTTGCTTTAAGAATTGTGTATTTATGTCTGGGTAAAGAAGACAAAGGTATGCTAATGATTAAAATAATCATTTTAATTATTTTAACTAAATGTTTAACTTTCCAATAAAACAATACAGGAGAGAAAAGCAAAGAACAAATATGCCCAAGTTCACTGAGTGGCTGGAATATGTTCTGATATGAAAGAAGGTGCAGTTTTATACAATTATTTGTGTAGCAGATAGCACATTGTTACTGCTGAACTGAATTTAAAGCAAAAATGCTATACATTTATCAAATCATAATCTGAGGCTAATCAAATTTGAAAATGCTAAAAATCTGAGCGGTTAGCTTTTAATTTTTCAAACAGAAGGTGACATAACTTTTGTTCACAGATACTCTCATTAAGCAATCAATCAATAAGCATTCATTTATGCAGGATTTCCTCAAAACAAATATTTTGAAAGAGACAGTATTTGGCAGCAGTATGCATCAATACACATACTTACAATTAATTTCAAATGATATCTTAAGTCATTGCACATTATAATCTTGGTACTATTTCCAAATGGAATCAAAACCTTTTACCATACTATGATTTTTGTAACAATAACAAAAAAAACCCTCTTCATTTGATAAAAGGGAATATTAGTAATGGATATATTATGCCAGCATTTACTTACGCAACCCTCAAAGTCTCCAGTCGCCAAAGAGAACGAGCATGAATTGACACAGCACCACCTTCATAATGGACAGTTCTACAATACAAAAGACATTTTCCGAGGTTTTTTTAGATATTTGTGATAAAAACCAATTGTTTCCCCCAGGGAAATGTATTTGGCCAGTGCAGAAATTGGTTAAAATAATTATTACATCTACAATAACCAAAACAATGTGTACACACCCATAAACTCTTTTAAAATTTACATTTTTAATCCCAGATAACCTCTCTCAAAGCAGTAAAAGAACGTGCATTAGACTGCATTACATAATATCCTCACCATAGTGCAATAGGACAGCTCTGGAACTTTTTGCAAGGTGTGTATATATATATATATACGCTGGAGAAAGAGAGAAGTTCCAAAGAGCACAATGCTCTTGTAAGCATTCAGGCTTTTTAAAAGTTAGAAAAGGATCAGGTTGCTTACCTGTTTCTGTGGTTTTATAAGCAGTCATCTGAGCATTCATTGAATGAATTTCATGTTCCTGGGCAGAAACCATCAGAACATTCCAGAGCTGAGCTGATTTGAAGGGGTGCCAAATGTTTCCTCCCATTGCACATACATGAAGGACTATTACTTACCTCAGTGAGGTAAGTACCCACACTGGGAAAGCAGAAATTTGTGTGAATGCAGAGACTGCCAATCAATGAAACAGTTAGTGAGCAAACTGTCCCTCTTTATTATGGTTCCTTGCATAGTCAACTACACTTAATCAGAGGTAGACCAAGCCAATTAATGTAGCATCAAAGATAATGTTATTCAACCAAGCATAGTAGGTTACATAATCCAGATATCAACATAGTGGTCTAAACAAAAGTGAGAAAGTCAGACCAAACAGGAACATATTATGCCATGATTTCCAATAATATTTTAAACTGTGTGATTGAAGCTGAAAGTAACACTGAAAAAAACAGTAGCCTCGTTAAGACAAAAAATTGCTAACAAAATTTGTTTATGGTTTATATCTCACTAAAAATCTACCTCTTCCTTATTGAAAACAACTTCAAATATGGTTGCAGATTTATTCTTGGCCACATGGAGTATCTTGCCTGTTAACCTTCTCTTGAAAGTTTAAGGCCTTCTAAACTGAAGTTTATTTATATTGACAAACAGCTTCTTTTTTTGAAGCAGATTGTATCTGTCTTATAGTCATGCCCTGGAAACTTATCTTCTTTAATGACTAAAATAGTTAGGAATATGGGGGGAAATGTGGAAAAAAACAGATATCCTTGACTGAGATGATATGGCTATGCTATCATTGGTGAAAATGATGAATGAGTATAAGCAGTTGAGCTCAAATGAAATCTACAAAAATATATAAAGAAAAGACAATGAGCATCATTTCCTTGCTAGACCCAAGAAAAATTAATCCTACAAGAATTAAGCATAAGTGCTAAAAATGTAGATTGCAAGGTCATTTGAGATTTTCATAGTTGTCATATATATCTAAAATCTAGAATAGCTAATTTAATAATGAAGTTTATACACACATTTTCTACCATTAGATAGACCAATAATGAATTATTGGAAAAAGAAAATATTCCTTGATGAGTGGATCACCACATATGCATGAACTTTGCAAATACTTGAGGTGCTATTGAAAGACCAGAGGGAAGAACTTTGAATTGAAAGAATTGGATTCATGATCCATATAAATGCTGATATGGAAACATGCACTGTTCAAAACAACCAATCTCTGTGATGCAATTGTGAAAGTATGGATTCAAATATCTCAACCTAAAACGTACAAGGAGTGATGAAACAACATCACTCCTTGGTTTTAAGACTTGGTTTTAGGGTACAATCTCAGCTTGGAAACATGAAGTAATAGAAATAAAATCCTGTGAATGGAAAACTTTGATTGCTTTTGTGCAGAGAAGCATCTACATTTCAAGTAGAATAGTCAGGGAAAAGAGAATACACCAAAGAATGATGGCACCACAACGATAATTCATGAAATAGTCTTGATTGATTATGCCCTATAATCAGTGGTGAAATCTGAACCGGTTTAATACCGCTTCGCTGGCCGCACATACGGCAAATGCACAGTGTGCACCAAATGCGAACTGCATGCGCAGTGCGCCCCAAAAAGAGGCTTAGGAAAGTAAGTAGAAAAGTGTGCGGGGGGTAATCAGCTGTGGTGCACATGGGAACCTTTTTTTAAAACTTTTTAAAAGTATTTTTTTTTTACTTCCAGCTCGGGCGAATAGGTAGTAAAAAAATGCTTTAAAAAAGTAAAAAAAAGGTTCCGGCGATCATGTGGCACAGCTATGATCACCAGAGCCTTTTTTTTTTTTAAAGCATTTTTTTACTACTTATTCGTCTGAGCTGGTAATAAAAAAATGCTTTTAAAAGATTTAAAAAAGGCTCTGACAAGCGCCAAAGAATTGAGCACCTTTGAACTATGGTGCTGGAGAAGACTCCTGTGAGTCCCCTGGACTGCAAGGGGATCAAACCAGTCAGTCTTAGAGGAGATCAACCCTGACTGTTCTTTAGAAGGCCAGATCCTGAAGATGAAACTCAAATACTTTGGCCACCTAATGAGAAGGAAGGACTCACTGGAGAAGAGCCTAATGCTGGGAAAGATTGACGGCAAAAGAAGAAAGGGACGACAGAGAATGAGGTGGCTGGATGGAGTCACTGAAACAGTAGGCATGAGCATAAATGGACTCCAGAGGATTGTAGAGGACAGGAAGGCCTGGAGGAACCTTGTCCATGGGGTCGCGATGGGTCAGACACGATTTCACAACTAACAACAACAACAAATATAGTACTAAACGTCTTGTGATGAGAATGAGCTTCATCGTAGTCAACAAGTCATCATCCAGTAAGGAGAAAGTTAGAGGTCCCTGGTGTAATTGATAGAGATGAATTGAGGTTTGGGGGTGATGAAACTACTAATAGAAAGCAATTGCAACTATGGTTTAGGCAAAAAATCTAGTGTTTTCCCTTCACCACACACACATTCATGGCAGTTGTTTTATTTTTGAGCTGTTCTCTTGATACTAAATAAGAAAAGGTAACAGTATTACAACTGAAGCAGTTAAAAATAAAATACAGAATAAAATTGAGATCAATTTCTACAGGCTCACCCAATAATCAGAACAGAAAATATTAATTGAGGTAACTAGTAAAAAGAATTAGTGACAATGTAGTATTTTTTAGAGTGATGATGGTGTCTGTATAGATTATGGAGAAGATTTCAATGGATAGATGTCTCATTCATTCAAGACCCTAAAGTGTTATCAGCTATTGTGTATGTTTGTGAAACATTGAGAATGACCACCTGAGTCCACTCAGAAGCCTTTGCCCAAATCTAAAAGGAAGAGAAAATATCCATCTGAATCTGAATCTGGGACACTGATACTGATACACCATCTAAACAAGCAAAGACGTTCAGGTGGTGAATTACTGACAAAAGACAAATTTAGGGGGAGAAAATGCAGAGTAATTATTTAAAAATGCAAGAAAAAGTATAGTAAATTCAAAAGGCACAGCAATCATGAACAGGAAGGAAGTTAAATCAATTGTAATCAGGAGAAAGTAAGGTATACAATTCAATATCCTTCAGTTATGTAATGCGAGGGAGTATTTAGGGTTACCAAAATCAGCTCAGCTGTAGAACATATGGATGGTATCTGTGCAGACATTGAAACTATATTTGTAATATACAGAGATGACAGAGAAGAGCAGGAGAAATCCCTCAGCCAAACTGTACATTTTACAAAGTGAAAAATCTCCAGTTCTTCATTTTTTTAAAGTCTCTCATGGGTGATTTTCACTTCTTACATCCTTAATTTAACACAAAAATCAAAATCCATCCCTACAAAAATTTGTAGCAGAATCTTTTATACTCTTTTCCAAGAAATTACAAGGAAGAACCTTTAAAAGTGCTTTGTGAGCTGCAAACTAACTCAATCAGATGCATAGAATGACTAAACTGATACAGGATTTAAATTGGGAAATGGGTGAAAGTAGGGAAGAAAGACAGTTTGATTATAGAGATGCAGGTTTCATGTAAAACAGATTATAAATACTTATCAATTAAGAATTGTAAGAACTCTAATATATTAAAAACCCATTATGTTCACTGAGACATTCTGAGATTGCCTGGAACTTTTTTTTTTGATGTATATCTTCAGCAATCTCTCACTCAATGATACTATTAATTTCTTGTTTGTCAAAAATCCTGATTTCTTTGATTTTTTTGCCACCATAGACCAATACTGCTCTTCTTCAAAAATATCCAGCAAATACAATGTGCTTCCTAAATAGCCAGTTAATTGGTATGAGTAAACCAATTCTTTTTTATTATATATTTCTACATCAAATAAATTATTTCCTTTCCCAACTGTAGACTAAAGCAGAGCTTATAAATAAATTACAATTATGTATAACATTATTTATTAGACTATAGCAAGTTTAAAGATGCTATGGAGATTATTTTATTATAGTGGCTGTCTTTACAAATTGCTACCACTTAGGGAAAAAATGAACTATGTGCAAAACTATATATAGTTATTTTAAAAAAAAACAACCAAAGGGAGAACAAATCTAACAATAAATATTCAACCGGGAAAAATAAAAAAGTTCACTTGTTAAGAAGGGTTTTTGAAAAATGCACTCACAAATCTCCCACAAGGACCTTTCTACAGAGCCTTTAACTTTTTGGTCCTTCAGATCTATGGCTATAAAATACACTGTATTTACAAGATACTTAAAAAAGCCACTGTGAAGCAGGAATGGATATCTACTAAAGCTACATTGCCATATTTTGCAAAAGGTAATTTAATTACTATTCATTATTTTTATATCAAGATATATTCAGAGGCCTTGAGATGTGTATGACTGTTCGAAGTTATGGCAGTCACAGAACAGATGCTTTATAGCCCATAAAGCACCACTGTTGTAAATTGTTCTCCCTCCCTCCCTCCCTCCCTCCCTCCCCCCCCCCTCTCTCTCACACACACACACACACACACATCACGGTCAGGTGACTATACGCTGGGCAGGTCATTATGTGAAGAAGAAATGGATATAAATTTTCTTCCCCCACAACTTTTTTTGTTTGTTTGTTTGAAGTGTACACTACTTTCTTCACAAGAGAATTGTTTCAACTCTAATTATTTGTATTGCCTTTTTTGTACTGGCTATGATGAGCTTTAAAGGGCACAATATAATCTACATTTCAGAAAAGTTTACTATATGGTAATGTTATAGTCATGTTGTGCTCATTAAAATGCTTTGCCTTACACAATTTTGGAGATTATGATAACTTGCAATAGAAACAATAGCTCTTAAATACATAATTGAGGGTTACTATATAGAGATAATCTGAAATTAATTGGTTTTAATGTGATGTTAATGTATTTTAACTAAAATGCATTTTCCATTGAAGGTTTAAACAATTTGAAAAGTGCATGCATTTAACAATCTCAGAATCTCTGTTTAACCATTGATTCTGTTTTAGGGTAATCAGAAAGAATGATTTCACTGGGGGAAAATTTGAACATTTAATCTACCTAATCCAGAGGCAGAGAATTTTCTTCAATCAGGAGGCTGCACATTCTTTTTAGAAAAAAATGTTTTTAAATTATTTTTTGAGGACCACAGAAGGGTAACACAATTAAGTCACTAAGTAGGTACAAAGAAACATTTTCAAGGCTTTCTTTTTAGATTGAGAAAGAGCATGGGAAATTTTAAGGGTGAAACTTTTGCCTCACAGAGGCATAACATATCCATTTCCAAATATCATAAGTTACTTGCTTATGACTGAATTTTAACCAGCATTCTCAAAAGATATATATTTCTCTTCTGGACAATATTTTTCCAGCAAAAAATGGAGTGACACAAGATAATTACTTTTCCTTCTGAGTTCAGCTCAGAGAGCAGCTACTACATTATTTTGTATCTCTCACACATGCTAATCCCTGAGGCAAGCCCCAGGTACTATGGGCAGCAACAAGAAAATGAGAAGATTTTAAAATATTATTTCTATTTTCAGTAAATGAAGATAACAAATTGACTAGTTCTGTAAGCCGTGGGCTAATTCACACTTAATTCACTTCAGACTAGCCCTTTTCCATGAACTGCTCAGATGATCAAGTTATACTGATAAGAAATGTTCCTATAAAATTCAAGATTTATCTACTTGTTGCCAATGCTTTTCTCATAAAAAGGCCTCTCACAGTCAGAAACCCCTTCATTACTTTTAATTTTATAGAATTTTCATTTATAACTGGGAAAGGGGTTATATGAATTTTGTTAAGAATGTATTTTCTATTCTTATCAAGCTTCCTAACATCTTGGACACGATCCTTGATCAAGTTTGCTACCAAACAACTTTTTCAATATAATTCATAGGAATACATTTTACATCTTAGAAATGTAAAATTATATGCTTTAATAAGTATTTACTTATTCAATTTAATTCAATTTTAAATTTCCTAAGATACTTTCTAAAAATTCCCAACACCAGTTTTGGAGATTATATTCCAGGAAAATATACTATTTTCATTCAATTAAAGTTGACCTTAGTCAAGAGGGTAATCCCATGAAATATAGATAGCTCTCAAATTATGATCATAATTGAGGCCAGAATTATGGTCATAGGTCCTTGTGGTCATAAATTGAGGTATCATGTGACTGGAGCCAATTTTTTGCAGCAGTCACTAAGCAAATGCAACAGTTGTTAAGGGAATCAATTTTCCACAATGGGAGCTTTTTGTCAGAAACCAGAAGTAATTGTTGAAACTAGCAAAAAATGTCATAAATCATGGTCATGTGCCTGTGAGACATGGCAAACGTAATAAAGGTGAGCATATTGCCAAGCATCCAAAATGCAATCATGTGACCATGAGATGGGGGGGGGCTATACCAGTAACTTCAAAAATGGATCTCAAGTAGCTGGGGGGAGTTGTAACATCAAACAGTTATTAAGCAATTAGTCATAAGTCAAGGACTACCTATATTAGAAAGTATGTTATATAAAATAAGACCTATTCTCACGCATTCCAAAGTGCAGAATGGAACAATGGATTGAAGTTATGAGAAGGCACATTCAGATTTGGGGGTGGGGGGGGAGACATCTTCCTAACAATAAGAGCAGTTTAATAGAGCAATCAATTACCCCATGCTTTAGAATAGAATAACAGAGACAGGAACCTTGGAGGTCTTCTAGTCCAACCCCCTGCTTAGGCAGGAAACCCTACATCACTTCAGACAAATGGTTATCCAATATCTTCCTTAAAACTTCCAGTGTTGGAACATTCACAACTTCTGGAGGCAAGTTGTTCCACTGATTAATTGTTCTGCCAGGAAATTTCTCCTTAGTTCTAAGTTGCTTCTCTCCTTGATTAGTTTCCACCCATTGCTTCTTATCCTACCCTACCCTCAGGTGCTTTCGAGAATAGCTTGACTCCCTCTTCTTTGTGGCGGCCCCTGAGATATTGAAACACTGCTATCATGTCTCCCCTGGTCCTTCTTTTCATTAAACTAAACATACCAGTATGTCTTTAATTGATGGCAAACAAGTGGTAGCGTTTACATGAGATCCAAAGCAGTTCTTTTTTTAAAAATGTTTTTAAACTGTATACTTAATAAAATTTATTTAAAAATAAAACAACAAAGCAGTTCTTCTAAATCAGTTTCAAACCATATACAGTCCTAATTTCTATTGCAAAATCCTTTGCTTTGCAGGGCATTACAAAATTGTATTCATGGTAATATTAATGAATAGATCGCTGAGAAATTTTGGTTCACACTGTCCAAGAGTACATTGATGTATATCTATTTAAGTGGGTTCTCTTAATGGCCTTTGTTTTGTTTAACAAACATTTACCTTCTCTGCTCTTCTCCATGTTCTCCTGAAGGAACCGTCAGGCATTCATCCATGTGACCATGTAATAACCGCAGTACGTCACCTCCTATTAGATAGCCTATAATATAGAGCAAATGAAAGGTTGTATATTTTAAAATTAATCCTATCTCCCTATAATTTTTCATCAAATTCTAAACATTCTTGATATTTGTTCAGTTTCTCAATTTTATATTTAATTTTCAAAAGACTGTACTAGGACAAATGAAAATGATAGATTCAGAAAAGCATGTATTGTCATCTAATGAGACAATTTCATGCACCATGAGGTTTTCCCCATTAAATGCTATGAAAACTTCATTGTTTCCAAAGTATAGTCTCTTCAGGCATGCTGTACAATATAGGACTTCTGTAAATACTATCTGAAGTCTGCTTGGAACAATACATATAATTCACTTGCCAAAACAGATTTTTATGCATTAATTATATTTTAATTTTCCTTTATACACTCAGATTATCTCTATTATGTATAAAATGTGATGCAAAATGTGGGTTTATCAATAGAAATTTATTCAATTATGAATAAATCCTGAATAAAATAGGATTTTGTTCATATTTTGTTCACGTACAATGCCATAATTAATTTCAAATGATTACAGATACTATCATTACAGAGATTAATCTGGCTACAGAAAAAAACTGCACTATTCAACAAAATTAATTGATTATCTTAAGAACTTTTTCTGCATCATAGGATAAAGAAATGCTTTTTGATACAAATATTTTGAAGGGCTGAACCATACTTCTAAAATGGTGAAGCCTCTATGATAGATTAAAAACTTAGTATTTTCAAATATTCATGAAAAAATTGCCAAGCAAACCAGTGCAAAAGAAACTTAACTTTTTTATACACTAAAAGTTTCAATATAGCTTCATTAATAAGCACAGAAAAGAGAGCCAGTTTGGTGTAGTGGTTCAGGCACCAGCTAGAAACTGGTAGAACGTGAGTTCTAGTCCTGCCTTAGGCATAAAATCAACTGAGTAACCTTGAGCCAGTCACTCTTTCTCAGTCTTAGGAAGAAGGTAATGGCAAATCATTTCTGAAAAACCTTGCCAAGAAAACTTCAGGGACTAGTCCAAGAGGTTCCCAGGAGTCAACATACTCAAAAGCACCAGAAAAATTAAAAATAGCACAGAAAAGGTGGGAAGAATTTTCTACACCAAAAATTTAAAAATAGCTTTCCTTCCACAAAGCTAATTATTATATTGATGTTAGCATATGCCAAATGTATAAAAGTTGCTTATTTTCAATTAATACTTATTAGCTGTTTGATAACATGACACTTCGGCATTATTTTGTTTTATGGTGAAAATATTACAAGTAATCATAGTAACTTTCGCAGGAAAATATGAATCTATGATCCCTATGTATTTAATATGTGAAAAAAAGCCAAGCCAAGTCACCCTTAATGCAACCTCTCTCAAGATAGCTTTTATGGTATGCAAAAGAACAGGTAGATTATAAAAGATCTGATAGTACTGTAGGTAGATTATAAAAGATTTGATAGTACCATAGGTGGCTAAGAAGACTCTAAAAATATCCAATGCTAATACAACTACTTGCCAAACACCCACTTGCCTTTCCTTTCATATTTATTATGAATTCAGCTCTAAGTGTTCCTGAGTAAACCTAATTTTATAACAAGCAGGACTACCATCTGCCTTAATTTTTTTTTCCTAAATGGATTAATATAAGAATCTGAAGAACACTTATTTTGTATTGCAATTCTTTGCAGGGGATTGTCGTCATTGTCACATTACGGAAACAACAAACCTAAAGTACAATGACCATTATTATTTTAACAGGGGTACCTTGAGCTACTTCACTTCCGGAACTGATTGGGGCAACACTCCAAAGTGTTTGCTGGAAAGCTGCATCCACACGCAAGCTGCTGTTGCCATAAGATAAATGCTGCAATCATTGGATACAGAAATCGAATAAAGGAAAAGTCTGTCATTAGACTAACATAACAATACATAACAATCACCCTGCAGTTACACATTTGTTACATATTTTAGTAGTCTTTGCAAAAATTAAATTAGCTGGATTAGCCAAATGTATAGCACTATGTTCTATGAAATATCAGTTGAAGTCCGACCTGTTCAAGTTTCTCATCTCCCAAGTAATATTCAGAATTTCAGTAGCTCTAGACCAGATAAGAATTAGCAGTAAAAAAACACTACAGCAGATAAGATGAATGAGCCAGAATTAATTCAAAGCAAGTTAATTATACTGTAAGCACCCTCCAAATTCCCTTGTCCATTTCAAAAGTATTTAACAATCTTTCCCTGAAATTCAGAATGGAGAAATTGTCAGTGTAGAATAGCAACTACAACAAAAATGGTGGAGTGTTGCTAATCTGCAAATAGTTTTTGTGGTTTTGATTGAATGTATGTACAATCCCAGCCATTATTACTTGTTAAAAAAAAGTACAGCTTGTTATAACATTGAAACAAAGCCACTTATATTATTTAGAAATGGAAATAATTCATTTACTTTAGTTAGTAAAGTGAAAATAGTTACTTACCCTGAAGTATGCTGTATTTTCTATTTTAGAATAGTCAACTAATATACAACTTTATTAATATGATATCTATCTTAACAAGTGTTACAGTTTTATAAACTAAAACATAATAAATATTACTACGCAAATGTTGTCTCATTTATCATTTCTAAATAATTGGTCTAGTAAAATTACTAAAAATGTGTTGTAATTAATGGTTACATTTCAAATAATAACTTTAAAAATAAGTTTTGTTTTCAAAGCTATGACTAAATATTTTCTTTCAGATATTATACTTTTCTGTTTTGTTAATCTTGTGATTTTCCTTGCTACTTGTGCACCAGAAAATTATTAGCAATAAAATAGCCTTCTTTTTTTCTAGCTAGAGTACCTCTGGATGGAAAAAAATTATTACTACTTTTTTGTATCATAATCAGAGGAAAAATTATCATATTGATGTATTGATGTATGGTTATCATACTGATGTATATTCATTGTGTTACTTTTCATTATTTTTATGGGTTCTGTTATTTTACTTCTGTTCTGTTTACATTATTATTATTATTATTATTATTATTATTATTATTATTATTATTATTATTATTATTATTATTATTATTATTATTCCATTCATAATTTTAATACAATATTGTACACTAACTAATTTTCAACAGAGCAACAAAAATAGGTGGGAGCTGAAAGCATGTAGAACCAAAGTGTACCTAGTTCCACCTTTAAATGGGATGGGACCATTTCCCCAAACAGCCCAAATCATATTGCTGAAATTCTTCAGATCACTAGAAGGCATTTCTGAATTCTCTAACTGCTTGGGCAAGTAAGTTGTTCCCAATGGTGGGCTTCACATAATTTAACAACTGGTTCTCTGCCCTAATGGCCAGCTGGGTGGGCGTGGCTGGGTGGTCATGGCCAACTTGATGTCACTCACATCGAGGGGCGCTTAGCCTCGCCCAGCCTCTTGTGACCATGGGGATGCTGCAACAGTTGTAAGTGTGAAAAATAGTAGTAAGTCACTTTTTTCAGTGCCATTGTAACTTTGAATGGTCACTAAATGAACTGTTGTAAGTCAAGGATTACCTATACAAAAATACAAAAAGCTTTTTTGCTTGCAAAAAGCTGCCCTAAATACCAATCATTAGATTAGAAATGGGGGAATACACACTGAAGATCAATGAGTCACAGCTGTCATGGAAAGCTAAACCATTCTATCTGAATACCTTCCTTTTCCTCAGCAATACCTGCAACCTGGAGTTACAAATCAAACCTGGAGCATCTTCCCAATCACCCTGTACCCAAAGCAATATTTGTATCTGAATCATAATAGATATAAACAAATGGATACAGGAAGAACCTTTTTGAGAGTGGACATAGAACTGACTCATTTATAACTTCATTTATATTTGCTATTAGCCTAGATTTCTGTATAACAAGAAATCTATTTACAAAAATGTTCAACTTCTACAGCTATTTTTATTAATACTATTTTTATTGCCTAAGCATTTATTCCATTTTGAAAAGAAATGATATAAATATCTACTCTCATAGAAGAAGTCTATCAGATAGTCTTGATTTCACCTTGCTCCTGTGATGACCTACAGGAACAAAAAAGACCTCACATCTTCTGGCCTGGAAGAACTTTAATATCTCTCAAATTCTATTTAAAACACAATATTTCTCAAAATACAGTAAGTATACTGTACTAGAAGTTCCCAAGTGTATCTGATAGTCTCACATAATGACGAGGAGGAGTGAAAGGACTGTCATTGCTAAACAATAATGAGATAAATATATATACTCTGTTTCCCCTAGAATAAGACATCCCCTGATAATAAGCCCAATTGGGCTTTTGAGTGCATGCGCTAAAATAAGCCCTCCCCGAAAATATTTAAACACATGCAAGCCAGTCCCCGCCATTTCCTCTGGTTAGGGTTAGGGAGACAGAGCTGGAGGAGCCCCATCTTGCTCCACATGCCCCAAAGTAATAAGACATGTCTGAAGATAAGCCCAAGCACTTATTTCGGGGCTCAAAAAAATGTAAGACAGGGTCTTATTTTCGGGGAAACAGACGTTGTCTTACCTGAACATCCTTTTTCTGGGCGCTGCGACCACCAGCCATTCAGTTCCTGTCAAATCCTGAAGAAGAACCCAGCTATGGATAGTGGGAGCAGCACTCAGGAAAACATATGTATTTAAAATTACACATTAATATTCATTTTAATTTCCTACAGCTAACTTTTTTATACTTTAAACTTATTTTAAAATTCATAGTCACTTTTTCACTTTTTAAAGTTTTATTAAATAATAGTATACTCTCTTCTTCATCTCTCACCAAGTATCTTTCTGAAGAGACACTGACAAGGATGAGATCATCCCCAACACGCACTTTTTCTCCTTCTGAACGCTGTTTGGAAGCAGGATGTATAGTCCACCAGCAGGCTTCTCCTACATGGAAACATATCATTTTATTTTGCATCTAGAACTGTGAATATAACCATTGGCTTAATAATAATAATCTACAACAATGAAATACTAGCAGTCTAGGCTAAAACACCACTGCTTTGTCTTAAGATGCTTCCACATAAGGTCCCACTTCCTAATCACTCACTGTTATTATCTTTATTTTTCCTAACTTAATATGCTACAAATATCACTACCAATTAGTTTTCACACTGGCTAACCAATAATAGAATGTTATTCTATCATTCTTTAAAATTATTAAAATAAATTGCAGCAACATCCCTGTTTTCAGTATATGCATACAGTATATTTGGTATTATGCAAAACAAGCCATGTAGCTACTATGAAGGGAATATGTCTGGCTTTAAAGTTACACTTCCTTCTTTTTAAAGCTTCTTGCATACAATGATGATGAAAAGATAGTCCATTAGCAACTTTCCCGGTAGCTGTAACCATAGTTCCATGTTACAGCAACATATTAATAAGAGAAGGAAATATATTGTAAACATTGGGGGGGGAAATCAAGAAAGGAGAACTCTTAGGAAAAGGGGGGAGAAGATGATATGATGATGCAAGAGCTTCCTCTGGTAGAAAACAGATCACCCATAGGCTCCGCAAGGTCACAATATTCCAAAAGAGAAGCAGATGTGCTATAGTTTTAAATAAAACAATGAAAAACCACACAGTTCCCCAAATCAGTCAACTTCGTGAATTAGATGTGAAGTTAATTCTGTACAGATCCAGAATTATTATCAGAACTCCCTTTAGGTAAGTTTCATCTGTTAACATTCCATTGTATTTTTTGCTTTGGGCCAAAGTTCTTTTAAAAATTTCAAAACACAATAAATGACATGAATATCAGGCCAAGTTTATTCATATACTTCAACTGTTGAACCCTGTATTCTACAATTGATAATGGTCCACATCAGTTACAGAGAGATATAAGTGTGATATCAGCCTACAAGACTGCTTCTGCAGAAAGAAAGAAAAAAAAGCAAGAAATAACCTTGCAACTGACATTGATAAATGCTGTTGTTTCTGCATTTGTCCCAGAGAGTTGCATGGTCTGCTTGTTTTTGCACTGGGCTAATCTAGTTCTTATAGTGAAACTATCAGTGTATGAACGGACAAAGAGTTTTGTTTATCAGTTGGCTTGTCACAAAGCTTAAAGTTGCTTTCAGCTGAGAAGGAGTGACTACCCCAAGATTACCCAGATGGATTTAGTTATCTAAGGAACAATCAAAACTCCATCTCTCTACTTCTAGTTCAGCATCTTAACCACTACACCACACTGACTCTATAAATATATGTTTTAAAATGTTGCCGTTAAAATATAACTACAAGGGACATTTAGTTTTCCCTGTTCTAACACACAGGTATAATCTTGAAAATATTTATAATCCTAATTTTGATTTTATAGAAAATCAAATCTTTGTCATCCTGCTCTTCACCCCAGATATGTGCCAGCAGACTGGGCAGATAAAATAAGAAGGTATGGTACACCAAAAAATATTGGATGAATTGGAAATAGGAGTGTAATGCCATTTTATCCCCACAGCACACCTTTAGAGAGGGAGGGTGGTAAAAGAAAATTAGCACCCACATGTAGATTTGCACAGAAATCAGCTCAGTTTTCTTTTCAATGCGTACTTTGAAATTCTTTAATGAAAAGAAGGGACTAGGGGAGACATGATAGCAGTGTTCCAATATCTCAGGGGCTGCCACAAAGAAGAGGGAGTCAAGCTATTCTCCAAAGCACCTGAGGGCAGGACAAGAAGCAACGGGTGGAAACTGATCAAGGAGAGAAGCAACTTAGAACTAAGGAGAAATTTCTGGACAGTTAGAACAATTAATCAGTGGAACAACTTGCCTCCAGAAGTTGTGAATGCTCCAACACTGGAAGTTTTTAAGGACTAGAAGCAGGGCCGGATTTAGATTGAAAGAGGCCCTAGGCTATTCCACTTATGAGGCCCTTTCACCAGTGGTGGGATTCAATTTTTTAACAACAGGTTATGTGGGCGTGGCTTAGTTGGGGGTGTGGCTTGGCAATCATGTGACTGTGTAGGCGTGGGTAGCTCGTCATGTGACCGGGTGGGCGTGGCTATGTGCATAGACTTTTTTCAGAGGGCTGAAAAAAGTCATTTCTGACTGGGCCTCGCACTTTTGACCGGTCCTCACACTTACGACCATCCTCACATTTATGCCCGTGCAGCTTTCTTAACAACCATGTCACTCATTTCACAACTGCTTCTCTTCACCATGGTGACAAGATAGGGCAAAAACGTAAAATGTGAGGACAGTCGTAAGTTCGAGGACTGGTCAAAAGTGCGAGGACCAGTCAGAAATAACTTTTTCAGCTCTCTGAGTAGTCCATATGCACAAAAGGACTACCCAGAGGGCTGAAAAAAGTCATTTCTGACTGGGCCTCGCACTTTTGACCGGTCCTCACACTTATGACCATCCTCACATTTATGCCCGTGCAGCTTTCTTAACAACCATGTCACTCATTTCACAACTGCTTTTCTTCACCATGGTGACAAGATAGGGCAAAAACGTAAAATGTGAGGACAGTCGTAAGTTCGAGGACTGGTCAAAAGTGCAAGGACCAGTCAGAAATAACTTTTTCAGCCCTCTGAGTAGTCCATATGCATAAAAGGATACAGCAATAGAGAGGGATGAAGGAAGGGAAGGGAAATTAGAGTAGGAGAGAGAGGGAGGAAGAGAGGAGGAGAAGGAGAAAGGAAGAGGAAGTAGGGAGGAGAAGAAGAGGGGGAGGAAGAGAAAGTAAGAAGGAAAGAAAAGAGAGGTGGTAGGTTTGAGGAGAAAGATTGCTATACAATAAAAAAGATGAAAGGGAAGAAAGCCAACCCCAAACAAATATAAAGATATTAAGATAAAGAATGAATTGTTAAACTTTAAAGAATAAAAGAGAACAAATATGAATAAATAACAATAATTAGAAACACACATACAAACATACAATGTATTTTCTTTGAACAGAGTATTTGGCCGGTTCACAAATTTAAACAGCGTTTAGTCATTTCAATTAAATTTACAATTTCTATATTTCCTTTTTGCCATATTTATTCCTCATCTATTTTTGTAAAAAACCAATATTACCCTCATCCTCATCTCTAATCTTAATCAAATTCAATTTTTCCCTTCTATTCTATATTATACCCCTTCCCATTGTCATCTATTTTTATATCCATCCTCACATTGGTTAATTATGTAATTATGTAATACAGTTGTTTAATATAAATTCAACATTTTAATATAAATCGATTAGTTATATAACTACCTTTTTTGTATATTAATCAATATGAACATGAATATTCCAATTATTTCCATGCAATCCAATTTCTTACAAATCCATTAATTATATTTACCAATAATAATAAACCAAATAATTTCCCCTATATATTCCTCCGAACCACAACACGACAAATCAGCTGAGAGCCGGGAGGCCAATTAGCCTCTGCTGAAGCTCCGGGGGCCAATAAAATTACAAAAAAAAACACCGAACCCTTTGTTAAATTGCTGGCTCCCCCGCCCCTCGCCCACCACTATTTATTGGCAATAAATAGTGGTGCGGAGGAGCCAGCAATTTAACAAAGGGTTCGGCGGAGCCACCTAGAACACCCAGAATCCCACACTGTGTAGGCCCCTCTGGATCTTGAGGCCCTAGGTTGAAGCCTAGTTAGCCTATAGGAAAATCCGGCCCTGACTAGAAGACCTCCAAGGTTCCTTCCAACTCTGTTATTCTATTCTATTCTATTCTATTCTATTCTATTCTATTCTATTCTATTCTATTCTATTCTATTCTATTCTATTCTATTCTATGTATACAGTGTGCAGTGTACAGTACAATCCAATGATATCGCTACCATGGATGAATGTAATATGGAGCTCTCTTCAAGAGTGGAATAGAAAATGGCCATTCTGTGACCTACCTCTTTCTCTGAGAGTCAACCAGCACTGCCTCAGGATGTATACAATCAAGCAACCCATTAGAATGCCAACTCTACCAACAGTAAACAAAAAGCTGGACTTCTGTCAGAAATATAAACTAGTAAATCTCAAAAGTGCCATAAAAATAAAAATGCAGGCTTTTTTTTCCCCGCAAAGTAGTCACCTGTGGTATCTTCTTGCAAACCTACATCAAAAGCCAATTTATCCATTGATGTTCGTGATGTGGAAAGACAACACAGATACTAAGAAAAAGAAAGAAACAAGTGAGTGTTTTAAATAACTATTTAAATTTATATTATAAATTTCTATTTATATTCCACCATTCTATGCAGGGAACTCACATACGATCACATATAATCAGCTGCAAAATTTTAAATACACACACAAACACAAATACACAGAGAGACATATAGACTCTCTCCCTCTCCCCCCTCTCTCCCTCCCTCCCTCCCTCTCCCTCCCTCTCTCTCCCTCTCCCGGTGTATACATTTTTACAGCATAAGCATTAACTAAAATTAAACATAAACAGCTGTAAGGTAAGATGCTCTTCCATAAAATGTCTGTATTTCTTATCATCACACTTCAACATTCCAAAAATGAAATATTATAAATAAATGAGATATTTGGAGCTTGGAAAATATTGAAAGATGAAAAATAGATTTACCAAACTAGCTACCAAAACTCTACATTTTAGATGAGGTACACAGACAGTGAAAATACAGCATTCAGGCAAAATGAACATGCATTTTGGAGGCAATCTATTCAATATCATATTGAATAAATATTAAACAAATAAAGTATCCAAAACATGTATAAAGTTGAAATGCAGCCATAATCTAAGCCTAGTGTTGAACTATACTGATCCTGATACATAAAAGAGAAACATACCAACACTACATATACTGTGGATAAGGTTATACATACCATGCCACTGTAAGAATGGCGCAGTAATATTGCATGTCCGTAGAGGAGCGTTCTATGACCACCACCTTGCGCAGTCTATGTGAATTAAAAGAACAATTAGTAACATGTTGGCATAAAGCTGTTTCTTTCAGTTTAAAAAAACAATTTGTCCAATGTTTACATTCTCACTGACAATATCAGTGACCAAACCATAGAGCTGTCTCAACAATGAGACATTGGAATGTCTCATTATACATTGGAATGGCAACCAGAGCTCCAAATATGATCATCAGCAATCTCTTTACAGTCTCCATCATAGTCTAGGGTAGGTGGAGGCAGAAATCCAGCCCTTTTTGGAAATAGTACGGCAAATGGGTATTTTAATCCTGACTGACAGTACTTAATAACCAATAAAAGCAATGTTCTGTAAAAGCTGAATAGCCTGTTGCAGAATATCTAAAGAGGTTCTCTGCTGAGCAAAAAAACAAACCTGTTTCATTTATTCTCACTCCTGATTTTTTTTTCATCATATACTACTCTTGCTGCATTCACAATCAACCTTCAGTACAAGTTTGCACAAAACATTCTATTCAAGCCTATTTATTGTGTCAGACACTTTTTCTTAATAAATGTACAATAAATTTCCCTTCTCATGGTTCATGGATTTCTCATATGTACTGAATAGCAAAAATTTGCCCTACTCTGCCCCAATTTAGCTTACTGGTGTTCCTCATTTTCTTTCAATCAGACGTCTACCAAACTTCCCATGTACAGTAAACAGGAATCCTCCTATAGTTTTTTTATTCCCTCTTTTTTCAGGGGAATTATAACAGCATTCTTCTAATCTTTAGACCCAGATGCAGTTTTCATGAACACGTTAAAACAAAAACCACCACATATATACCATTTATATATACAGTCTTAACATGTTTTAAACATACTACAAGTAATTCTCACTCCAAAAATCATAAGATGAATATATTTTTAAATCTATGCTGATTACTAGTTGCTTAGTGGGGATAATTTAAAGTGTTAGCTATTCATCTTAAAGTCTTCAACAAATTAGGATGACTATTTGAACAACTTCAAACTATCTAAACTATAAACCTATTTATGAAATCTTTCTGTATTACCGTAGTTTACTGAGCCAATGTAAATGAGTTTTTTTTTGTAGTGTCCATTAAATGGTCAGAATGTTTCCTCAGAATTACATCTAGATCCCACTCTTCTTGACTTTTATATTTATAACTATTTTCTGCATAATTTGTTTTTTAACTTCTATTTCATAGTCTGCATTTTAACTATTATTAGTTACATAGGATCCCTGATCAAATAGAAAAGCAAGAAACTAAATGCCACCCACTATGTATTTATTTGCTGTCTTTATAAACATGGTCTCTTGGCAATGTGCAATACAGAAACAGAATAATTATACCAATATATTAAAATCTCAAACCCTATGATCAAAATCAATACTAATAGGCATGTCAATGGCGTATCTTATCTAAATTCTCTTTGAAAAAGCTCAGTTTTAAAGTCTTTTTTTAAAGATCTTGACAAGAAACACTTGGTTTAAGTGAAGTTATAACATTGGTAAGGGAAACATGCTTCAACCAATGTTCATCCAGAATCAGAATAATATGGGACAAAATAACTCATATCTAGATTAATCTTCCTTAGGTGAGAATATACGGCATGATCTAATTCATAATTGATATAAGATTTCTTGTTCAACAAATTTGCATTCATGTGCAGTTTGTCATATTTCCCAAAGTTTTGGTACATGATGCACATTTGTGAAATCGAAAATCATGTTCACCATTTCATGTCTTCACTGTTGAAACACTTATATCAGTTATAATCACAGGTAGTGAACATAGAGAACAGCCTTGAAGGTCAGAGGGAAGAACTGTTACCAGGACAACAATCAGCTAAATGAGACCTGAGCCCAGCCCAAGACAGTAATTTACAAAAATGCCTCAGACAGACCCTCAGCTAATTCACATGAAGATAAAAGAGAGAAGAAGGGAAGTACATTAAGATATGCAGGATTCTGTAGCTGTTCCAATAAGAACAGCTTTAGATCTACAGGGTGTCTGTTTCTTAGTGTGGTCTATCTTATAGGGCTGACATCCCATCTTGAGTTAAATATATGTTTTGTTGACTTTGATGAGTTTAAAATATCTTTAAGGCATAGTCAGTCTAAAATAAATTGCTATACTGTTATTAAACATAATCTTTTTTGTTCTTGTTGCTATATAAATATATTGTTCAGAGACTTCTCTTAAGTGCAAATGATCTTGTAAATCTTAAGTATAAATGACCTTGTAAATCTTGTAAAGTGTCTCTACATCATAAATTAAGATATTATTCCTTATCTATTAGGGATGTGTATGTATAAGGTTGTTATAACATAGTATGTATACAGAAGCTTATTGGGATGAACTGAAATAATTGTTTTCAAGCTTACCTTCATCATGAATTTCTGAAGCACCATTAAAAAGAGAAAGAAAAAAATAGTTACACATTACAGTCAGTCTGCATTTTTATATAATATTGATTTTTCCTTATACCAAAAGTTTGAGAACATTATTTATTACATTTACAGCACTATCATTATGTAGGGGGGAAAAACCAAATTTTATGCATATGTAACAATTGTGTAAAAAATTAATAGGTGTGATACTGAAAAAAATAATTTTATGAGAAAACAATTCTGAAATGATGTATGCACTTATTTATGCAGCTTTGCAGTAGAACTGCATTAATCTTTTCTAAACAGTTCATACAAATAAAATATTTTTAATTCTCTACCGTGTAGTATTGATTTCAATGCTTTGGAGGTTCTAAACCACAACAAAACAGGATATCAATCTTATAAATTAGCTTACTTCAAAATACATTATTATACGACAATGTTTACAGTTGCCATACTAGGAAGCAAATCCTGTAAGTGCCTGTAACAATCTGTGATCCACTAAAATGCTTCCCATCACCATTATAACCCTGGCATACAATACCCTGTTAATTGGAAGTGATAAATTGATATGTGATGCAGATATAATAATCATAGATTCTACTGGCAGAAAAGTAGGATATTGTATTATTAGTGGTATTACTGTAGTATTTTGATTATCTAATATGTCTTATGACACAGATATATTTGGATATGCTAGAGAATATGAACAATTACATTTGCCATTACATTCATGTTTTAAAATGGTGCTGTTGTAACAAAAAGATGGACTATATGTCATTTTTAAACTGGGTCCAGTACAGCTTTTTTATGCTGTCATCATTGACTTTTCCACATCTAAAAACTAGCTTATAATTGAACAGATGGGGGTTTTGTTGTTGGATCCAATCTGACATTCATATCTATCCACTTATGAAAATTCAAGAAATATATTATGTCCTTAGATTTAAAAAGTCAACTGAAACTCAAATGCTGAGGCTTTCTGTGGGTGAAATGCTTGCCAAACAATGTTGTGACCCTGTCTTCTGCATTCAATTGAGTACATTCTTTTTCTATTAAAAAATCTAAGAAAAAGTTGGCAACTATTTTTCTACTTTACATAATTAAGTAAAGATAGTTAAAAGTTGACTAAGTTTTTAATTTTAATTTTAGAGTTGACTAAGATAGTTAAAAGAAAGAGAGGAGAGTGTTTGATTAAATGCTGTGAACTTTGATAAATCTATTTCTCAAAGGAAAGGCTTTTCGATTATGTACTGACAAATAAAAGTAACTAATAAAGCTGGGCAGCTCTTTGAATTTGAAAGGCAAAATGTTCTTTGGAATGTGTGGGAGTGCACACATAGCACTGGTGCAAATACTTGTATCCAAATGCATCTTTTCCCAAGTTGCCCAGGAAAAGATGCAGCTACTTTAAGGAGAGGAGGTGGAAGGAAGAGAGAGGGAAGGGGAGAGAGAGAGAGAGAGACTGAAGTATTGTGCAGCTCCAATAATTAATGATGGACATACTTCATTCAGAGGTAAGTGGCATTTATCTGCAATTATAGCCCATCAGGCCCCAAACAGTCCATAGATAACTCCCAACAAGTCTGACACAGTTCCACTGTGATTCCCATTTAGCACAGGCAATCACCCAATTGCATTAACACAGTTAATTCTAGTAATTGCCATGGTTGTGCTACACTTTCCCCATTTTTCCAAAGTGTTTTTACAGCAGAACCATATCTGCTCCCCCACTTCCATTTCATCTGCTGCGTCTGTAAGAACTACAGGTATTGATGGAAATGGCGTTATTCACCTTCTCTCTGTGATGGATGTGCTGTTGTTGCTCATGGAGAGGCAATAGACTTGTATTTTATCAAGAAAAATTGAGTGGCGGCCAAAGGGGATGGATTATATGACGCAATCAATCTAGCGCTGCTCCAATGCCCTGCGATCCGGGGGGGGGGGAGAAATAGGTGGGTTTGGAGAAGGAGAAATCAATCTAATCTAATGCAGAACCAACAGACTGTCTGTTTACTAGCCACAGGGATTCCTTGGAGTTTTTTGTGCAGAAAGATATAATAGCTGAGCTATGTCTGAGGGTTTCTTAATACATCTTTCTCTGAATAGCACAAATACATATTTACTGAGTGCAACAACTGCAGAACTGGATCCTGAAGTAAACAAATTTTAATGATTTTAAAAGGATTTTTACTCCCCAGATCAACATGCACAGGCTTGAGAGAAGTAATTTCCTCAGGATTTGACTGAATTTTGAACGCTCTTGCAAAAAAACAGTATTTGTCTGTCTTATGATTAAAAGCTATGAAGGTGAACTTTGGAAATATTTTAATAGGAGATACATTGGTTAAAATATATATGCAGAGTTAAGTATAACTGCATGCTTTCTTCTTTGACTTCTAATAATATATTAATACTTGTAGCAATAGACTATTGAAGCATCCTGCTTATACTATGTCATGCTGACTGATTTTACATGCCAAGGTAGACCATGGTTTGTTTTTTTTAGCATTATTATTATTATTGTCTTAAGTCATGTTTTTATTTATTTATTTATTTATTTATTTATGTTTGTTTGTTTGTTTGTTTATTAGATTTGTTTATAAATCACACAACATTTTAACAGGTTATGTAAACCAAGCAAAGAATTAGATCATATTAAAATTATTAACCAATCAGAAAAAGAAAAAGAGAACCAATAGAAAGATGGGGTTCAAGACAGCTTGATCTGCAATTTTTTTCAAAGCAAAAATTAAAGATTGTTATTTCCAATAGATCAAATTGGTGTTAAAAACAAAGCACACAAAATTTGCACAAAAGCTGGCAAATACAGATTCAGCCCAAAAGTAGAATAATAATATATGTCTCTGCTTAAGTATAAGTGAGACTTCCTCAGAAAAGAAAGAGAGAAACCTAGCGGGAGTTAAATTCTATTTAATTCAACAGCATTTATTACAACACACATAGGATTACAATGCCACACTGCAATCTCATTTCTTGCAATTAGTGGAATTTAGAAATAAATATGTTTCAAATCCCCTTTAAATTTGTGGTAAAGTATTTCCTTAATGTATTTGGTATCATTACTATCAGCTGAATTAACTATTCCATTTGTTTTGTATATTATGAAAAGTATACTTTGAATTTATTGCATGAGACTTTTAGAGTCAATGTCAATCAATACAACAAATCACTCTGGCTCATATCCTGTCTGAAATTTGTACTCACTCTATCTATCTATCTATCTATCTATCTATCTATCTATCTATCTATCTATCTATCTATCTATCTATCTATCTATCTACAGTATCTATCTAGTTAAACACCTACTGGATATGGTACAGATAGTCCTCAAGTTACAATCACAATTGAGCCCAAAATTTATATTGGTAAGTGAAACATTTGTTAAGTGAGTTTGCCCATTTTACGACTTTTCTTGCCTCACTTAGTAAGTGAATTATTGCATTTGTTAAGTTAGTAACGTGGTTGTTAAGTGAATCTGAATTTCCCACTAAATGAACTGTTGTAAGTCAAGGACTACCTGTATTATGTTATATTGATTGATTGACTGGTTCAAGAAAATTAAATTAAAAAACTGTAATTCTATCAGTTTTATTTTCCTGTGCGCTGCTCCCACTATCCATGCATGGGTTAATCCTTCAGTGCTTGGCAAACAACTGAGTGAAAACAAAAGGCTTTTGTTCCCCTTTCCGGCTCCCAAGCCACGCCTCTGGTCCCATGATCCCCCAGTCTTCACTCAGTTGCTGGCAAACACTGTAGTGATTTTTGGAGCTCCACAGATTTCTAAGGTATTGTTCTGTGGGGGTTCTTTCTTCCTTAAAATTCTAATTTCAAGGCTTTCTCCTTTCCTTTGAGCGCCTAGGAATTTTCTTTATTTTTGAATAGCTCCCCTTTTGCGTTTCTTTCTGTTGCACGTTTACGCTGAAAGACCTTGTCTATAGGAGGGGGGAGTGGAGCAGAGCGCTCACACGCTCGCTCGCCAGCCCCCAGCCGTTCCAGCTGCCAGGGGCCTCAGCCGGCAGGGGCTTCAAAACCATCGCCCACACGCCAGAGCCCTCGATCAGCGGCGGCGCGCCCCTCAGCTGGCCGGCGGAGCTACGGATTGTTCTGCGCCTGCTCCAGCCGGCAAGGGGCTTCAAGGCTAAGCGCCCCACGCCGGAGCCCTCGTTAAGCGGCGGCGCGCTCATCAGCTGGCCGGCGGAGCTCCCGGACCGATCCACGCCTGCTCCAGCCGGCAAGGGGGCTTCAATCGCCCCCACGCCGGAGCCCTCAATCAAAGGCGGCGCGCTCATCAGCTGGCCGGCGGAGCCGGAAGCGCCGGCCGCCCACGCGGCGAGGAGCCGAAGCCTCATACAAGGCTGAGCCTTGCGGAGCGGCATCGGCGCAAGGGCGCGAGGCGGGACAAACGCTGAAGAGAGAGACAAGCTCCCCCCCGCACTACAGAACAACCCCTCGTTAGGGGACTGCGCGGCGTCTGGCCGGACCCTCGGGCCGCCATTGTAAGCCCGCTGCCAAGCCTGCCACGTGGGGCAGCGCCATATTGGTGGACCTTCGGGCCGCCATTTTGGGCATCGTTTCTCAGCTTGCGCCTCCCTTCCCAATCAGGGAGCCAGCTGCAGACCTGCACCACCCCCTCCTCCACTGCGGGAAGGGGCGTCAAACAAGAGGCCTTGGGCAAGGTCGTTACCACTATTCGCCAGCCGCCTCAGCCATGTCTCGCTCCCCCCCATCGTCAGACATGGAACTGGAATTAAGCCCACCACGTATAAGCGAAAGAAGGGGGAAGAAGAAGTCAAAAAAGAGGCACGTGAGCTCGGCTAGCAGAGCGGCCTCTGAAGGCTCCCTTCCTTTCCAAGATAGGGACGCCCTGAGGAGACACAACGCCCTAGAGCGACAGTGGGAGAGGGCGCACAAGGCGTCTTCAGGAATCCCACCCAGGGATCCTGCACCTGGGGAGCTCACCCCCATCTCCCCAAGAGAGGCGGAACGGGGGCTTACGTCTGTGACCGAAATCACAGCTACTCCTATAACCCCGGAGGGGGTTGGGCCGTCCCGCACAACACCAGGTCCCGGGCTGGAAGCTTCAACCTCCCCTGCAACAATCCAGCATCGCCAGGCTAGAGACGCAAGTGCCACACCGGCAAGGGCAGACCCACAAGGTCAGGGCGGACCGGGTTTGGCACCCCCAGTAGACTTCCAGGCCATGTTCTCAGCGGTCCTGTCATCCTTTTTCACGGCAACAATGCAGCAGGCGGCCCAGGCGCCCGCTCAGACAGCACCGGGCCAGCCACGGCCATTCCAGCCCCAGCCCCATCCCATCCCAGAACGAGGCCAGGACTCGTCATCAGACGAATCAGACCAAGCGGAGGAGGGCCCAGAGGAAATGGAGCTATCGGAGGATGAGGGCCTAGCACCTGACACCCCGGCCTTTACAGGCCTCTTCCGCCCGGCCCTATTCAAATCGCTCCTCCACAAGGCACGACTCACAACCAACCTTGGAGTGCCAGGAGATGTCACAACACCCTCCACGTCAACAGCAGGCCCTCACGACGCCCTTTTCAAGTCGTCAAAGCCGCAGAAGGACTACATCCCGTGCCCGCAGCTGTTTACAGACGTGATTCAGAACCCCTGGGTGCAGCCGGCCTCCCTGGCAACACCCAGCAACCTCGATAAGAAACTCTACTGTTCTGCCCCAGAGTTGGAGGACCTCCTGGTGCTCCCTTCAGTAGACCAGCCGGTGGCAGCATTAGCCTCCAGTTCCTTGATCTCCACTGACCCGCTAGACACACTCAAGGCGGAGGAGAAGAGGATGGAATGGGCCTTCCGCAAGGCGCACCAGGCTGTTGGCTGGGCAATCAGATCCGCGACAGCCTCTTCTTTCTTCAATAGAGCCTCGCTCATTTGGCTCCGTCATCTGCAGGACAGACTCCCACCGGAGGACACTAGATTGCATCAAGATCTAAATAAGATAATAGCTGCCACCGAATACACGGCCGACAGCTCCCTGAACTCAGCCAAGTTCGCCTCAAGGGCGCTGGCCTCAACTCTTACGGCTAGGAGGCTATTCTGGCTTCGGCCATGGAAAGCCGACTTCAAAGTCAAGTGGAAGTTGGCGGCTTCCCCATATAAAGCACCAGATCTGTTCGGGGCCCCGCTGGAACCCCTATTGATTGAAGGGAAGGACAAGAGAAAGATCCTCCCATCAACATACCAGCGCCAGGAACGCAGGTACACGCCTTACCCGCCCCAGCAGCCCTTTCGAGCAGGCGCCGGACCCAGGGGGTCCTCCTCACATCGTCCCTATTTCCAGGGAGGAGACAGATTCAACGACAGACAACAGTTCCGAGATCGAGGGCGACACCAGCAGCCTAAACGCAACTTCCGTGGTGCCGGCCCTAAGCCCGCCAGAAGGGGGAAATGACTCCAGGGCCACGGGGCCCATAGGGGGACGGCTCATCCTCTTCCATCAACAATGGGCCAATTCAACTTCGGACTCCTGGGTAAGGCGTACGACCTCTTCCGGACTGTCCATCGAATTCTCCGGCCAGCCGCCCCACCGGTTTGTCCGTTGTCCAACCCCTCGATCCTCGGAGCTTCAGGACCTAATGTCACAGGAGATTGCCCACCTCTTGGAGGTCAGGGCCATAGAGCCGGTCCCGCACAGCCTGCGGGGCTCAGGATTCTACTCGACCCTCTTCCTGGTTCCCAAGAACTCCGGGGGCTGGAGGGGCATACTGAATCTAAAGCGCCTGAACCTGTCGATACAATACCGCAGGTTCAAGATGCACTCCCTCAAGTCCATCCTAGCGGGAGTGAGACAGGGCGACTTCCTTCAATCAGTCAACCTCCGGGAGGCTTATCTGCACGTACCAATTCACCCGCATCACCGTCAGTACCTGAGATTCGAATACGCGGGCCGGCACTACCAATATCGCGCGATGCCATTCGGACTCTCGTCGGCCCCCCGCACCTTTACCAAGCTGGTAGCGGTGGTGGCGGCCAAGCTCCGAGCCGCCCCGATCCGGGTGCTCTGTTATCTAGACGACATTCTGATCCTGTCGTCCACGCCCAGCCAGGCCTACAGAGACATGGAGATGGTGATCAAGACCTTCCAGGATCACGGCTTCACCATAAACTTTGCAAAGAGCCAGCTCCTGCCCACCACCAGACTGCTTCACCTGGGGGCACTAATAGATTCGACCAGCGGCCAGGTATTTTTATCACCGGACAGAGTCCAAAGCATCCGAACCCTAGCTCTGCAGTGCCTAACGAGGAGGAGAGTTGCTCTAATCCACCTATCAACCCTCCTCGGGAAGATGGTATCCTGCTTCGGCATCGTACCGTGGGCACGCAGACATTCGAGACCCCTGCAGTGGTTCCTCCTTCCTTTCCAGCGAACGGGAAGGGCCAACTCCAAGAAGGAGGTTCACCTCACTCCACAGGTCTGCAGGTCCCTCAGGTGGTGGACATCACCGTCACTCCTCAAGGGCTCCAGCTTCCTAGAGCCAGACCGTCTGGTACTCACCACCGACGCCAGCCTTCGGGGGTGGGGAGCCCATCTCCACAACCTAGTCACACAAGGTCAGTGGTTGCAAGAAGAACGTCAGTGCAGCATCAACCTCCTAGAGCTTCGAGCGATCAGACTGGCACTTCGCAACTTCCAGACGACGGTGCAGGGACATCACGTCCTAATCCTGACCGACAACATCTCGGCCAAGGCACACGTCAACAGGGAGGGGGGCACGAAGTCCCGTACCCTGATGAAGGAGTCCGCGGAGTTGTTCAGCTGGGCAGAGAGACACCTGCTCTCGATCAGAGCAGATCACATTTCCGGGGCAACCAACGTGAGGGCGGACTGGCTCAGCCGCGAAACAATAGATCAAGCGGAATGGCAGCTCCACCCTCACCTGTTTCAAGAACTCACCTCACGCTTCGGGAATCCGGTCGTAGATCTCTTCGCAACCCCGACCAACGCTCAGCTTCCCCGCTTCGTATCACGCTACCCGACACCACAAGCGGAGGACCACGATGCGCTGCGCTGCAAGTGGCCCGAGGGTCTCTTGTACGCATTCCCACCAGTCCCGCTGCTCCCGCGACTCATTCGGAAGCTACTGGCAGAAAAAGCCGACCTACTCCTGGTAGCCCCAAACTGGCCCCGGAGACCCTGGTTCGCCGACCTAGTAGCACTGTCCGTAGAACAGCCATGGCTGATCCCACCACAGCAGATCGTCCTGTGCCAAGGAGCAGTCACGCACCCAGAGCCCCAGTGGCTCCAATTAGCCATCTGGCACTTGAACGGGTCATCCTGAAGAAGGACAGCCTACCAGACGAGGTGGTTGCTACTATCCAGGCGGCCAGACGTCCAGCTACGACCCGCATCTACGAGTCGTCATGGCAGGCGTTCTGTCGATGGAGCGCCCAACAGCACATCGACCCCACGTCGGCCGCCATTCGGGACATTTTGCGGTTCCTACAAGCCGGCCTAGACAAGGGCCTGGCCCCCGCAACCCTACGGAGACAGACAGCGGCGTTGTCAACAGTCATTGCGTGCGCTCCGTACCAATCCCTCGCGCACCACCCACGCATCAAGGGGTTTCTGCATGGGGCCACCAACCTGCGGCCCCCCACAGTTCACCGCTACCCCTCATGGGACCTACCTCTGGTGTTGCGGGCACTGACCGGGCCCCCCTTCGAACCCCTAAACTCGACATCGCTTAAGTACCTATCGTTTAAGGTGACTTTCCTGCTGGCGATCACCTCAGCGAGGAGAGTCTCAGAGCTAGCGGCCTTGTCAGTTCGCAAAGACTTGTGCATTTTCCACGACTCCACGGTGACCCTACGCCTGGATCCTGCCTTTATCCCGAAGGTCAACTCGTGGTTCCACCGAGCTCAGGAGCTCATCCTGCCGGATTTCTGCCCCTCACCTCGCGACCCCAGAGAAAAGAGGTGGCACACCCTAGACGTGCGACGTGCCATCCACCTCTACATCCAACGGACCGCTCCTTTCCGCCGTACGGAGGGACTCCTGGTCTCCTTCAACCCAAAGTCCATGGGTCAGAAGATATCAGCAGCCACAGTTAGCAGATGGATCAAAGCCTGCATCGCCCTGGCATATGACTTGAATGCCAAACCGACCCCCGGCAAGATCCTACCGCACTCGACTCGCAGTGCGGCCACCACGGCGGCCTGGGCCACCCAAGCCTCGGTCGTGGACATCTGCAGGGCTGCAACGTGGTCATCCCTCACACCGTTCATCCGCCACTACAAGATCGATGCCTACAACTCGGCAGAGGCATCCTTTGGCCGCAGAATCCTGCAAAAAGTACTGACAGAGGAGGACTCTGGGGGCAGTCAGCCCCCCACCCAGGGGGTTTAAGCTTGGGTATATCCCATGCATGGATAGTGGGAGCAGCGCACAGGAAAATGGACGTTGTCTTACCTGAACGTCCCTTTTCTGGGCGCTGCGTACACTATCCATATCCCGCCCATTAGGGCTGCCTGCCACTGTTATGGCTGAGACTAATCTTTTTCCTTACGTTAATTTGAGTTAATAAAGTTGAGTGTTTTTATGTTACCATAGTGTGGTTTCTTGTCCGCTGCGCCTTCGTTCAGACTGGGGGATCATGGGACCAGAGGCGTGGCTTGGGAGCCGGAAAGGGGAACAAAAGCCTTTTGTTTTCACTCAGTTGTTTGCCAAGCACTGAAGGATTAACCCATGCATGGATAGTGTACGCAGCGCCCAGAAAAGGGACGTTCAGGTAAGACAACGTCCATTTTATTCGGCCTCCTGAAACAAAAGACTACATGTGCTACCAGAATTGTGAATGACAGGACTGAAGTTTGAAATCAATAGAAACATGATATAAAAATACTTGGGAAGGATTTCAGTTTTCAGGACCAGATGAACTGCATCCTAGAGTTCAGAAAGAACTATGTGATATTCTGCCTTCATGTCAGTTTTGACTTCTGGCAACAGCTTGGACAACTCCCTGCAGCTTTCTTGGCAAAGTTTTTTAAAAGTGGTTTGCCATTGCCTTTAACTGAGCTTATTAAGCAAGGACTGGGCCCCTGAGAAAAGCTACACAGTTAGATAAACAAAAAGCCAGATATTTGGTTTTAAGGCTAAGCCTGTTGGACAAAGGACATAAGGACAAAAGGGTAGACATATACTGCTTTTGCTGGACATCTGGCAGCCTTCATTTATCATGTTTAACCTCAGTAAAAATTTGTGAGAGAGGAACTGAAAGAAATTCTCATAAAAGTTGAGACATTCTCTCTTATTCCAAAATACAGGCTAAATAATAATGGATATAAGTTACAGGAAGAGAGATTCCAATCAAAAACCTCATGTTCTTCTAATTATCAGAACAATTCAGCAATGGAGTCAATTAGCAAGAGAGGTGATGTGCTCCCTTTCATTGGATGCGTTTTCAAGTAGCATGGGGATTATACAACTGCTGTGATCCAAAGCAGGAAAAGTGCTTCAAATTCGGAATGTAAACCTTTTATAGGGTAGATCTGTGACTCAAGGAAAACATATTTCAGTTAAGGAGGCCTACACCTCTATGTGCAACTACCACATGAGCTTAGGTGAAAACACAACTTTTTAAAGAGTTGCTGTCACATATAGCAAATCCTCGCATTTTGGGTCTGAAACACCATCTGGCTTTAGATCAAAATAGTTCCAGAGTCCTAAAGCAAAAGAGGGATAGTTATTTGTCTGGGTGCTTTAATTTTGATTCCTACATTGAGCAGTGAGTTGGCCCTTCCAACACTTTAATTCTATTATGCTACTAGATTTCTTACTTCAAAACAAAATGCTAAGAAAGCAGACCCACTGTAAGTATCTGAATAATATTTTAGTCAATAATTTTGATGACATGTCTAATAAAGATTAAAATATAGCTCTTTCATAAATTCCAATAAAAGGATAATAGAGGGATGCAGTCATAAATACACATACAACTGTAATCCATTGTAATGTAGACATCCCAGGCAGGATGTTTAATCCATACAGTTAGTAATAAAAATTAAAACTAAAACTATGTAGACATGCAGACTTGGAGATTTCAAGCAGATTTACCTGGTAGTTTTTTAAAAAATGCCAACACTTGAATAAATGAATTTGGCAAATAAAGCAAATCTTCAATATCATATATAAAAGTTATGATATAACATGCATTTCCCCCAAAAAAGTCTGTTTTGAGTTTAGCAAAGCAATCTTGTGATACATACAGGATTCAGAATAATGTGGAAATTTGACTTTCTAATAAACCAGGATTATATTGCATCAAGAGAGTCAGACATACCCATTTTTCCACATCAACTAGCTGTAAAAAGAAAAAAAAAAGAATATTGTTACTACAATTATATTTTGTAATATAGTTCTCACAATTCGATATAAAGATCTTTGTTAACATAATTATTTGAACACTTTTTTAAAAACCTACAATTTTCAGACTATTGTACTATAAAGATATATTCTATCTAAAGACAACTTTAACAAAGATTACACTGAATGATAAAACTGATCCTACCTTCAATTTCAGTCATATGGGCATAATACGAAGGGGGGGAAGTAAAATGAAAGAGAAGCAAATATAAATTTAAGTTTTAACATATTTAAAATGAAATGGATATTATGATGTATTTATTATTTAATTCCTCAGGAAAAATTACATTTCATGCAATATGTACATGCAATGTCCAATAACTTCATAGCTTAACATTTTACCACTTGTAGGTGGATGCTGTAACATAATAGAATGGAGCACTTTGAATGCTGCATGTTTTATGTAAAATGTTAAACTCTCCTGGCTGTCATAAAAAATGCCATGGTATTTTAACAATTCTCACTCCTTGCTGTTTTTCAAGCAGTTAAGAATATGTGCATTCAAAGAAAATGAGAACTGAAATTTCTTGAAGCTATAATAATATATCCTTACTTTACATGAAAAAGCACACACAGACATACTTAAAACAGAGCATTCATGGTGCTGCTGTTCCTTTTTCCCACTGTTACCACTTCAGACCCCACACTGAGATCTCCTTTCATAACATGATTTAGATGTTACTGTGAGTTTCACAAACTGAAATTGATTGCATGGAAAATCTGGAGCTTCCATGTGACAATAAAATCCTTGAGTCAAATTCCCTAGCTGTAAAAATTTCAGAGATATAGTCTAGAAAAAAAGCTGCATTTGTTCATAATCACAATTTGAAGTAGTTTTTAGAACAACAGGAAGGAATCATGACTGTGACTGAGCATATATAGATGGTACCGAGCAACTTCAATTAAAGAAGTAGGCATTAAATCAGGAGTGTCAAACTCAAAGCCCAGGGGCCGGATCCGGCCTGTGGGATGCTTAGATCTGGCCCATGAGACCACCCTGGAAACAGCAAAGGATTGGCCCACGGTGCCTCTGCCAGCAAAAACGGGAGTTCAGGAGGACTGTGTGCAGCCCTCCCGAGCTCAGTTTTCACTGGCAGATGGTTTCAGGAGGCCGTCACACCCAAAAACAGGATCCCGTTTTCTCTGGCAGAGCACTTGGCCCGCCACAGGCATCCCCGACATGAGTTATGTTGAGCTGGCCATGCCCACCCTGGCCATGCCCACTCCAGTCTCCCAAGGTCAAACACAACCCTGATGTGCCCCTCAATGAAATCAAGTTTGACACCCCTGCATTAAATAGTGGAGGACATGTACCCAATAGGATATTGATAACATTAAAATAGCTACACAATTAATCTAACTATATAAGGTTGTTCTTATGCGTTATTCCTAGAGTGTTAATGGAACTGAATTGTTTCCGTTTCATGATTTTTTTTTTCTCTATAAGTTATCATAGTAACCAGGAAAGCCAATAAGATTTGAGATTATTTGAAAAACATACATACCGGTATTATACTTGTCAACAAGGCAAATAGGGTAACAGTCAGGGCCACCAGCAGTGGTGGGATTCAAAACAATTTACTACCGGTTCTGTAGATGTGGCTTGGTGGGCATGGCAGGGGAAGGATACTGTAAGATCTCCATTCCCACCCCACTCTAGGGGAAGGTAACTGCAAAATCCCCATTTCCTCCCGATCAGCTGGGACTCGGGAGGCAAAGAATAGAAGGGGGTGGGGCCATCAGAGGTGGTATTTACGGGTTCTCCGAACTACTCAAAAATTCCGCTACCGGTTCTCCAGAACTGGTCAGAATCTGCTAAAAGCCACTTCTGGCCACCAGAAGTGTACAGTGATATGCCCACTAATTTGGACCTTTTTCAGCTGTAATTGCTATGCCAGTAAAACAAGTGCAAAGTGGGAAGAAACTAGAGACATTATCTAGTACACTAACAATGCTTTTAAGTAAGGTATACAAGGAAACCTCTCAACAAGAAATTGGTCAAAGACACATCTGGAAAAATATACTGACTTTATTGTTACTCACCTATGGCAGAAATCTTACCAAACTAAAACAACTATTTGCATCATTATAGATATTCTAACTCTTTCTCCCAACTATTTAAGTTCCACTGTCTCATTGCCCTCTGGAATGCCATAACCACCTGGAAATCCAGACTACCTTCCACCACCACCACAACTAAGTAAGAAGTTCCTATGTGAGAGCAAGCAAAACATGCCAGATTGGTCCTCCATGGTTTAGACTAATGTTTTCTCAACATTGGCAACTTTAAAATGTATGGATTTCATCTCCCATAATCCCCCACCCAGCAAAGTGGCTGGGAATCCTGAGAGTTCAAGTCCACACATCTTAAAGTTGCCAAGGTTGAAAATCACTGCTTTAGAAGGCTTCCAGGAAGAATCTGCACAAATTCACAATCCATATATGTGACTCAGGCAGAGAATGAAAAAGAAAAAATGAACAAAAGCAGTATTGCATTAGTAAATTTTGAAGTACAGGCACTCATGATGGCACAGCAAGGGAGTCCATATAAGAAAGAGCACACAGCCACAATTATGAAAAGCAGTACATTTCACACTCCAATGTATTTAGGGAAGATTACAGTCATATAATAATGTACTGGCAAATGTAGAATGTATTATGATCGACTGAATTCCTGGTCCATTTCTACTTACATTAGGACCTCTAAACAAACATCTAAGTATAGTCAACCTCACAGGATTGTTACGAGCATAAGGGTTGTTAATAAGAAAGGGGATAAACCTACCCCTCACAAATTACCTTGAACAAAATGAGATAATTATGAAAAGATAATAGGAAGTATAAGATGTATGAGGAAAAGGCTTTTCTACTGTTTAAAGCAGATTATAGAGCAGTTAAATTACATTACTTTTAGCCTATTTAATTCTGATAGAACACACAGTTCATTATCTTTCAAGATATAAAAAACATAGAAATTTCCTCCAACAATATGCAGCAAAATCCTTGATAAAGAATTCAAATACAAAAAGTCTCCTTAGATATATCAGTTATCTGATATCAAGATAGAAAGTTGGAATGAACAAAGACCACTCCTTTTGGGATTGCTAATTATTCACAGGATTGCTTCCAGAGGCTCTGGAAACTTCATGGTAATAGACAGACAGACAGATACGGAAATACATGTGCGTGCGTACACACACATACATAATATAAAATTTTACCTGTTGTACCTATCTTTCTTACTCCCTGCTTTTGCCCATCTTTTGTTTTGTTTTTGACAATTGACTTGTTTAAAAAAAAGGGAACGGAATTGACAAGGATACAAACTAAAATGGAAATTACACATAGTAATTTTCCAACACTTTTTACCCCTTCCCCTCTATTAAGAACTTAGAATTGACTTCAGAAGGAAGAGAGATATAAATCTACCATTGTACATAAATGGTGAGGAGGTGGAGAGGGTGGGTAGTTTTAAATTTCTGGGCACTTATATCTCGGAGGATCTCTCATGGACTATGAATGCTAACATGCTTGTGAAGTAGGCACAGAAGAGGCTGTATTTCCTGAGAATGCTCAGGAAGATAAATCTATCTCAGCATCTACTTCTGTCCTACTATCGCAGCACCATTGAGAGTGTCCTGACATACGGAATTCTTGCATGGTATGGGAGCAGCTCTGTAGCGGACAAAAAAGCTCTACAAAGAATCATTAAAACTGCCCAGAATATCATTGGACTCCAGCTACGAGCCCTGGGAAACATCTTCGAATCTCGCTGTTTAAGAAAGTTGCATAACATTCTCAGAGACTCTTCCCATCCTGCTTACAATCTTTTTGGACTATTGCCTTCTGGCAGAAGATACAGAACAATTAAAACTCGGACCACACATTTTCTGAATAGTTTTTATCCCAGAGCTATAATTGCACTCAACAATGAACTAAAGGGCCACCATCAGTGAGCTGTTGGACAGTATTACCTGGTCTGTTGTGTGGATGTTTGGGTGGTTTAGGGATGGAGAATTGTGGTGGGTGGGAGTGTGTTTGGGGATTGTTATGTGTGTTGGACATGTCTTTGGGTGTTAAGTGAATTTCGCTGTATGAGTATACTGTGTATACATCTACAATGACAATAAAGTTATTTATTTTATTAGCTGACAGCACATGGCCAAAAAACCCATTCAGAACTCCTTCATAATCACATAAGGCATAAAAGACAATACAGACAGCCAACAAAAAGAGATGAGAAAAGCAGGAAGACTACTTTGCAGGAGGTTATATATGCACCAATATTAAGGAATACTCTGCATTCAGTTCTACCAATTCTTTTTATCCAGAACAATTTTTTAATCATCTTGGGCTCATTCAAAACCAAGCCACCTGAAAATGTTTTGCATTACAATAGATAGCTCCCAGAAAAATATTGCTGCTAGAAAAATCCATGTGCTCTGCCCTAGCTAAAGAGAAGATTGCAGCAAAATGCAGAGGGATGCCTGAAGGCAATGCAGATGATGTCACTATTCCTGCTCTTTAAAAAAAAACAAAAAAACAATTCCCTAGCACTATGTCTGTGAATACAGGATCTGTATCCAAGTCAATGATGTTGGGAAGTGTCTTTTTCCCCACAAGAGGCTAATTTAATGTGATCTCCCTTTAATTATTTAACTTTCTTAATGTAGCTTTCAACTAGGTTTCACAATGACGGTAGAAACAGTATTATAAAAGGGATCATTCAAAAGTGAAGCCTTTTGAATAAAATGTAAATTATGTGCCTGATTCTGGATCCAATCACAGAGGAACAAATACTTCAAAGCAAACTATGGATGATACCAAAATGCATTTCTATAATTATATCAGACAAGTTTACACAAGCCTATCACACAATCGTTTCCAATTATAATCTCACTAAAACGCATTAAACAAAAATGATTTAGCTTGGGGGGGGGGGAGAGATGAGAGACTGTTGGTTGCCATCATGCAGTTGTTCATGCAAAATGCTGGGAAACAGCAGAGTATAAGGCTTTAAGGACCACATGTTTTTCAAACAGCTGGGGCAATTTTACTTTTGGTAAAATTGCAGCGCACAGGGGAAAGGAGATACAAATTATGTAAACAGAATTGGCCCAAGATATTACTGTGTCCTAGGTCGATACTCTTTTGGTGGTAAAATTACAAATGGTTTAAAAAGTTGTGTGCCACAACTTGCAAGCTAAATAAATAATGATACCAAAAAGCAAAACTAAGGAATAACCAGGATAGAAGTTAATATCCAAAATCCCATTATTTTATTACCTTATAAAAGGCGTAATTTTTGTTCTGTTCTTTTGTTTTTTCTTCAAGCACCAGAATCTTTTTTTTTCCCTTTCCTTTCTGAGTTGGACCACAAAAGCTTTAATGGGATTTTGCAATCTCTTTATTTCAATACAGCTTTGGTGGAAATTTAATAATTTAAGTCTTAACCAAGATCCTAAGAGTTATTAAAAGCATCTAAGTACAGTAAATAGGCAATTGTTATTATTATGTATTAATAAAAATATAATATTGCAAAATCTGCCCTATAGAATTGATTTGGATCCTCTTGGACAAAATCTGAATGTTACAAAAGATTATTATTTATCCTTAATTCCAAATCCCATTCCACATATCACAACTTACCCCTTCTGCTTTCTCCTCTGTGTTAGCCAGCATTTCTTGGAGAGCTCTGACTGACAATGATTGCTCCAGAACAAAAGTACAGATGGAGAGATCCGGAGGAACATTCTAATTTAAAAAAAGAAATTATGAAAAGAGCATTGAGCAAGGCATTTTCCTGATACTTTATCACAATCCTCTGTATCTGAAGTGTACATGGAAATAGCTACCTTGCAGTCCCCCAGCTCTTCTACTCTGTGTGCATGTATGAATACATTAACTAAATCCATATATAAAATATATGAAGCTAATAAACTGCAGAGCACCAATGTTCAGAATAATCTCAGAATGCCTCTGGGCTCCAGATCAGCCTCATAAGCTTCCTTTAAAAACCAGAAATATACCCACCATCCCAGGAAAAAAGACTAATGTGTAGTACGGTGTCCTAGCAAAGGAATGGCTAATAGGATTTTATTTTGATAAACTGATGCTTTATGACTTCTTAAATAATCAATGACTGCTAAAGTAAAAGAGATTACAATATCTCCTTAGAATAACAAATCAGTCCATTAAACCCCCAAAATCTGAAGATCATTTGATATTAATAGGACTTATTCCTAGATGTCCATAAGATTTCAGCTACAGACGTTATAAGAAATATCTTCCAAATTCAAACAGACATTGCTCCATGTTTATGTGTTTAGGCTGACTATTATCACTGATCAAATTCAAAAACTCAATTAGAAATATAAAGGGAGACAAGAAAACATGACAACCTTTCTAATCAATTTAAAGTGGAAAATTCACATTAATAAGCATAGAAAAACTCTTATCCTGCTTGAGAAAAATAATGAAATGCAAACTTCAACTATTTCATTACTTTACATACAATCTGTGCTCCATCAATCAATTCCTTACATTAAAATCTTCAGAAGGGCATGCACTATAGATATCCAAGGCTTTAAATATGCACAATTTACCAAGCAGTTCCCTTATCCAGCATCCTAATGTGCATGTTTCACTGGGAATAGCCTGCCGTGAGAAATTTTATTTATTTATTTATGAAATGTATTTGCTGCCCATTTCATATCCAATAAGTCTTTATCAATTTTGCCCCACTTTATGTCTTTATCTGGATATCACATGGTCAGTACTAATAAGTAAATGTCAAATCTTCTCAAAGGTGGCTGAACCTGACCAACTATGCCAGGGCCTGGAAGCAGGTTTGGAAAGAGAAACAACTTTTCTAGGCTGTAGACAAGAAAGAACATCTAAATGGTAGCAAACATCTTCCATATAGTTGCCAAGAAAACATAATGGAAGTATTCATATAGTCACCAGGAGTCTAGCTAAATTCAAAGGAGACTTTATTTTACTTTAAATATCAAACAGATATTCAGAATCATATACAGTACAATCATGTTTATACACTTTTTTCAGCATAACAACAGGGAAAAATTAGTGTAGTTTTTAACAAGGCATGTAACAAACAAATACTAAACAATTAAAAACTTTTCAGCATATCAAAGAAATAGGATTTTGAAGTAAAAACAAATATTTAAATAACAAAAGTACAAAATGTCCAAAAAACCCCCAAATCAAAATCCAATGATCGATTTTCATCAAAATGGCAAAACCAGTTGAATAAGCAATCCTATACCTAACCCAATAAAATAAAAAAATCTTTTGCTTTTGAAATCTTTTCCTAAAAGGACTGACTTCAAAATTTTACCGATAGGATCCTTTACTTCCTTGTTAATGTCAGCGTCAAAACAAGCTATGGCAACTTGCCTATTGCTGTAGTGTAGGGGTGGGGAACAATGGCTCTTTTATGACATGTGGACTTCAATTCCCAGAATTCCTGAACCAGCCATGCTGATTCAGGAATTCTGGGAGTTGAAGTCCACAAGTCATACAGGGGCCACCGTTCCCCATCCCTGCTGTAGTGTATAGAAGGGGGAGGATAAGACATGTAGCTATTACCTTCAAATCATAATCATGAATTACAATTCCTTTTACACAGAAATGACAGCAAAGCATTGTCTTTAAAGTTCCAGTGTTCTATGATTGCCTGTTGAAAGACCCATGCTTTAAACCTTAGCATCACTTGCCCATCATACATTTTTTTGTTCATTTGATGTAGGTGAGACCCCTAGTTGGATGGGGGCATTGATATTCTGAAGGGAAGACCAAGGCTCTCCCTCTATTCATACACACTATAAGAATCATTTTGTAAAAGAGCAGATGGGATCTTCCTAGGCTGTATAATTACAAAAGATGAATATTGTCCATCTCTGTTACTTAGCTTTATATTCTCGCAATTCCAGTGCCAGTGCAGCTGCCACCACAACTTTCAAGTCGCTTAAACTCATCCCAAAAGGAAACTTTGAGGTCAATGTCCATTGCTCATTCCCCCTTTTTTTTGTCCTTCCTGTACTTGAGACCACTGCAATCTGGCCGGCTTCACACTTGGACTTCTCCTAACACACATGTCCAATTTGAACAGTTATATGTACACCCTGAGCAATGGAAACAAGAAAATAGGGAATCTAGAAATGGAAAATAAAATTAATGAAATAATATGAGCCCGATAGAATATTGCCCCATGTTTTATTTCAATGCCAGGACTGTTTTAAAGTAAGATATATATTCAGTCTAATGCTCACTCTTTTAGCAAATTTAATTAAGTTCTTTCTTCTATAGAGTTAAAGCTTCTAGGAGTTAAATGGTTTAACTACATGCACATTGGTTTTAAAAGCTGATGTGATTTTGTTTGTGATGCCAAACACTTAAAACTTGTAAGAGATCATTGTGCTAACTACAGAAGAAGCCTCAAACAGCCAGACGATAAACAATCCAAGGGAACAATTAAAATCAAATGAGTAAACTGAAGTTTACTGATGTTTTAATTACATATGCATCATGCCGACTATAAGTTTTATTTATGACCTAATGCAAAGAAAGGACAAGTCTAAAATTATATCATTTCATTTTTCACACAGAATTATTTTATTTCTTAGTACACATTTCTTTTTAACATATTAAGGTATTCTTTTATATGCTTTATGCAGGATTTCTAAAGAGAGTTATGTACCAATGGTAATGATGCTTTCACTGTATGTGCTTTACTGCTGATTGAGTTTGCTTTTATGTAAGTCTATTTGTGAGCCTTCTCAGCTGAAGGGTACAATAAAATATTTTGAATGAATGGTATTCTAAAAGTGGCTTATGTTATGCATCTGCTTTTACAACATACACACAACACAAGGGTACTTACACTTGGAAAACATGGGGAAAGCTGATTCAAACCATAAAAAATAGGCTTCATTTGCTTATTAAGTTTTGGATGTAAACATGACTGTTCATAAAAATACATTTAATAGTTCATTTATGCAATCTTATTTTTCTGGCTTTTATTAATAAGAGAAAGAACACTACTCAACATAAGTTAAAGGCCAGTGTTACATGAATGTTTCCATAAACAGTGCTGGCAATCTTTGGGGGCCCTAGAGTGGCCCATGTCACACTGCTATTCTGCAAGTTGCACTGATTACTGGTTTACTTCCAGGTGTAATTCAAGGTATTGATTATTATCTATAAAGCCTTGCATAGCATGAATCCAAGACTTGAGGAACTATCTCACCCCAATGGGACAGGTCTGCCTCACCCATGACAACAGAGGAGGCATAATGCGGATCCTATTGGTCAAGGAATTCTGGCTGGCAGGATTCAGACCTCTGCTATGGCTCCAGCCCTTTGCATATCTTGCCCCCGGGATGACTTTTTGTAAGGGCCTGAAAACCTGACTGTGCCCGTTGGCCTGGGCCCCAATGGGGATGTATCACATTGGTGATGATTTATGGTCCAATAGTAGATCTCACCTCCCATCCTCCGGGTATCCTGTTCCCTCCCCTCCCATTTTATAATCAAATGTTGTATTTTTATTGTTACTACCCTGTTTCCCCCAAAATAAGACATCCCCTGATAATAAGCCCAATTGGGCTTTTGAGCACATGGCAATAAGGCCAAACGCTTATTTCATGGTTCAAAAAAATATAAGACAGGGTCTTATTTTTGGGGAAACATGGTAGATATATATTTTTGTATGGTTTATTACTTGTAACATTGAAAGCCATCCAGAGTCACCTCACGGCAAATAAATTTAATAAATAAAGTAGCAAAGATATAATCAATTTCCAAATGTAACTTTATCATGAGGCATTTATTTTCTCAGATATGGTAGATACCATTTCTCACCACTTGAGGGCATATTCAAACAATGTAACCAAAGATCATAACTATGGGTAATACAAGAAAAACCATTCCCTGGCATTTTCCTACTCACAGGAGGCTGGATTTTTTTCTACAGGGAGGAATTCAAGAGGGGAGGGGACTTAGCTAGGAGAAACCATGTGCTATTTAAAGTGTGTGTGTGTGTGTGTGTGTGTGTGTGTGTGTGTGTGTGTGTGTGTATAGGCTTAAAAATCTCTATCGAGACTTCCATAGAGTAATTTAAAAGGTGGTACAAGATCCATGTAGGTAAAACTACATTTAGATCAGTTCTGTCACTTTTTCCTTTTCAGACTATTATCCAAGTTACAAATTTCATGTGGCAGTTGATGCTTTGTTCTCTGTTATTATCTTCTCATCTTTGATTCTATCATGGAGGAGTAACATTTCTTCTGACAGTATAAACTTAGTGGCTAAACTTGCCAGATCGATTTGATTCAATGTCATTTATACTGTAACATATTGTAATTTTGCTATAGCAATAGGCAAGTATACAGTATATTAATAAATAAAATTTCTTCCAGGCCAAAAACATGGTCAGATGGTGATTGTGGAACCAATCATAAACTGCTCATGTACAAGTTCCAAGTTAAGCTAAAGAAGAAGAAAGCCAGTTTTCCATGATACAGTCTTAAACACCTACCATTTTCAAAGAAAACATCGGGAACCTCTTTGAGGTCTTGAAACTCACTGATAAGAGAACCAAAAGAATTATGGAACAAACTTAAAGAGGTTATTAAGGATGAATGTGAAAAGAAACTGCCAAAAATGAAGAAACAGAAGGAAGGAAATTGGATGGAAATTGAAAGGAAATCAGAACAAACCATGAAAATTCACAACAAGAGAAGAGAAGCCAAAGCCAAGAAAGACAAAAATCTCAGAAGGGAACTTAACAATGAGCTTCAGAGAACTGTTAAAAACTGACAAGGAGCACTATTAGCACTCTACATGGAAAAAGAGATGCCAGATGTTCAAACTGGTTTAGAAAGGCTAAAGAACACAAAACGTTATTCCTGAACATGCTAAATAATTGAAAAAGCCAAATAATACCCAAAAGAAGTAAATATGTGCTTCACTGATTATGTCAATCACATCAACCTGTGGAAAGTGCTCAGAAAAATGGGAATCCCAGAACAATTCAATGGCCTGATAAGAAATGTATATACAGGTCAGGAAGCCACAGTAGTGACAGAAAGAACATGGCAAAACAGAAAGGCTCATGCACATGCATATGAAAACTATTAAAAATTGTTTTCATAAGGTCTTACAGAATCAACAAAATAAATAATATTACAAATACTTGCATGAAGTCTTTAAGAGTCAGGACAAAAACTTGGTAACAATATGGATTTTTTTAATGATATTTATTTGTTAAAGAAATACCTTTTATTATAGAACTGAACTTCAATTCTGTTACTTTTTTTTAGGATTCTTCTGTTACAAGGGAACAGGATAGATGAATCCATCAAGATCAGTGCTATTGTAATGAATATTTAACATTCCAATTAATTTTTATGATGATGAATAATACTTTGAAAATGATGAGCTGCTGAAAATAAAACATTTAGTCTGTGCCATATGGAAAGTAATATGTTTAATTAAAATTATATTAAGGAAAATATTGGGGAAAAAATGCCTGAACTCACCATCTCTTTTGGAGATCGTATATTCAGAATTTAAAAAATATATTCAACTCTCTCATCAACATATCTAACTTCACCAAAAGAAAACATTTGTAGCTAAAACTACTTCAAAAACATACCTAGAAAAAAAACCTCAAGTTTTTTTTAAGAAAACAAAATAGTCATATATCCCCTGCCATGCAAATATGTCTTCAAATAATATAGAGAATTAAAAATACACTAGAATTTAACTATGTACAATACAGATAAATTATGCTTAATGACTGCCCTGTTTAGTGACTTTCTGAAGGTACGATAGCACTGAAAAAGTAACTATGATCAGTACTTAGAACTTTATATTTATATATCTTAACTTTGCTCCTGCATTTTGCTTCAGCTGTAGCTTCCACCAACGAGCTACACAATGAGATCCCAACAAGAACACAATGAATCCATCAAGATACCAGATTATCAACTTATTTGTTACAGCTATTTCTGTCCATGATGACATTCTTGGTACTGCAGCCACTTTGTCACTCATGACTCTAATTGTTTTATAAATCCCATTCTTCCCACAAAAGCTCTGTACAGATTTCTAGTAAATTTAATCTTTCATTAATTTCAATTGCTTTTTTTTTTTTTTAGTAAAATCTGAGGTGCCTTTTCGGATGCATTTAAGAATGTACTCTGAAATATAACTTAAGAGAGAGATGTTAAAATATACTCCTAGCTGCTATGAAGAATATCAGAAGCCATTTCTTTGTATCTTTTTTCTTTTTTTTCTATTTTTCTTTACCTTTTTTCCTCTGTACACTTTTTGCTTTCTCTTCACTTTGTTTCATTTCTCTTTTCTTCTTTACTCTATATTTAGTTTGTATTACTTTTTAATCTTATTTTTTAAAAGTTGCAATAAAAATCATATAAAAAAAGAATGTTGTCTCAGAGTACCTCTTACTATTTTAAAATTGCAGAAACTGTTTTATATCACAGATAACCACAGTTGTTTCACAAGAATCCTAAATATTCATGTATGTATGAATGCCTATGTACAAAGTTATGTAAGGCAACCGAAACTGCCACAAGACCAGGCTTCTTGTCAGTAAAACCTCATGTTGCTATTTGTATGCAATGTTACAGCTCGCTCTCCTTTGCAGCCCACTATTCTCTCAACATCTGACATGGTTCGTGAAGCAGAATCGGTAATATCTAAAACAGTATTAGAACAAGACAGCTTGATGTACCTTGGAATTAGAAGTTGATTCCAAGAAGCAGAGCCTGTTGCCAAATCCTTCTGCAGCAAGACACAATTTCTGTTGTTCTTTGTGAACAGTAGCAGTACACTGCAGAACGACTTCATCATCCTATTAAAAACAAAAGAGAGAGAGAGAATGACAACAAAATTAAGTCTTTTAAATTGCAGATCTTTGGGATGTATTTCCAAATATAGCTGAAGTCAAAATTAATTCTAGGACAGTTATTTATTTATTTATTTCACTGACATAAGCCATCACTGAATGAGAAGAAATAAGCACAGCAGGACAATCACATACCATGTCCACAATTAAACCAAAAAAGATTTTTTTCAACTGATTTACTTATTTATATACACTGTCATTTTAAAAACTTATCTTTCTAAATGATTTCAAGATAACGTATAATGAAAGATTTACCACTTTGCATTCGTGTTTTTGATATATTTGTATGACAACCTCATTTCAAGAATTTAAGATAACATTTTAATTTCAAATATAATGATATTAGATGCAGCAATTAAGGTGATTGCTAAGCTAAATATGGCTGTTCAAGAATGACCCATGATTTTCATTAGTCAACAATGACTCAAAGACACCAAAATCACAAACATATTTATTTATTTAATTAATTGTTTATTTGATTGTTTATTTAATTATTTATTTAATTATTTAATTAATTAATTTATATACCACCCACCTCACTTTTTAGCACTAAAGGATTGTCAAGCACCTGAAATCTGATCACATGATCATGGATTGTGGTACAGCAGTTGTAACTTCAAAGACAGTTTGTAAATAACATTTTTCAAGTCTGTTGTAATTTTAAATGGTTAAGTGTTATAATTCAAGAAATACCTATACACACTCCATTCCCACTGTATTCAATTTCTTTTGACATATCCAACTCTCATTTCCATGCAATACAGGTAGTCCTCAACTTACGACCACAATTGAACTCAAAATTTCTATTCTTTGTGAGACATTTGTTCAGTGAGTTTTGCCCCATTTTACGACCTTTCTTGTCACAGTTCTTGAGTGAATCATTACAATTGTTAAGTTAGGAACACAGTTGTTAAGTGAGTTTGGTTTACACATTGAATTTGCTTGTCAAAAGGTTGCAAAAGATGATCACATGACCACAGGACACTGCAACCATCATAACTATGAGTCAGTTGCCAAGCATCTGAATTTAGATCATGTGGCCATGGGAATGCTGTAATGGTCATAAGTGTGAAAAATGGTCATAAGTCACTTTTTCCAGTGATGTTGTAACTTTGAGCAGTCACTAAGTGAACTGTTGTAAATCGAGGACTACCTGTAGCCACACAAATGTACTCTTACGTAGCCATTCTCTGCCTCCCAAGTTCCAGCTGATTGGGAGGAAATGGGGATTTTGCAGTAACCTTCCCCTGGAGTGGGGTGGGAATGGAGATTTTACAGTATCCTTCCCCTCCATGCCCACCAAGCCACACCCACCAAGCCATGCCACGCCCATCAAGCCACACCCACAGAACTGGTAGTAAAAAATTTTGAAACCCACCACTGATGCAATATATTCAGTACAAATCATCTCAGCCAAAAAAACAGCATAATCTGCATCCAAAGTACATATATATTCACATTCCTGTCCAACATGTCAAACCTCAGAGCAAGCAATTTGATTCATTTATTTGTAAAAAACTACAAAAGGAACAAAGAAATTCTCCTCTTCTTCCTGCCTCAATACCAAACCAGTTACTGAGTATCCATATATTGCTACTTGCACTTAGATTCCAGACTATATTATTCTTATTTCATTCAGCAACCAACCTGCAATTTCATATTCACATAAAATAGTTCATAACTGAAGATCATACACCTTTTTCTAAATTAGTAAAGGAGTAATAAACTTTCTCGCACTCTCACACTGATCTACTTGTCCACTTCTTCCCAACATAAAACTACAGTACACTTCCCAAATTTTGCTTACTGTCGTTTCTTGGGCTCTTTCCAAGACTTCTACCAAGCACCTTCTCAAAGAGTAATACCATGTAATATTTGCATTTACTCTTGGTTACCTTTCCTTGATCAAAAGCACATGGACATCATCATCTTCACAAATGGAATACCAACTAGCATTTAACTGAAAAATTTATCAGATTTGTATCTTTTAATTATAGGCAAAAACATCTCTACCTTAATATTCAGGGGTGAAATGCTCCCGGTTCGGACCGGCTCAGGTAGTGATGGCGGCGGGCAGTTCGGAGAACTGATAGCAAAAATCCCTCCCCTCCCCCCAAGCCTCCAGCTTGCTTACCTTCGCACGCCTGCCTTGCTTCGCTTGCTGTAATTCCTGCAATCCATTGCATCAGCAAGCAACTGAATCTTCCTGCCTGCAATCAAGATCATCAGTGAGCAGCTCTATCTGCCTGCCTGCCTGCCTGCCGGTTTTTTTCCCCTTTGGGAGCTTTAAAAAAATAGTTCATTGGGGTTTTTTTAGTTGTTCTTTTTTTAGACCTAGCCATTTAAAGTTTAGGAAGTTTTAAATTTAGCTGCTTTTATATAAAAATAAAATAAAAATAAAACAAAATAATATTTGTTCAGCTTTCTGAGATTTTGTGTGTTTCTGTAGTGTTTCACTCTAACTATACAAACACACAAAATCTCACAAAGCTGTGTGTCTAAAGTGTGAAAGTTGGTTTTTTGGACTTTTTGTGGCTGTGTGAGGTTCCTGCTTGTTGCAGGGGCCATTTTGGGTCTGGCACAGCTGCTTTTGCATTGTGAGAGAGCCTGTTGTGTTGTGTTGTGTTGTGTTGTGTTGTGTTGTGTGTGTGCAAAGTTTGAAAGTTGGTTTTTTGGGTTTTTTTGTGCCTGTGTGAGGTTCCTGCTTGTTGCAGGTGCCATTTTGGGTCTAGCACAGCTGCTTTTACATTGTGGGTGAACCAGTTGTGTTGTGTTGTGTAGGTTAAAAAAGGGCAAAGAAGTGACAACTTGGCCACGCCCTCCTGACCGCCAAGCCACGCCCACCCAGTCACCTGACCACCAAGCCATGTCCACTAATTAAGCCACGCCCACAGAACCGGTAGCGAAAATTTTTAGATTTCACCTCTGTTAATATTTAATAACAATCTGCTGTTTAAGAATATTATCATTGCTATGATAATACAAAATTTATTCAGCTGTTCTAAATTTTAGGTAAGAGTATTCCAATCTGGAATGCAAATTGAGATGCATGTGATGGGAGGCATGTTCTTTTTAAAATGTGAGCAAAAATAATCAAGGCTTAAATATTATTATGCACATTATCTTGACTTTTTCTACCCTTTCTCTGCAGACATCCTCAGCTTTAACTTAGGTGTCCTGCAACAAAATATTATGAATTCAATTACAATAGTGAATATTTTAGTTGCTTTCAGCTTTGTTAGCTAACTCAAGGAATCAAAAATGCTGTGGCTGGATGCATGTGATTGCTAATCTTTCCCATCATGAAGAATCTGACCTGTAAAAGCAAGTCTTATAGGACAAATCCCTCATTAAAAGGCCTCATGTTGACTTTTTAATTTATTTGAAATCTCTACAGCATAGCTAAAGAAACCATTTAAAGAATCTACCAATTAGAATTTGTTACGAAGTTACACATTAAAATAAAGGAATAGTAAAGATAAAGGAATAGCAAACTCTGTTTTTCTCAGAGCCAGGAGAGACCTCAGAATACACAAATCTACCTTTATATCAAAACACATCTGGAAAGAATAAGGAGTAGGATTCAAGTGAAAATTCATTTTGGGCAAAATTAATTTTAGATTCAGTGTTTCTAGAATTAAATGTAACAGTACAGTACACCTTTTAATACTGTGCAAATCAAACGCAATGAAATAGCATATTTTATAACTACGAAAAAATAAAAGATCCATGCATTTTTAAATGTTAAAACAGTTCAATGTATAAAAAATAGCTACCAGGATATGAAAGGAGGCAGCAAATAAATTTTGTACTTTCCTTGGCAACTGATACATTAGCAGCATACTAACATAATCAAATGAAAAATTCTATTACGAATCATAATGTTCTCTGGTAACTCATAAATTATGCATTTTACTTCAATACCAGACTTAAAACATTTTCTCATGGTATTTTTTGCTATGCCATTTTACAAAAAAGAACAAGCTGAATACTGGCTGCTGTTATCTGGCAAATCACAATCCAATGTTTTGTTCTGGAAAACATGTGCATTAATGAAGTGATTCCTACTCTACTAGCTGTATCACATTGTGTCATTTTACATACAAAAAAATTACCCACCAAGTGAAACCAATTCCCATTAGAGTGCTCTGCCCTTCATACCTGTTTCTGGAGCAAATACATGTTTTTGTGTTTTGTTTTGTTTTTGCTTTAATTTATATGCCGCCCTTCTCCGGAGACTCAGGGCGGCTTACAATGCGTTAAGCAATAGCCTTCATACTTTTGTATATTTATACAAAGTCAGTTTATTGCCCCCACAATCTGGGTCCTCATTTTACCTACCTTTGAAAGGATGGAAGGCTGAGTCAACCTTGAGCCTGGTGAGATTTGAACTTGCAGTAATTGCAAGCAGCTGATGTTAATAACAGTGCTTTAGTCCACTGTATTACAGGCTCTTCATGTGATGCAAGAGACATGAGGAAAAATCTAATTAAAATCCATCTGCATAGGAATCTAGACCTATTTCCTTTATCATTACTTTGTGTCAGGGAATTTCTTTTCCAAAAACAAAAACAAAAAAGCACAATACTGATGAATTAAAAATGCTCAGCAACCCCAATAACCTATATTGCATTATTCTTTTTGTTTTGACCTATTTACATATATTCTATTCAGAAACCCCTAAATCACAGGTAATACAATTTTTATAAAGCACTGTTACTTTTGGTAGAATATTTTACAATTTGGAAATAAGATGGATGCTTTAAGAGCATTTCTGTTCATACAAGATGGAGGAATAATGATCCTGGTTCTTTGTGGAATACCCCAATTTAGGGATTTTAGACAGACTGTTGTTAAGACTCCCCATGCTTGAGACATATATTATTCATATCCTCAATTTGAGTAGCAGTATAGATTATTCAAGTCTATGGTAATCTATTGGTGTTGATTAGTATCAATGTGCCTGCATATTTTCCAATCCCCATCTCACTTTTGGGTGGGAGTGTGTTAATTGATCATAACTGCCATGCAGCCATTGTAATAATTAGCAATCCTACCCATGACAACATAGCACTTAAGATAGGGTCTCAAAATTCTAGAATTTGGAGAGGAAAAAACTGATGAGCAATTCTACACTTGGGGTTCCTTATATAAAACAAATTAAAACATTGGGATACAAATGCTTGGTGACGCCCAAGGTTTTACATGAAAACAGAACAGAACAGAACATTCTTTATTAGCCACATGTGATTGGACACACAAGGAATTTGACCTCAGATTAGTGATCTCTAAATGAAGAGCAGGAAAAGTGACAAGGAGGGAATTTAGAGTAAGTCCTTTACTTTCTATCCTACTGTTCCCTTGTTCTCAATAGGTCATGAAGAGCTTGGCAATGGATTTATACCTCCAATAGAAAACAACACAAAATTTTGGGTTCTGTTCATTTCTGTTTTTTCTTCTCAAGCATAACATGTGGAGGATGTTAGAGGATCAAGATAGAAACTATTACAATTACACACACAACTAGTATTAAACAAATGAGGGATTTTTAGACAGTAAAATATTTGTGTTAATAAAGTTGTATGATACAATATACTAGTGAGATTATTATTTACAAATTAGTATGTATGTAAGTGAATGTGAAATATAACAGGTCAAGTATTAACCTATTTAATTTTCTTCCTTCTCAAGTCTCTTTCCCTCATTTTCCACATATACAGTACTTTATTATGGCTTTTTCTTTCCTCCTTATCTCAATTACTGATACTGGAATGTCTGAGTTTTCTCCTGGTTGTCTTGCTGCCTAAGAAACCTTTTAACACAGAAGTTTCTTCTGTCCAGTGTCTGAATCTCCTTTCACAACACAGTCTGTCCTCCTGTTTTTTTTCCCCACATTTTCACAAGCCACTCCAGGATTTTTCTCCCAGTTTTTCTCCTAGTCCCAAGGCTGTAATCTCTGGGGCCATTCCTCCACTTCACTCGATATTAACCAGATGACATCCTCTCAGGCAGTGTATCTTGCAGCATCTGAAATATAGCATGCTTCCCCCTTTCTCCGTTTACTCTTTTTATATTGTATATCTAAGGCATGTACATGTCACTTTACAGGTGCCTTCTAGCATTTCTCCCCCTTTCTATCTATGAGTTCTTGGTTATATGCTGAGTCATCTGTCCCAAAAAATAAATCTAAGACATCTAGTACAGACCCAGACACTTTTCTTCAGGCAGGCATTTCACTCTGCCACAAAGCTTGTTGATAGTAGGATGCAGTTAGATAGGTGCTAGACATGTATTTATAGTCTGCTGAAGCAAGGTAAAAAAACAAAACTTATCCAAATTCTCCCTTTCTTTAATGTACAGTACTGAAATGCCTGCTATAAGGTATAAAGCTTGCAAAACTATCTAAGCTTTGACTTTTCAATGATTTCAAGTTTCAGCTACCAGAACAGTAAAAGAAGAACCAGAGTTTCTTATGGTAAAACTGAAGCACAGATACTCCTTGCCTAATGATGGTCATTGGGTCTGGCAACTCCATTGCTAAGCCATGCAATTATAAAGCATGAAATCACGTGACTGTGCCAATTTCCAATGGAAATTGCAGTAGCCCTAGTTGTTACTATTAGATGAATCCATGCAACTGCAACAATCTACAGTGACTGTATCCTATGACCATTTGCAACCTCCTGTCAGCTTTCCCATAAATTTTGCTTGTCAGAAGCTTGCAAATGGTGATTATGTGACCTTGGGACACTGATATTGCAATAGTGAGTCAGTTGCCAAGCGCCCTAATTGTGGTCACATGACTGTAGGCCACAAGGACACATCATTAAGTACCTTTCATTTAGAACTACTGTAACTTTGAATGGTCACTGAATGAGTGGACGTTCAATGACTACTACCTGTATTATGTCTCTCTTTCCAACTTTGGCAATGGCCTATTCTTAGACAATTGTCAAGAAACAAATGTAGAAGAGCAAGATTTTCTATTAAGGGGATCTTGGTATTGAGCAAACCTGGTGAATAATTAAATATTCCATGAAAAAAATATCAGGCTTCTCCCAACTGATCTCACAAATAAAGAAGCCTCGTAGGCAAAGATGAAATTCTTTACTGCAAGGATTAGGATAACTGTTAAACCAAGCAATCACCAATTACAAAATACAAATGCAATTATAATAGAAGCAAGATTCAATTTTGGTGCCTCTTCTGCCAATGTACCACGATCAGCTTTGAATTACAGAGCTAGATAGGAGAGATGATTTGTATCTGTGCATTGTTATGATAACAAATAATATGATCTACAGCATTTGTCTCTGACCTTGCCAACTCTACAGTTCATAATAAGTTTCGGAAATGCTGCACCGTACTAATTGAATGCTTATTAGGTCTAACGCCAACTTAAATCAAATAAAAACAGATAGGCCAAACAATGGCACAGCAGAGGCTTTGGAATTGTCCTCAACAGGGTTACAGTCTTCTTCTATTAAAACACAGTATTTCTATTTCAATTTAGACTTAAGGATATAAATTCACATTTTCTACTGAACGCAAATCCCCCTGCCTTTGACAACGGGGTTTCCATTTGCGGGGCAATTTAGACCCTGCTAAAAAAAGCACTCAAAAATACTATATATCATTAGGGTTTTTTTAATCTGAAAGAATTTGAAATGTACAAATAAAAATATAATAGCAGGGCTGTCCTAGAAATCAAAGAACTCTTAATCATTTGAAGGTGAATGATCCACCGGCAGAGGTAGAAAGGGGGAGGATGACTATGGAGATTCTCAGTCGTCCAGGTCATGGTTATTGCAGGCAGCTGTGTTAATTACAGGGTATTCTTTTAGAGAGCCGTTGAGGCCACTTGGAGGTTTAGCTATGTCCTCAGGGTCACCTGAATAATTAAAATGGGTGTGGAGCCTTCTTGGCTGCAGGATGTTTTCTGTCCTGTGTCCCTTCACTGTTGAAGATAGGCGCAGGCTGTTGGGGATGAGTATGTATTGTCTGCATCTCAAACTGAAGTGCAAATGGCTCCTGTAGTCTGCAATTTTTCTAGAAATCCGTTCATACTCACATACCATTTGAAGGGTTTTTATTCCGAAGTGCATAGTTAAATAACTATGGAGAGTGTCAGTCATCCAGATCATGGTTGTCCCAAAGGTGCTTTTTCAGGAGGCAACTGGACTGCCTTGTTTTTCTCTTATCCAAGGATGTTTTCTGCCCTGTGTCCCTTCACTCTTGAAGATAGGGGCAGGCTGTTAGGGATGAGTCTGCAGCCTGCAGCCAAGAAGGCACCTCACACATTTGCACTACTCAAGTGACCCTGAGGAAACAGAGAAATCTCTAAGTGGCCTTAAGATCTCGCTAAAAGAATGCAAATGACCAGCTGCCTGCAAGGAGTATAAATCCATCCATTCCATCCAGTCAGAGTTGAAGACGCTTCTTGGATGAGAAGCAAAAAGTCTTCAAAGAAAAACAAGAAAGTCCAGCTGCCTCCTGAAAAAGCAGCTTTAGGACAAAGGGGGGGAATATTCCTCTTTGCAGTCTCAGTTTCAAGTTATTCCCCAAAAATGTACTCCAAATGATTGGAAGACTCTCCATAACATAAAGAAAGCTATAAAAATGGCAAGACTTTTCCCTAATGTCCATCCAATATTCTGGATCCAATTTATACAAAAGTTTGGACGGGATGTTCATTATATTCCTAGGATAGTTCCACCATAGGCAGAATACTAACAATACCATACACTGAACAGAGACATTTTACTTCTCTTCCTCTTGAATAAAATGAAGTGTGAGTTGCAAAAATTATTGCAGTGGTCACCGTTGATCATAAAGCTAACTGCATGCAAATATCAAACAGCCTATCTTTTTTAGTTCCTTTTTAGCTAAAGCAATTCTTGTATTAACTGACTTACTGCTCTTACACACAGATTACACAGAGAATCTGCAAATCCTATCTCTTCGACTGAGTGATCAGTGACATGTCATGCAACCTTTGTTTACTTTGACAAAAATACACTTGATGACATTTGTTGAAACAACACAGAATGGCTTTCCTGGACTGGTGCTCCAAATTCTGCACTTTATCAGCTTTTTTTGTTAGAAGTATTTTGGTAATTATAAAAGGAGTTTCTGAAGATTGTACAGTTCAGTTGATCCAACTATGCTGCATTTATTTCAATAAAATACTCCTTTGGAATTACATTTAGGTTGCCTTTGTTCTACATCATTTCACTCAAGGTGCATGTACTGTATATATCAACGCTTACACTGTTAAAATCCCAGCAAAGGAGAATATTTGTAGTTCAGGGTTGAAATGAGGGGTCCTGTTAAAAGCAATTGTTGTGAAATGTGTAAATGCCAAATCCTATATAGTGTTATCTCCTCCTACATTCCTTTATAGTAGAAGGGAACCCTATGTTCCTTTCCTCCATTCCTTTAAATTGGGTATGGGGTGAGGTAGAAATAATTGCTTCAGGCAAGTAACTTGTGCAAAAGGACCAAGGCAACAATTGTATCTTGAGAAGTCATAAAGGACATGAGACTCCTATCTTAATTCTTCTTTGCTAGTGGCTTCTTTGCTAGTGGCTTTGTAGAACAGAGAGATAAAACCATCCATTCCACTTTGTTGGAAATGTAAAGCGCATAAAGGGACATACTATCATATATGGTGGACATGTCCCAAAGCTAAAAATTCTGGAACAATATAATGCAACTGGAACAAATAATAACTCAAAAGGTACCATTAAAACCAGAAACTTACTTATTAGGAATATCTACAAGCAAATATGAAAAAGAAATAATATATTTAATAACACACATTTTGACTGCAGCAAGAATCATATACGCACAAAATTGGAAACAAGAAGAGGTCCCGACTCAAGAGAAATTAATATCCAAAATTATGGAATGCGCTGAGATGGATAGACTCACCAAGGAGATCCAAGGAAAGGAAGAATCTGAATATTATCTGGTCTGGCAAAAGTGGTGTAAATGGTTAGAGGGAAGTGAAAAAAAAGAGAAGAAGAAAGAAAGAAAAAGAAAAGAAAAGATATCAATAGAGTAAAATAATTTTTTACATCAAATGAAATTTAAGAAAGAGACACCAGATATCAATAAAATAATATCATTATATAAGGTGAGAAAAATAATGTATACTGAAGAATATAGGATATTGATATTGTAACAATTCAGATATTATAGGTAGATGTCATTAAGATGATGCTTGTTGTAAATTGTTTTACTTGCATTTATAAATGTATTATGTGGTTTCTTAAATTAATAAAAGTTTAAAAATTTTTTTAAAAAAACACCATCCATTAGATGTGTATTAGCCAAGATATAGAATGTTTCCAAATAAGACTTACTGGACAGTTAACTGAATGTTAAAGAATGACCAGATGAGTTTATCATCCACTGATAACCTCTCCCATGTCACCTATTATTTCCAGTGGTTTTCTTACCATAGAAATCCACTAAAGAGAAAAGACAATATAGTCACACAATATATTTTCATAAAAGTACTAAAAATCACCAGTCTGAAAGCTCTGCAAGGTGTGCTTGTCTTGCCAGTTGTCAACAGATTTGTGACCTCTATAACCACTCCCATCCCCTTTCTTTTGTGCTGGGAAGCAAAAAATACAAAGATGTTGCCATCCTAATGTCCTACTGGAAAAAGAATGTTGGGCTAGGTAACTATGGTTCATCATTAGCAACAATAATCTCCATGAATTTGGATTAATTTTAAAGCATACAAATATACACACATAATTTTCCTATGTATCACCTTCTTTTCATACAAATACAAATCCACTTTGACTTTTCTTTTTTCTTTTCTTTTTTTACAGAAAACTTGATCATTTCCTTTTTAAAAACTATAAGGAGTGCCAGACTTTTACCCAAAAAAATTGATGTCTATGTAAAATTAATCCTATTTAATACAGTATTTTGCATAAAAAATAATAGCTTAAAAGAAATAGCTTAGCATATTATCTATCTATCTATCTATCTATCTATCGGTTGGCATATGCTTGATAAGTTCTCTAAGCACTGTAATATTTATCTATATTCATGGTAAAAGCAACTCCCCAAGTTCAAACAACTATTAAGAATTATTGCAAAAGGAGGGGCAGTTCATTTTCAGAATTTACTGATAATTATGTAAGTAACTGAAATATACCTGAGAAATCAGTGACAGATGAGTTGCAGAGTTAAAAATTTCTGGAAGTTAGGATCTAAAGCTGCAGAACTATTTTAAACTATGATTCCATTCTTTTATCTTTATATTTTATGTTTTATTGATATTATTGTAAGGTCTTTGATTGTTGTGAACAATGAAAGTCACTGGGAATGGTCGTTGCTTACCTGAACGACCCTTTTATGCTCGACGTTCAGACACTCCTCAGTCTGGGTAACGATCACTCCTATTTGCAATGCTGAGTGTCAATCAAATCCCTCTGGAGCTGGATCCGCCTCACTTCCTGCTCCTTCCTCAGACTTTTCACGAAGACAACGTGGTTCAAGAGCATTAGGACAGCCATGAAGAGAAACTCCGCCAGATAGTGACACAGGAAGCAGACAGCTACAGAGGGAAAGAAAGCAGACCTCCACCAAGGCCAGACACGGTGAAAGAAGGGAGGGACGGAGTGTCTGAACGTCGAGCATAAAAGGGTCGTTCAGGTAAGCAACGACCATTTTCCTGCTCGCCGTTCAGACACTCCTCAGTCTGGGACATACCCAAGTTAGCGAAGAAAAGGGGAGGGAATTAAGCCGCAGACTGGCCTTGAGGAGAGATTACAGCTTGTAATACCCGTCTGCCAAATGCAGCATCTGCAGAAGCAAACTTATCCAGCCTATAGTGACGTACAAAGGAAGAGAGGGAGGACCATGTGGCCGCCCGGCAGATATCATCTACTGAAGCCTGGGTAGCCCATGCCGCTGATGTTGCAGCGCTCCGGGTAGAATGGGGCAGTATACCACCCGGGACAGGGGCCTCCCTTAATTCATATGCCTTAGCTATACAGGCCTTGAGCCACCTGCCCACTGTAGCAGAAGAAACCTTCTGACCCAGGGAAGAGGGAAGGAAGGACACCAGCAGAGCCTCAGTCTTACGAAAGGAAGCGGTCCTTTTAAGATATCGTCTCAAAGCCCGTCGTACGTCCAAGGTATGCCATCGCCTCTCAGCAGGATGACGCGGGTTCGGGCAAAAATTAGGTAAGATCAATTCTTGGGCTCGATGAAAACGAGTGTTCACTTTGGGAACGAAGGCTGGGTCGAGGCGCAGAACAACCCGATCAGGGTAGAAGACGCAGAGGTCACTTCTCATGGACAAGGCTGCAATTTCGGATACTCTGCGAGCCGAAGTGATTGCCAATAAAAAGGTCATCTTTAAAGACAAGTAGCGTAGACTGGACGAAGCAATGGGTTCGAACGGTGGACCCGTCAAGGCCTGCAACACCAAGGTAAGGTCCCAAGTGGGGTAGCGGTGAATCGGCGGAAGCCGCAAGTTTGAGACCCCTTGGAGAAAGGAACGGATTCTGGGATCCTGAGACAAAGGAACTCGCGCCTCCCCAGACAGGACGGTGGCGAGAGCCGCCACCTGTCGACGTAGAGTCGCAGGGGCCAAGCCTTTGGAGAACCCCGCATGCAGAAAACGCAGAATGTCTGGAACTGACGCTGTTGTGGGATCCACGTGCTGATCACCGCACCATCTCGTGAAGGTGGCCCAAGAGGCGTTGTAAATACGAATTGTTGATGGTCTTCGAGCTGCTTGAATAATGGAGATGACGTCCTCAGACAAATTGTCCTTGAAGAGCTTTACGCGCTCAAATGCCACACGGCTAATCGAAGCCACTCTGGGTCCGGATGACGTACGGCCCCTTGAGTTAACACAACCTTGTCGGGTGGAATCCTCCAGGGCGGTTCGACTGACAAGTTCTTGAGGTCGGCGAACCACTCCCGACGAGGCCAATATGGCGCTACTAGTAGAAGATTCGCCTGCTCTTGAATAACCTTCCGAATGACTTTGGAGAGGACTGGAAGAGGGGGAAAGGCATAGAGTAGCCCCCGGGGCCACGGACTCCGAAGAGCGTCCAGACCCTCCGCTGCTGGAGATGGGTAGCGGGAGAAGAACCTCGGCAATTGGGTGTTGTGAGCCGTCGCAAACAGGTCCACTAAGGGAAGACCGAACCTCCTTGACAGGTCCTGGAACAGGCAGGGGTCCAGCTTCCACTCGGCATGATCTATTTGGTCTCTGCTGAGCCAATCTGCTTCTCGATTTAGAGACCCCGAAATATGTTCGGCTTTTATTGACGAGAGGTGTAGTTCCGCCCACGACAGGAGTCGCTCCGCCTCCTGCATTAGGGTCCAGGAGCGAGTCCCCCCTTGTTTGTTGACATGGGCTTTGGTGGCCACATTGTCCGTTAGAATCAGAATGTCCCGGCGATATACAAGGTGTTTGAAGTGCATCAGGGCGAGGCGAACCGCTTTGAGCTCCAGCCAATTGATATTGTGCGACTGTTCTGTCGACGACCAGACCCCCTGGGCTAACTGAAGGTTGAGATGAGCCCCCCAGCCGCGGAGACTGGCGTCCGTGGTCAACACCGTCCGCTCTGGTTCCAGGAAGGGGGAGCCCTTGCTGAGGGCTGGAGACAGCCACCACCTCAGGGAAAGACGAACTGGAGCCGGAACTGTTACCTTGAGAAGAGACTCTGCTCGACCTTGTCTTTGGTAAGGGAGCAGAAACCATTGGAGGCGACGAAGGTGGAAACGCGCCCAAGGGACAATGTCTATGCACGATATTAATTTTCCCAGAAGTTGGGAAAGAGTGAGTAAGGTGACCGACCTTTGGCGTAAGACTTGAGACACCAGAGTCCTTATGCTGACCTGTCTGTCGGGAGAGAGAAAGACTGTACAAAGACTCGAATCTATCGTTGCTCCGAGATGTAGAATGCGAGTCGTGGGAGATAGGTGACTCTTTGCGAAGTTCAAAGTGAACCCGTGGTTTTGAAGGGTGTGAATCACTAGCTCCCGGTCGTGGGTCGCCTGCTCGTGTGATGACGACAGGATCAAAATGTCGTCGAGGTAGCATGCCAGGCGGACCGGAACCTCTCTGAGCGACGCTGCAACTGCTGCTAGCAACTTTGTAAATGTCCTCGGAGCAGAAGATAGGCCGAATGGCATGGCCCGGTACTGAAAGTGATGGCCTCCAAAGGCGAACCTGAGGTACTGTCTGTGTTGTAAGTGAATGGGAACATGGAGGTACGCCTCCTTCAGATCTACGGATTGCATCAGATCCCCCCGCCGGATGCAGCCGAGCAAGGACTTGAGGGAATGCATTTTGAACCGGCGGTATAAGAGGTGTTGGTTGAGACGTCGTAGGTTCAAAATGCCCCTCCAATCTCCCGAGCTTTTCGGGACCAGAAATAGCGTTGAATAAAAACCGGTTTTGAGTTGGTGCGATGGAACTTGTTCTATAGCCTGAATCTGCAACAGATGGGAAATTTCGAGGGAGAGAAGAGAACGCTTCTCCGGCTGAACCGGCCAGGGGCATTGAACATAAAAGTCCTGAGGCATGGTGGTGAATTCCAAACGTAAGCCTTTGGTGACAGTTTGGACAATCCAGGCATCTGAAGTTGTAATTGGCCACAGGTGCGAGAAGGCTTGGAGCTTGCCCCCGATCGGAACCAGGGACGGTGAGTCACTTACCGCGCCTGGCGAAGCGACCAGTGGACTTAAAGGGTCGCCGAAAGCTGGATTGCCGGCGACCTCGGTCACGAAAGGGCGCTCTATCTGAAGCTGACTGGTACTGGAACTGCGAGGATCTGTAATAAGAGGCGCTGCCGGCGCCTTGGTCCTGCCGAAAGGGCTGTCGATTATATGGCACATAGCGCCTGTCTTGGCGACGAAAGGACGTGGGCAACACCTTCTTCTTATCCCTGTTCTCTACCAGAACAGAATCCAGGGATGGTCCAAACAAAGCAGGTCCCTTATAAGGGGCAGCGGTTAGGCGCCACTTGGACTTAGCGTCAGCTCTCCAGTTCCTGAGCCACAATAGCCGCCTTGAAGAAACCGTTGAAGCCAAGGCCCGAGATGCGAATTTTGCCGCGTCCAAGGACGCGTCAGCCGAATATTCCGCCGCCGCCACCAGTTTAGCCAGGTCCTGTTGCGAGCGGGCGTCTTCGGGGGGTATCCTTTCCCTCAATTGGCGTAACCACACTAGCGATGCCCTATTGAAGAAAGATGAAGAGGTCGCGGCCCGAATGGCCCAAGCTGCAGCCTGGTGCGTCTTACGAAAACCCATCTCGGCCCGTTTATCCTCGAACTTGAGGCCATCTCCAGCTTCGCCTACCAGGATGGAAGAAGATGTAAGGCTAGCCACCGGGTCATCAATCGTGGGCAACTGTAAGAGAGCCTCCAACGCAGGAGCCGAAGCATACAGCTTTCTATCAAACGAATTCGGACCGGACAATGAGGCAGGACGATCCCAAGGTCTTTGTATAACCTGGCAGAAAAGGTCAGGGCACGGAACAAAGTCATGATCCGGTTGAGGGAGATTAAACAGGTTACTGTGAGGGCCAGGAGGGACAGAAGTAGAAGACTGCAGGGAGCCTGAATCCATATTAGTGGCAGCTTTAGCTTTGCGGAGAAGAGAGCGGAACAAGGAAGGCTTAAAAAGACCTGGGAAGGCCGGCTTGTCGTGAAACTCTTCCTCGTCCTCAGACATCTCAAAATCCTCCAAGAGGTCATCCTCCCGGGCAGGTTCAGCCACATCACCATAGGAAGCCAAATGTTGGTGTTGTTCAGAAGGAGGATGCATACGAAGGGGGGCAGGAGGAGCACAAACTGGAACAGGAAAGCCACCTGAGGCCTGTTGCAAACCCATTTGAAACATATGGGACATGGCTTGATTAAAGAAAGACTGAAAATCAGCTGGTTGTCCAAAGGCAGGACCCTCCTCCGGACGGAGGCCTGCTGCCGTGGGTGTAAAGGTAGCTTCAGGAACAGGCCTAGAAGACTGAGAATAGTGGCTAGCCATACTAGAAGAACGAGATCTAGTGCTAACTAGAGGCTGAGTAGAAGCAGACCGAAGAAACCCTTGTGAGGTAGATGGGACAACCTCCCTTAACTCACTAGCCAGATGTTCTATATTATGTGGTGCCAAAGGATCACAAGGTGCCTCATGGCAAACAGCCTCAGTAGCTGGCTCCTCACAGGAGACTTGAGCTTGTTGTCTTGCTTTAGCAAACTGCTTCTCTAAAGCATTGTGCCTGCGTTGGGCATCCTTATCTGGCTTAGCAGTCTTAGAAGGCTTTGCATGCTTAGAAGTCTTAGCCCTTTTTCCCCTGGTCTGTCTGGGGGAAGGCACTGGGGAGGGAGAGGGGCTCTTATCTAGGTCAGAGGAAAGAGCAGCTTCCTCCCTGTCCTCCATTAAATCAATCGCCAGCAGCCTCAATATGAGAGTAAATGAATTGTATATACAAATAACTTCAATATTATTAATGATTTGTCCCCTTTTTTTTTTTTTTTTTATATATATATATATATATATAAATAAAAGAATTGATTAACTATGTACAATTAATTTCTTCACAGAACGGTAAGGCAATCCTCAACACTCCACTCCCCCCCCCTTTTTTTTTTTTTTTATAGAAGATAAAACAATTAAACAATGTATACTTTCCTGAAGCTGCAGAACTTCTCTGCAGGGTTAGTAGTCACAGGTCTGTTCTGGACAGCGTCCACACCTGCTGGCAATGAAACGACCCTGGAGATCAAGGCCCAGGTCGCTGTGCCCCAAATCAGTCAAAAGACGCTTTCAAGTAGGCAGGCAAAATGGCGGCCCGTGTGGCGATGGCTGCAATCGAGTCCTAAGCCAGGCGAAACAAAGCGCCTGCGGCCGGACTACAATAGCGCTGCAGTAAAAAGGCTCCCTAAACGGCTGATGAGTATGCCAGCCGGCAGGGACTCAAGCCGAAAGAGACTGTGGCCGTTAATTAGATCAGCCGCCTCGCGCAACAACCAGCGGCAAATGGCGGGAAATGGCGGCCAAAACTGCAGCAAAACAAACCGCCAGCCAAGGCAAGCCGCTAACGGCGGCCGGAGCCCCGAACCGCCGATGCGAGCCTGTAATCTTCACCGAGGTGAAGGCAGGCAGCGCGCAGCACTCTCAACAAATAAGGAAACAATTTAAATCCAAATAGACAAAGGAAACCAAATTTAAAGATCAAGTTGTAAAGGAGAAACAGACACTCAATGCTTTTGCAATGGCTGAGTGAAAAAGTCTGAGGAAGGAGCAGGAAGTGAGGCGGATCCAGCTCCAGAGGGATTTGATTGACACTCAGCATTGCAAATAGGAGTGATCGTTACCCAGACTGAGGAGTGTCTGAACGGCGAGCAGGAAAATGAAATGGCATAGAAGTTTAATAAATTAAGCTTGATTACACAGTCAACCAGATATTTAGACCCAATGTATGTTTAAGGAATGTTGATAAACTAATAAAAATTGATGAGATACTATAGATCCGTACTTATACTACACCAATTATGACATCCCAGGTTCTTGGGAAGAACTTGATGGAAACAAAAGTCAACAGCAACTAAAAAACTGGCAGCTGTTGTTGTGTATATAATACAAGTACAGACTGATTACAAACAATGGCATGATAACATAGTAACAAAAATGCATTGGAATATCTAGTAATATTACTTGCCTGCAAGCAAGAGTTAGAGGGCCATAAAATAGACAAAGTGTTCTGGGATTTTAGATTTCAGACAACAAGCATCTGCCACACAACATTCCAAACTTAACAGTTATTGATAAGAACGGCAAAAAAGTCTGGGTAGTAGATTTGAAGTTGAACTAGACAGCAACCAAGCACCAAGAACTCCACAGTTCAACCCTGAGCTAATATATTCTCTTCAGTTGCTAGCCTGGCTAGTGGACATTGCAAGGTTTTTTACAGCAGAATTCCTCAACTTTTTTGGCTTTATGGACCGGGGAGGAGGGTATGGTTTCATGGGTAAGCACACATACACACAGTTCCATTTGCACTCACCCACAACTTCCGCAGCCTGGTTCTGAAAGGCTCAAGGGCCTGAAAGACTACTGGGCCCTGGGGGACTCCTGTTTTAAAGCACATGATATGCGTTTTCAATCAATTCAAGGAATCTAACAGCCTTTAAATAATGTAAAATTGGCTTATGTAAAAACCCACCATAATGATTAAATAGTAATGTACTCAGATCATCTTTGCAATTTTCCTCCAGAACATACAGTACATTGTTATTTATTTATTAAAGGCATATCCCACTTTTTGTACAGGATCTCAAAATGGGATTTCAAAACTCCTAGTTCTTCAGCGCTACAGTATACTAGGTCTCAAGTATTTATACAATTGCCTGTTAATACACTATTAACAGTCACAATTAACAGATAATATATTATTGGTTCTTAACTGTCTACATACCACCTAAGTATAGAATAGAATTGTTATTAAGATTTAACTTTAAAAATAAATTTTAGAACTCTTACTATCAAGGAAGCTAGAAGAAGCAATACTTTTCGAAGTAATTTTTTCAATGTAAATTCACTCTACTACTTAGTGAGTTGCATCATGATAACTGTCCTTAATTTCTCTGTTTGAATACTTAATTGGATGTTCTAAAAAGGGTATTCTGCACCTTTAAGCACCAAATTCCTGAATGTATTAGAACAGAGATTAAACTAGCAGCCTCCTGGAAGTCTCCTTGAGAATCTTAGGAATTTATCAAAATAGATCCAGAACCAGTAGGGGTTAGATGAGACATCTTACATAGAAGATTTTCTGCTCATACAAGTTACCGTACCTCTGAAGCATGTCAAAATTGATCTCCCTACACTTCGCATTTAAATTTTTTAAAAAAATCTTCTTAGAAACACTCATTGTTATCTATATGGAGTTTTATTTATAGCCAGAAATAAAGCAGCTCGTAAGAATGACAAGTCCATAAAAGCAGATTGTAATTTAGTGTGAAAATTCCAACATTATGAAGGGCAGCTCTACATTTATTACTACATATTACTCATATGATTCCTTTTTCTGAACCAAATGTTGCCTCCCATATTTCATCAGTCCACTGCAATATGTCCTAATCTAAATTAAACATCTCAAATTAATTTCAAAATTATATCAACTGGCATCTCATTCAGATATTTCATCCCAAAAGTATTCAAGAAGTCACTTCAAGCTGCTCAGACTCACCTGAACACACACACACACACAAAGGAGAATTAGAAAAAGCAGCAAACAAAAAAGAACACTGCTAGATCAGGGGTCCCCAACCCTTTATGTTTCTAAATATTGAAAATATATCTAGAGATAGAATGAATAGTTTAATAATGTGTAAGTCATCCATCTGGAAGCACCCACAGTCAAAGCAAAAAATACTTTGTAATAAAGTAGCCTCTAAACAGATTACTTGACATAAATAATTCAGATTAAACAAAGACAGAAATTATTCATTGAGTAGCTATTACTTTTTCTTTTTAACAGCACAGCAACTATGTTAATGTATTTCTGGCAACTTCACATTATCTTTAATTTTACCTTTTAAATTCTGCTTTGTGCTTTTCTCTACCCTTTTTAAATTCGTTAAATCCTAATTGAAAATTCTTAATGTATTACATTATGTTACATTATGCTTTTATTTGTGTAGTTTTCATCTTCCAGTTATTTTAGGAATTGCTGAAGGTCTTTTGTTACAAGAACGTGTAATAAAGCATACTGAAGAAAATTACCCAGTCTACTTTGATAAATTCAAAAATGTCACAGCAATAATTAACAAATCAGTCAAAGATGTCTAAAACAACATCCATCCCTAGTAAATAACTACATTCAGTGGAATGGCATCAGTGTAACCAATTGTCAGATTCTTTAGACAGCAAAATCTTATGCACATTTAATCAAATTTAAATTTCATATTATTCAAAAGAATTTACTGTAGGCAAATGAATATACAATTTCTGTTTAAGTCATTTTAATTCAAAGCATAATGAAGAAAAATAAAGAATAAGAATAAAAATTCTTATTCGGTAAGATTTTGTTCTGCTAATATCTACAAAATAAAAACACGGAAAGTTAAAATATCTGATTAATCAAATCACACACTCTTAGCTTAAGTTTCATTTAAACCTGTTGATTGTACAACCAATTGTGAAAGAATAATACCAAGAACTGAAAATTGATCACATTACTCACTTAACAGACATTCCTTTTCTCTATAAAGCATCATCTCTTTTCAAGGAAAGCTTATCTAAATGGAATAGTAAATTCTATCTGATAAGATCATCCAAACATTGGAAAACTAGTCAGCTTACTCTAATGACATTTTGTTATACTAAAAACTGTTTTATATATTACATCACCAACTGTGATGATTTCTATAAAATTCTTCTGTTTACACTGAAAATCTGATCTGGGAAAAATGAACATTTGACATAAAGAATACTGTGACAGAGGAAAAGGTAAAAATTGAAAATTGCTTTTCTTCTATTAGCTAGAGTCTAAATTTACTCAAAGGCCATTTTTTTTAAGGGAAAAAGTATCCTAGGATCCTAACCAGAGGTGGGTTTCAGCAGGTTCTGACCAGTTCTGGACAACCGGTAGTGGAAATTTTGAGTAGTTCAGAGAACCTGTAGTAAAAATTCTGACTGGCCCCGCCCCCATCTATTCTCTGCCTCCCAATCCCAGCTGATTGGGAGGAAATGGGGATTTTGCAGTAACTTTCCCCTGGAGTGGGGTGGAAATGGAGATTTTACAGTATCCTTCCCATGCCACGCCCACTAAGCCATGCCACACCCACCAAGCCACACCCACAGAACCGGTAGTAAAAATTTTTGAAACCCACCACTGATCCCAACTACATTTATTTTATATCACCAACAACTTATACTAACCTATATAACTTTTACCGTAACAGTTTTAAAACTGGTTTTAATACATTTTAGTGATCATAATACAAAGTTTTGTGTTCATTTTAGAAGAGAAAAAGTCTGAGTTTGTGATTATTGGAGGGGAGAATCATTCTAATTCAACAAAATTGGTTCATTTGAATAAGGCAATAAACTGAAGTTCTATGTTTTCCATTTTATATCTATTTTTAATTATGCTTTTTTTCACCTTACAGATAAAGCAAAATTGTTCACTTGATTCAGTCTCACTAAAAACAAGCATAGAAGAAATGAGAACCACCTCTGCCTTTGGCAACCTTCCACATTTTTCATATTTTCATAGTATCTCTAGATTTCTTTATATTTAAAATCTGCTTTTTCTCCAGAAGCTCAAGGAGACTTCAATGAAGATCTCCATTTACTTTTTCCTCATAGCAACTAGCCTATAACTTGAGGTGACAGGCCCATTGAGTTTACATGGCTGCGGGTGAGTTTGGCAATCCCCCCAGTCCTACTACACTGGAGAAGTGGGCACAGGAGTGGGGAGAGGTGGCGATCAAACCACCTGGAGAGCGCTGGCAAAACTCTCCTTGTCCCTAGATTCCACCAAAACTGGTTCCAAGGACTGTCCAAATAACTTGGACCCTTTAAATGGTGCAGATGCCAACTTCCACCTCCTCTTAGTATCTGCCTGCCAGTGCTTTAGCCAAAGGAGGTGTCTTGCCATGACAGAAGAGGCTATGGCTCTTGCTCCGAACTTAGCAGAATTTAGCGTGGCATCCGCTGTGAATTCCGCAGCAGCTACCACCTTATTGAAATCCTGGTGTATCCAGAGGTAGTTGCTTTAGCCAAAGCAGTGATGCTCAGTTAAAAAAAGAAGCCGCCGTTGCAGTCTTAATCACCCAGGCAACCGCCTAGTGGGCTTTGCGAAGTGCTAGCTCCACCTTTCTCTCATCTGGTTTCACGATGTCCTCAGCATATGAAAGAGTTGCTGAGGGAGATGTTAGCCCCATCACTGGTTTGTCAACCTCAGGGGTCTGTAGAAGCTCGGTGAGATCCGGGGTGACATTTTTTCTCAAATGATGTGGGATTGGGATAAGTTTCCAGAGAAACCCACTGTCGTTGAATCACATCCCTAAATAGTTGCGGAGCTGGGATAGCCTCCATTTCTGTTAAAGGCTCCAAAAAAAAGGAGTTCAAACCCTTAAAGCAGGTTGTTCAGATGCCATCCCTTCATCTTCTGATAACTCCTGATCAATCAGGCTTTCTTCCTCAGAGCTAGAATAATCACTCCTCATGGAAGAGTTCAGAGAACTGGGATCCTGATGATCTGTTATGTCCCCTGGGTCCTGAAATATTCTCTTTTGCACTGGCAATTCGGTCACCACCAATGCTGGTTGCTGATAATGTTGCCTGCCAACTTCAAAGCCCCGCTTAACTGCCTCCGAAATTCACTGTTGGACCAACAGTGGCATTCCTATGTCACTCTCCCCCATCTGGTGGAGCCCCGCCATGGTGGAAGTGAAAGTAGCCTCGGGTGGATGCCTGCTATGACTGGTAACCGCCCTATCTTGTGGTAAAGGTGACAGGGACTGTGGAGGGCACATTCCGCTTGTTGATGGGCCAGGATCTTCAATCAACACTGAGCCCGTCCCTTCCTGAAAATTTGAGCCTCCTGCTGCGCTGACATTATCTGGCTCGGATATCTGGCTGGAAGCAGAAACTGCAATAATGCCCTTGTCTGCTAGGGGGCTTAGCTGTGTTCTCTTCTCTGCTGCTCTTGCCCCTTTTGCCACCTGCTTCTCCAAGGCCTTCTGAAGCCTTTGTTCTGCCTTCTCCTGGGCCTTAGATGATTTCTTGTTAGCGACAGCCTTGGCCTTTATTTTGGCTGCAGCTCCCCTGATCCCACCCTTAGATCTAGACAAGACATATTTGGAACCTCGACTGGAAGCCCTGCTCGACTGAGCTCTCTCAGCCATCTTTCTGTGAGCACTAATATAAGCTGCTGACACTGTCGGAAGGCCTGGTCTACTTATTCTCTACTTATTCTCTGTCTCTCTCTCTCTTGTTCCTTTTTTTTATTATTATTATGGCCTGAAGGCTTTCAGTCAAAAAACAGTCCCCAAAAATCAATGGCCTCAGAAGGCTCATTTATCTCACCACTCCAGTCGACCGTCACTCCCAGCAGGTCTTCTGATACTTCTACAAGTCGGAGGTCCTGGTCTACCTCCCAACTGGGCAGGCAGCCTGAAGGATCCTCTCCACGCTGCTTACGCCAGGCACAGCTCAGGGTCTGCACCCCCTCCTGGGCAGGCAGCCCAAAGAGCCTCCTCTTCTGTGTGCTTCCAGCCGGCAAGCACTTCAATCAGGCCCAAATGTCAAACTGTGGCTTATGCTGGCTCCATTATGCTCTGAAGCTCGAAAAAACACCGTTTTGCCGCTGGAACACTTCCTCTGAGTAGCGGACTCGATCTATGGCCCCTCATGCTACTCATACTTTATCCTGGCGCCTGGCAGCTCAGTTTAATAGACCGCTGCTGTTTTCATGTTAAAAATGCCTTCCAAAGCTGACCAGCAATTCAAAATGGCCACCGGCTACAAATGAAGCTTCCCACGCTCCGAAATACAATTTCTCTGTCTCTCCTGAAGCTGTGATCTCCAGTAGCTCAGACAGCAGCTCTTTCTAAACCGCTCCTGCGTCAGGGTAGCGGGCTCAAGCCAGTGGTCCTTCACGTTATCCCCGACAATGGCTCCAGCAGTTAGTGGTGTATTTTTTACTCACCACCACTTTTCTGCTTGCCAATCTCTTTCGCTGACAGCAGGCTTGAGCCAGTGGCTCTTCACGCTGTAATCTGGATTCTCTACCTGCTCTCTGAAAGAAAACAACCTGATTTCTAGTCAGCTCTAAGAGCTCTCCCAGACATGTCTAGTCAAGCTTTAGATTGAGTCGAAACTGGGGACTGTGGGCAGAAGGCATGTCTTCAGTTTGAAAACAGTCTAAAGAGCTACAAGAAGAGTCATCCCCATGCCTGCAGTCTATTGACACCACTCTGGAAAACAGGAATGCCAAGCCAAATGTCTAGCATTCTACCATAGACATGTACAATTTTGTGACAGTAAGCAAAAACCTGATGCCAAGCACTTCTTATCTGACCGACTGATAGTTGATATATGAACCATCATTCTCTGGTGAGTACTTTCAAGCATCAAATAAATCTTAATACCTATCTACCTGATACCTGGGTTTCTTTCAATACTAATAGATAACACTATGTTTCTGTTACCAGGTTTTTTTAATGGCATTCTAAATACAGGCATTCAAATTACAAAAGTAAATGAAGTGTCATCATCTCATATTAGTTCCTCTGAATCTCTCTATTGGGGATAAGAGCAAAGAAAACATACAAATCAAATTCCATATTCATGATGCTGTGTACATCCCATTATACACTTCCTTGTCTTGGCAACATCTGTACTTCAAATATTCTAATCCCTAAAGTAAATTAATTACATTTGAAAAAAAAACAAGCTAAACATGGAATCAAAGTCACCTCTCTTTAAAATAATTTCAAAACATTAAAGATTTGACACTTTTAAATTGCAGCATGCAATAAATTTAAACCAAAATCGATGAGAGTCATTCTCTAAACATCTTGACTTTCCACCCCACATCAGCTTCTAAACCACGGCTATATATAATTCTCAAGGTACAACTTCTTTATTAAAATATATGTGTATAATTCAAGGTCCTAATATTAGAATTAGAACTCCTAAAAATCTGCATGTTCATCTTCCCTTGAAATGCTTCCCTCTGTTTCAGTATCATTTTCTGATTTACAGAATCTCCTTTGTTCATTTCTTATATTTTTGTCCTTATGCACCATGCAAAGAATCGAAAATGATAGAGCATCTTCGATATTACTCTTATGCTTCTCCCTTGATTCACTGTTCCTTTAATATTTTCATTAGCTGCCTCACTTTTCTGCTCTACTAGGAATAATAATTAAGTCACAGCCACACCAGCCTTGCTACTTAATTATCAAATCCCTTCCATTCCCAAACTTCTATCCTGTTAATTTATCAAATGGATGACATTAAAACATTATTTAAGTAATTTTCTAATCACTCTGGTATTTTCTCTTCAGCCTAAAGAAGGACTGTATCTATAAAAAAATGCAGGATGAGTTCAAATATAATAAAATGTTTTGCTATTATACAGTATATACAAGGCATATGCTTAAGTACTTGCTGAGTTAATACTGTTTTTGAGGCCAATTGCCATACTAGTTCAAATACAACAAACCACTGTTACAAAAACCAGAAAACTCCTATGAAAATAATCCAGAAATAAAAAAGAGGGAACATCCAAATTCAAGATTCATTTTTTTAGGGGCAAGTAATAATGCAGTATTAGGTCTGAATTTATTTATTGTAATTTTGGTTGGATTTAAAACAATTTCTATACTTTCTAAACCATAAATATACACTTTATTCTGAAAAAAATCCTGTTTTAACTGCTGCTGTCTATATATTAATATGATTTTCAGTTGTCATATTAAACAAGAAAGGGAAATAAAGACTTACATTGTATTTTATAATGTAATATGTAACATGGAAATGTATGGAAGAGGTAAATGTATAAGAGAGATCAAAAGTATTTAAAAAAAGGGGGGGTTTAAATGCCCTAACCTAGACAATGACCTCTATATTATCAGAATACAAAGAAAAAAGTTAATATGCATTAGATAAGAACTATGGTGAGTCTTGCCAGATATTATATGAGGCTGCATAGTTCTGCTTTTTTCTCTTCTGCTTCTACCGTGTTTCCCTGAAAATAAGACCCTGTCTTATTTTTTTTGAACCCCAAAATAAGCTTGGCCTTATTTTCAGTGAGGTCTTATTATTTTGGGGCGCATGGAGCAAGTCGGGGCTCCTCTTGCCATCTTACCTGGTTTTCAGCTCTGTCTCCTAACCCTAACCAGAGGAAATGGCGGGGACCGGTTGTGCATGCGTTTAAATATTTTCGGGGAGGGCTTATTTTAGCGCATGCAGTCAAAAGCCCAATTGGACTTATTATCCAGGGAGGTCTTATTTTCAGGAAAACATGGTATGGTGTAACAGAACTCATTATATGACCAAAGTATTCCAAAACACAGACGTTCAGTGAACTGTAATAGCAAACTAATGTTCTTCTAAAAGAGAGGAAGAGAGGAACACATTCTGGCCTGAAAGGACACCCGAATTACCAGGATTTTGGCTGCTAAAATCTTGCTAGAGTTCAAAATTGTCAGATTACCCACATATATTCCATACAGGTGTTTTTATTTTTTTTATATTTTTTTTGTGAGTGGATACCCACTAGGGTGGATACCCACTAGAGTGGATACCCACTAGAGTAGATAGTGGACAAGTCTACCACAAAAACTGCATGTTTTTGTGGTAGACTTGTGACCAGCCAGGAGTCATTGGATTCCATCATCATGCTTTTAGCCACTAATGTTCCTATATAAACTCTAAATTTGACTAGGACTCATCTCTTAATTGTTTTGGATTTAATTTCCCCCCCTTTGGCTTTCTTTAAAGATTAAGCACTTTCACATTGACAGGTTTTATTGAAATCACCAGGTTAGTTGCCTTCAAAGGATTTAATTATGTGTCAAATATTTTAATTATAAGTTTAAAAATTTGTAAATTTTGGAATACACAAAAAAAGGAAAATTACTGTTGGCTTTAGAAAGTTTAAAATGAATTAAGGGCTCAGATGGACTTGATTTAAGACTCTGAAATTGATTGAAAGAATAATTTCTCATGGAAAAATTATTTTTGTTTAGTCTCTGAAACTAATAACATGACTTTGAAGATGGGTCACTAGACTGCACCATTGATCTTTTAATAAATTGCTCTATTGATACAGGAGTTTTTTTTTTAATCTCTTTAATTCTATTGTAGAATTGGAAGGTGTTATTGAAGAGCAAGCACCGTTAAATAAATGGATTTACAGGTGGAATTAAGAACTATCTATAGATACACACACACATACTTATACACATACACACACAAATGTATATGTATGTATGTATGTCTTCTCAAGTTTTCGCGGGTGTGTGTATGTAAAAAGTTAAAATCTCAGGTGTTTTCCCATGTCATTAAAAATCTGTTAGTTGAAATACTTAAAATCCTGGCTAAAATCCCAGCTTAAAATCGTCCAAAATCCCAACAAAACACTTTGTAAGGTCTTTTGAAACTCTGGCTAAAATCTTAACCAATACTTTAAAAGTTTTCTTTTTGGCAACATTTCGACAAGCTCTCTAACTTGTCATCATCGGACCCCTACTTTCAGTTTAGAAGCTGTGGGTATGCTGCGAGATCGGAGTTGTCGCTTTTCTATGTTCGCTGCTGCTGACATATGCTGGTTGGCCTGCAACTCTGTGTCCTGATTGGAGGGCAGCAGTTTCTTCTCCTGCTTCATTATCCTAGCTGCAGCCTGACTGCGTGTTAAAGGCCTTTCTCTGGTTCCCTATTACTAACTGTCAATTGCAAAGAAGGAAGGATTCTGGTAGGCATCACAACACGGCTGATTGCCTGTTGACATCTCAGCCTATCTTCTGGCCAGAGGTGGCGCAGTGGTTAGGGTGCTGTACTGCAGCTATTTCAACTGACTGCTAGTTCAGCACATCAGCGGATCAAATCTCACTGGCTCAAGGTTGACTCAGCCTTCCATCCTTCCGACGTGGGAAAAATGAGGACCCAGATTGTTGGGGGCAATATGCTATTTAGTATACTGTCTTTGGTGTAAGCCGCCCAGAGTCCTTGGCGAGAAGGCGGCATAGAAATATGAATAATAATAATAATGATGATGATGATGATGATGATGATGATGATAATAATAATAATAATAATAATAATAATATAATCTTTTCACTGACATCTGGACTCCCATCCTTTTTTCCCCCAAGTTCTCACCTCTCTCTCTTTTTTTTTTCTTTTTTTTTTTTATCTTATCAACTCTGTCCCAGGATTCCTAATCCTCCCTCTTTTCTCAAATATTAAATCTCAATATATTTGTTTGCAATTTGATCCTCATTCATTTTGCATCTATGGCCAACTTGTCTTTTGTATTAACCATTTGTGTTTGTATTCATTCCACATCATCAGCCTAACAAGGGGCAAAAATATGACCAGATGAGCTAATTCTATTTTATTGCAAAGGTATATTAACATTTCAAGTCTGAAAGTTCATCTCTCTCCGTTTCCGTCATAGCTCAAGAAACTAGAATGAGCCTCCTGTTCTGCTCAAGTTCATTCCCACATACTATTAATACTATTACACACATTCATTAAGCACACATTTATTCTTGACTTCTTTTGTGTGTGCACCTTCAAATCAGTGTTGACACTTGGCAAGTGCCTGAAAAAGTCCCTGCAGTTTTCTTGGCAAGATTTTCAGGAATAGCTTCCCACTGCCTTCTTCCTAGGGCAGAGAGAGAGCAATTGGCCCAACTTCTCCCAGCTGGCTTCATGCCTAAGGTGGGACTGGAAACTATGTCCTCCCTATTTTTAATCTGAATCACTACCTCAAATATGCTCCTATTCTTGTGTCTGGTTTTTATTGCATGACCTTGTTACATAATGCATCCTCTTATATACACCCATTTTTTGTTACTTTGAAAGAACATAAACTACTAGCTTCTGTTCTACCAGTATTTGTAAATGCTTTAAAGTTCTCCATCATCCTTTTAATTTTATTTTTTCTATCAAACAAAACTCTGTAATATAATTCTTTTAACTCTGTTCCAAGCAGCTTCCACATTCATTTTTTTACATCCATTTTCAATCCATTTTCTTGGAAGATCAATATTTCTTCAATATTTCTTCATGTAGGATTCAAATTTTCTCTTCTTCTACTCATTCTAGTTTCTTTCACTTTTCTTCCATTTCTTTTGAAGATCTCCTCTTGACAATACTGAATAGTCTCGTATACAGAACCTCTCATAATTCTTCTAAGCTTCTCTAATTTTCTTAATCTTTTCCCAGACAATAAAATCATTCATGCTTTTAGAATCATATTCTTTTGTCACACATAGGCATGAACAGACCTACCATTAAACCACACAGTTGAAATAGGCTTTTTTCTAAGTAGATTATTCATTAAATAGTCACTGTTCTCATTCTCTCATCTAGCGAGTACACATCCATTCATGTCATTTAATAAGCTATTTTTCCCTAGATTGTATTCATTTGGAAGTAGGTACAATTTTTTCACAAACTCATCCCTTGTTCTTTAATTATCACCATTCATTGGAATATAATATGCAATTATTACTAGTTAACAATTTTCTATTTGGATGTGCATCCTCTGCAATACGTATGATTAAAATTCAACTTTATGGTTTACATTTTTGCCTTTTTGTTCATAATTAAGTATATATCTATACTTATACTTTCCTTCATTAATTTCACTCCACAAGATCAGATCACATTCATTCAGATCCATTACATCTTTCCACTTTCCCTTAGAAGAAGTATATTTTTCTTTCACTGATTTCATTTACTATTCTGACATTCCAAATTACACTTGTTTATATGACATAAAGTATGCTGGAGAAATTCAATGCATTTACATGGGGATGAATTTGTGGGCCACTTGCACTTACTACATAAGCACTGCAATTAGCCTGCTTATTAGCCAACACTTCTTGCTACATGCATATGACACCTGCATTGTGTGGACCTGTATTCTGGTTTTCATCTATGAATTTGTATATAGTTTGGCATCTAGAAACCTACAGGACTGAGTTCTGCATCTGCTATCAACCCATCTGATTCATACATTCCACTTCCCAAAATGTTTGTGAAATGAGGGAGACAAAATGTACAACGTATTGTTTTCTGTAATGGCTCTGATATTAGGGAACAGCTTTGTTTAGAAGTCAGATTCACCCTCTTGGTTATAGCTTTTCAGATACTGGTGAATGGGGTGCTCTTCTACAGAACATATGTTGACAAATACAGCTGACATTATATATTCTGTTATATGATTCTTCAGTTACTATTTTTTAAATTATCTAATGGGCCAATTCTGATCTCTCCTGACCAGGGGTGAAATGCTCCTGGTTTGGACTGGGTCGCCCGATCCGGTAGCAATGAAGGTGGGTGGTTTGGAGAACCGGTAGCAAAAATCCCTGCCCCCCCCCCATGCCCAGCTGAGCCGCGCAATCACCAGAGGCTTTTTTTTATTTTTAAAAGCATTTTTTCTACCATCTCTTCGGCCGAAAAAAATGCTTTTAAAAGTAAAAAAAAAAACAGCCTCTGATGATCACGCGGCTCAGCTGGGATTGTCAGAGGCTTTTCAAAGCATTTTTTCTATAGAAAAATGTAGAAAAAATGCTTTTAAAAGCCTCTGATGATCTCACCTGAGTTGCCTGATCAGCAGAGGCATTTAAAAGCATTTTTAAAAAATGTTTTTAAAAGAAAAAAAACCTCTGCCAATCAGGCAACTCAGCTGGATCGTCAGAGGCTTATAAAAGCATTTTTTCTACAACCTCTTCAGCCAAAGAGGTTGTAGAAAAAATGCTTTTAAAAGTTAAAAGTTGGCCACGCCTACCCAGTCACATTACCACCAAGCCACACCCACAGAACCGGTAGAAACAAATTTTACATTTCACCCCTGCTCCTGACCATTATGACTTAGTCAAACTAAGTACAAGCTTTTATATAAAACTGTAAGAGGAAGAATGAATTAACTAATTTTTTTTACTTGTCCCAGCTGCATCTATAATTTATAGAGTATCAACTAATGCTAAGGACAATACTTCTCAGATATGCTGGCCAATGTGCCACAAGCACACATCAAAGTCTGGTTTTATAGCAAGCATCCTCAAGCTACTCCATGCAAGTCAAGTTAACTAATCTACAAACTATCTTGCAAGCTTTACTGCTCCCTGCAAGGACTAAGTTAAAAAACAAATACTTATAACAAAGTTAAAATACTAAAACAATCCATATCAACAACATTAAAATACAGAGAAATAGAAAAGCAGACATACATATGTCTTCCTAGTTTGCTCTAAGAATAACAATGAATTTATTTAATACATTATATTCCAATTCAATAACTTTTAGAGAATACTGAAGCAATCTCACATTACACCAAGTCTCAATATATACTCATGCTTTGCCAGCAGAAAACTGCCATATCCAATGCACACCCACGAGGAAGGCATAAGAACAGCATAAACATGACACATTTGGTTTTTGTAGAAATTCTACAATAGGCCATCAACTAGGAAATGTGCCAGTAATGATGCTTATATGGAGTGAGTCAGTGAACCTACAAACAATTGGGAGAAAATCTTAGTAGTAATATAGAATTCCTGGCAAAAGTTTCAGCACTCAGGTATAAAGTGGACAGTGGAAATGTCACAACATGCATTAGAACAACAGCAACTCCCAAAAGCCCAATCCAAAAAGTATGAGATGGAAAACAGAAGGTGTGAGTTCAAGCTATAACAACATAATGGGAGAGACATATTTCCCACTCAACTTCTGCATGCCTTCTCCCAAAAAATAAAGCAGTAGTCCTATGGACAAAAGGGAGCAATTTTCCAGAATTCTAATTCACAATTCAAGCCCCAGGTTGCATCTTCCTAACTACATACCATCATTCAGAGTCAGCAATCAAATATAGTATATGGCAGTGACGGCAAATCTTTTTTCCCTCGGGTGCCGGAAGCGTGCGCCTGCGCCTGCGACAACACATGCATGCCAACATCCATTATGCATTGCCCGCCTACTGCGCATGCGCACATGACCCCCTCACACACCCCTCATGCATGCACCCCAGCCCCCCTGCACATGTGCCCCCCCGGTGCCCCATTTTGGGCTTAGAAAGCCTCCTACACCAACCTTTGCCGGCGCAAATGGCCTGCTCCATGCCCGGAAGCAGCAGCGCAACAGCTGCAGGGTGTGAGGGGGTGGTAGTGGCGAGGATGGGTGGGCCGGGGCTTCCTTTCCTCCCTGCCGGCTTAGGCGCACGTGGCAGCATTTTTTTTACTCTCAGCTGAGATACTTTTTTTTTTCCCGTTTAAGCAGTGATTGTTTCACTTTGGAAATTTTATTCATCAGTCACTTTCAATATGAGCCGAATCGGGCTCTCCGGCCGCCACAGGGGGAGGCGGCAATGGCCAGAACCCAGGGGACCCGCGCAGCTGGCGGAGCATGTCAAGAGTGTTTCTCGGCCCTACTTTGACGGTGGCCATGGGGTCACCTGCACATGCAGCCCAGGCCCCCCTCTCACCGGCTGCTGGTTCGCCAAAGTCCCGCCAGCCAGCCGCACCTGCTCGGCTGGTGGCTCTCAGCGTGGAGGAACCAGGCAGGGCGGCAGAGGCCATGCGTTCAGAGGCCAAGGTGGTAGGGCCAAGAACCGCTGCTTTGTCTCACCAGAGAACAGGCTGGTACCCAGTTGCCCTCTGGCCCGGTGACACATGCCAAAAAACACATTGCCTCACCACACAGGGAGAGGGGAGGGGAAGGGGAGAGCTGCTGCCATTGCGTACTTCTTTTTCTCCCTCTGGCGTTGAACCCAGCTGACTTGCTTGCCCCCAACAACGCTTGCTTACCCTGTTTCTTTTCATTTAGCTGCCACTCGAACTCATCGAAGTCAAACATGGCTAAGGGAAGGAGCAGCAGGAAAATGCTGCCATGCTGCCCCATGTGCCCGAGCCAGCCGGTCGCTGTTGCCCTTCCCCCTGCAGCTGCTGCTGCTCTTCTGGGACGCCCGAGCCGGCCAGGTGCTCCAGACTGCCTGGGGCCCTGCAAGAAGCCCACTTGGGTGCGGAGGGATGGAAGCCCTGGCCCAGCTGTCCTGGCAAACAGCTCTGAGCTCCCTACTCCTCATCTTTTAGCTTGCGGGTCCGTTGCTCTTGCCACTGCTGGTCTTCGTGCTCAAATCGCACCAGAAATCAGAAGACCAAGTAGCCAATGCGCATGCTCACACTGGAAACAGGTAGATTGGCTTCCTGGAGCGCACATGCGCAATGGGTGGCTGTTCTTCCGGTTTCCGGTGCTTGAAAATCAGCTGTCCGGCGAGCCAGAACCCAAAAGAGCAATGGGTGACGGTTCCGCGTGCCTGGAGAAATGGCTCTGAGTGCAACTTCCAGCATGCGTGCCATAGGTTCGCCAACACGGGTATATGGAATTTCCCTACTACACCAACATGCCCCATTCAATACATCCAATAGGTATCACAAGCCCAGGGGCTGTTGAAAGAACTCTAGCAAAGTAAAACTGCTCACATGTATGTTTTGGGAAATTCAGGTTATTTTGTTAGGCAAAATTCTACTTTTAAATTTTGTATGTATGTGTTTTACTGTTTGGCTGTGCACTGCCCTGAGTCCTTCGGGAGTAGGGCGGTATAGAAATCAAATCAAATCAAATCAAATCAAATCAAATAATAAATAAATAAATAAATAAATAAATAAATAAATAAATAAATAAATAAATAAATAAAATAAGAGAGATCACATAAATGAAATATTGCTGCTATAGACACATTTCATCTCCCCTTCTTGTCAAATCTGTCACCAATACTTTTCTTCATTTACTATTTTGCTCAGCATGCCACCCCTACCAGAAGCTTTTCAACATCACTTCCGGTTTACATACCCATACACATTTCCAGGGATGCGGTGGCTCAGTGGCTAAGATGCTATGCTTGTCAATCAAAAGGTTGGCAGTTCAGCGGTTAGACTCTAGTGCCCCATAACGGGTTGAGCTCCTGTTATTTGTCCCAGCTTCTGACAATCTAGCAGTTCGAAAACATGTAAAAAATGCAAGTAGAAAAACAGGGACCACCTTTGGTGGGAAGGTAACAGTGTTCCATGCACCTTTGGCATTTAGTCATGCTGGCCACATGACCACGGAGATGTCTTCGGACAGCGCTGGCTCTTCAGCTGTGAAACAGAGATGAGCACCGCCCCCTAGAGTCGGGAACGACTAGCACATATGTGCGACGGGAACCTTTACCTTTACCTTTACACTCTTCTATTACTTCCTCTGTATCACCTGAATATGATTTATTCCACTTGGGAATGAACAGAAAAGCAATCATTTAGTCTCAGCCTATTAATATTGGCTTCATTCGAATCCTGAAAAGTTCAATTGGCTGTCTAAGCTACTATATACAAAAATTGAAAAGAAACAGGCTACAGTTTTGCCACTTTAAAATTACATATATACATGCATGCATATGTGTATATATATCTATCTATATGTATTTGTGTGTGTGTGTGTGTGTGTGTGTGTGTGTGTGTGTGTGTGTGTGTGTGTGTATTCTGGAATTGTAATCTTTACCTTCTAAACATTCTTAGTGAATACTTTCGAAGTCTCAGTCTTTGGATTCACCATTTTCCCTCCAGACTGCAAAGAAGAAAGGCTGACAGTCATATCTGTCAGAGGAAAAAGATTTCCTTTCCTTTTAGATGCATAGCATAATTTTTCCATTATTTCACCTATCAGCAGTTGTTATTATGGTGCCAACTTTCTCCAGATTTTTTTTAAATGGGCTAATTTAATTTGCATTAGACAGGAATGTAGGTAATGTCTGTAGAAATATAAGATAAATCAAATCTTTTTTTTTCCTGTGCAAGACATCCATGGTACTGTTGGAAGAAACATCCTTCTGGGTTCTGCTCCAAGTGGGGAAACAGACACTGGAAACATGGAGACTGCTTGGAAAGATGGTTTAATGGTGGACAGGATCACATGGCTTGAGTTCCTGAACAGAAAAGGGGCAGATACAGAAAATCCTCGGGTTTTTATGCTCTCTCTGGCTCTGCATTTCTTGGGGCCCCAAAAGAGTACCCTGATTGGTTGTCAGACTCCCAGGGGGTGGGGGCCTTGCTGGCTGATGGTCACATGTGCTTCCCAGGTCACATGTGGTGAGTTTCTGCTGCTATTGTGTAGAGGGCTAATCCTTGTTGGATCTTTGGCAATTCCTACTATGGCTCTGCCTGAAGGAGGTAGATCTTTGTTATGTAGAATAGACTGGCCCAGGCCTTAATGGCCCATTGACAAAGGGTGGGGGCAGGAAGATGGGAGCTGCTTCAAAACATGCTTATCCCAGGGAAATATAATATTCTGCCTTTTTCATATTTCCTAAAATATTTCACTCTTCCAGGAGAGGGGTGGGTGCTAACTTCCTACAATCCCTACTCTTTTTTTTTCAAAACGTGAGTTTTGAAACAAGTTCTTGGCAAAAGATTAAAATTGATCAAATCAGGGAGCCTTAATGGGTGGTTTTAATTTTTCTAATGCAAAGGGGAGGCATTGATAGAGGCAACAGAAAAGGATTCCTTCAGTGGCTTCCAAAAGCTTTCAACCATGAAGGTCTAGCAGGCAGGAAAAAATTTCTGGTAAGAATTTTACAGTATCCAATTTTCCATGCCAATTAATTTCAGACTTCAGATATTACTTTCTGTGAGCTTCCAGTCAGGTTTCAAGCAAACACATGTCCCAAAATTTTTCACAGCCATGATTTTCCTTTAAATTGCAGGCTGCCCATTTCCAAGGGTTGGTTACTGAACCTGCCCTAGCTCTTTATTGCATCCAGGATTTGTGAGTCCAAATTGAGGTTAGCCAGTGTACAATATCCATTCTTTTTTTTTTTTTTTTGTTACACATAATGAGCCCTGGGATTTCTACTCATGAGACCACCAGTGCAATATATCTTCCTTTACTGGGCAACTGGGCAGCATCATTTGAGTCACAGTCAGGGCTTGGGTTTTGGAGATCACTTTTCTGCTATCTCTTCAAGTGAGGGAATTGCCTGAGGGGTATTGCTTCCTTCCCCATCAAATTAGCAGGGAGATAAGACTCCTTGGGCTTTTAGTGCCACAGAGCAAAAATCAACCTAGGAGAAGCTTTGTGTGGAGGTAAGTGAAGGAAATAGTTTCAGTCTAATTCTGAATAATGTGTGTCTCTCTGTGTGTGCATGTGTATGCAGCTACTTTTACAATACAGACAATACAAACATTTTGGACATATTTCTCCTCTCCACCAGACAGAAATCTAGAGTGTACATAACTTGCTGTGGCAATCACTCTCAAATACAATTCTTACAATAAACTGATTACAATATAAATGAGACAAGAAAGAAAACCTTACAATGAATTTCCACCCTCCCCCATAGTCTTTCCAGCTGTCTTCTGGGAATTGAAAAAAGTCTTTTGGTCTTTACTTGTACATCTCAGGGTCTTTTCTTTCATGTCTGCTGGTAAAATGCTTGGTGGTAAGGCTGGTCAGTCAGGCTTGGGAAGGTCTGCTCCACTCTGGTTGCTGTGCTGACTTTCAGTGGAGACTGGATTCAAACCCAATTCCTGGTTCAATCAGATGGAAGGTCTCCTCTGGAGGCAGCATCTGGATCCATGTGCTCTGCTTCCACAGGTTGCAGAGTCCTTTGTGCAGGGCTGAAAGACATTAGAACAGGGTCCCCTCCCCCCTTTGTGGGTAATCTTCCCAGGAAAGGCATTGTAACAGGATTAGAGATGGGAGGGGTGGTAGATAGCTTGCAGGCAGAGTTTGAAAAGAAACAACACAACAGTATTGCAGTTACTAAATAGATAAAGCAGTTTCAACAAAATGGAGACACAACAGATAAGAAAAAAACTGGATTCACATGCTTCAGGAAAGAGATGAACAGGTAAACCCATTTAAACACACAGTAAATGCAAGACTGACTTTTTTTTTTTCTTGTAAATGAACTTAAAACGTTTCCTCATAAACTTGAGTTGTTACTTTAAGATACAGAGAGGGAAGGAGAAAAAAAAACCAGAAATGAAATGAAATGCTCTCTTTAATCTGTGTTTGTTGGCCAGACAAACACAGGGCAAAGGCTCTTTCTTTCTTTTTTTCTCTCTCTCCCCCATTTTCATTGCTTCAACCTTTTTTTTTTTCTTTTCTAACAATTTAAAATTCTTGTCTCTAGAGATCAGATACATTTTACAGTTACAATTATCTCGAGGGCGCACAAAGACTTAGACACACACACATAAAACAAGGAAGACAAAGAGAAGAAAACAGAACTCTGAGATTTCACACACACTGATCATTCCCACATAAATCTCAGTTAAATTAGGGAAGGCACAAATCTTAAACATACTACGTGGTTGCATAGAAGACAGAGAGACAAACAAACAAACAAACCAAACAAACAAAACAAACAAAATCCCCAACATTCCTATTTATATATCTCCCTTTTCTTTTAAGTACCTTTATTTAGCCAAATTTGTCTCCCGGTGTTATCTCTTAGCAAAGCCCACTTTTGACACAATTTTCCCGCTCGTTTCCGATCGTTTCCGATCCATGCCATTTAAAATGGCATCCGCCTGGCGTCCCAGGCCTCGAGCACTTTTTCCAATCGGGGTTCCTGCCACCCGCGAACTACCGCTACCCATGACCCTGTCTTTTCGCCTGAAGGATCACTTCAGCTTAGCCGGGTGGCCCGCCTCAAGTTTGCAGAGAAAAAGCTCTGGGAAGGACTTCGATTCCCTTACGAAGTACGGGCCCCTTCCGTAGGGAACTCGCCACAGTTTTCAGATCCAAAAAGGGGATCCGGGAGGACCTGCTGACCCCAGCAGTGAGTACTGGCCCCTCCTCACACTATCTCCGTGTCTGGGCTGGACACATCGGGATTCCCTTTTACAGTTTTATTACCCCCCCCTTCACACGCTTGGCTTTCGCTCGGCTTCCATTCCTTTTAAACACAAAGTTCCACATTTGGTGACCCCCCCTTGCTTTCTCTATCCTACCGGTCATGGCTCGGTGGAGCTAGCAGTAGGCAGAGGTGCGGCTAGAGGTCACTCAAAGAGGTGAAATCAGACTGTTTTCCAGGTGGAATCCCACACACACACTTCCTCCTTCCCTAACAGAAGGTCCTGTGCTCTGGCAAAACCCCCATGCTCTCCAGACTGTTAGTCTTTCTGCGGCTAGGAAATGCACAGAGAAAGCAAGATCCAGCTGTGATTGGGAGAAGGGCCTTCACTACACACATGCAGGCATACACAAATTTCCCATGCTTTTCCATACTTCAAAATTAAAATTTAGAGGTACTCACCTTCTTTCCAAGCAGCCTTTGAGCTCAAACTCAAAACCCCTTTAAAACCTAGTTCCAAATGGCCAAGGTCCACGAAAACATACCCACAGACTCAATGGGTCTGCTGCTAGCAAGGGAGGCTTACCTGGGCCTGGTCCATTGGTTAGATTAGCTTGGAGTCCCTTCGTGGTCGCCAATTGTTGGAAGAAACATCCTTCTGGGTTCTGCTCCAAGTGGGGAAACAGACACTGGAAACATGGAGACTGCTTGGAAAGATGGTTTAATGGTGGACAGGATCACATGGCTTGAGTTCCTGAACAGAAAAGGGGCAGATACAGAAAATCCTCGGGTTTTTATGCTCTCTCTGGCTCTGCATTTCTTGGGGCCCCAAAAGAGTACCCTGATTGGTTGTCAGACTCCCAGGGGGTGGGGGCCTTGCTGGCTGATGGTCACATGTGCTTCCCAGGTCACATGTGGTGAGTTTCTGCTGCTATTGTGTAGAGGGCTAATCCTTGTTGGATCTTTGGCAATTCCTACTATGGCTCTGCCTGAAGGAGGTAGATCTTTGTTATGTAGAATAGACTGGCCCAGGCCTTAATGGCCCATTGACAAAGGGTGGGGGCAGGAAGATGGGAGCTGCTTCAAAACATGCTTATCCCAGGGAAATATAATATTCTGCCTTTTTCATATTTCCTAAAATATTTCACTCTTCCAGGAGAGGGGTGGGTGCTAACTTCCTACAGTACCATATACCTTCAGACTACAGACGATCATATTTTTTCACTAAAATGGTAATAAAAATTCAATCAGGTTTGGTTGAATGCTTAATTTTGAAAGAAAAATTTGCAACAGCATCTTAAAGAGAAAAATAATTGAATTTTTTTTAACTAAACTGGCAATTTGTAACAAAATTTTGTTGAAAGTATCAACTCATTTGATAGCTTTAGGATTGAATTAGCTCAATTATGATTTTCATTTTAGGAACCTCAAAACAATCCCTAACCAGGATTATAATTCTAACCAGGGTTTTATTAGCAGGGAGGGAGGGAGGGAGGGAGGGAAGGAAGGAAGGAAGGAAGGGTAGATTTCTCCTCCATTATTTTTTATTTTTATTTTTCTCCTATTTCAGAGATTAGGAACAATTTTCAATACGGAACAATTAACAAGGAAAATTTATACTGAAAAAATTCCATCCTAAGTACTCATATTTTTATTTATTATTTGTTTATTAATTTTTTATGCTGCTCATTTCACTGATACAGTGACTCTCGGCAGTTTATAATATAATAAACCGTTTTTAAAAATTAATATAAGACAATTAAAATTAGGAAAGTTAAAAAAAAAGTTAAAACCCAAGACAATGGGCAACCTAGGTGTGGGGATCTTCCCCATCCAGACAACCACCTACAAAGTACCAGGCCAGGTGGCAGAGCCAAGTTTATATGATAAAAGAGTTAAGGATTAAGTAGAAATGAATACAATGTCCAAAGGAAAAAAATAATTTAATCCAGAGTATATCATTTTTTAATAGAGAGAAATAACCATTAATAACAAGAAGGATGTTAGGTTTGTCCGTAAGCAGAGTTCCCACTGACTAATGTTTCCAAGTTATGTAAAACAAGCCATTTTGTAAAATTCTCATTTAATTAATTATACTCCTGGATATATTTGTTTTTTAATTATCTTTATCAGGAAAATATAATACATGAAATACTACTCCCAAAGAAGCAGTCAATACATCCAACAATGACAGATGATGTGTAGCAAAAGAATCTGCGAGGAACAAAAGTTTAATATTAGCATCCAAGAACTCAGAACACATTTTAGTACATTTTATATAATTAAAGTGAGAATAAGCAATACAAGAGGAATAAAATACAAAAATAAAAGTAAATAAATCTATCCTGTATCTTTTTAAAATTGCCAAAGCTCTCTAAAGCATTGCCCATCAGTTACCGTACAGATGTTTTAGAATGTTTTTATAAGTAATGAAAAATATGGTAAAATCCAGGCTGTCACTTTCCCTCAGGCAAGGTAAGCACAGTGCATCTTAGCTTTGAAAGCAAAGTATCAGTAGCACCAATCCAATTTTTAGGTGTACACTTCCATCATTCAACATGCTTAGCAAGTCCCTTCCCCACTATTATTCCTGCAACTCTCAACATAATTGCTCCTAGCAATGTTCTTTCTTGTGTACAACTTAACTCAAGAGTATCTTTAGCATGAAGAATTCATGCAAAGCAGCTATATCCCACACATTTTAATTCTTCTATGAAGAAACTGAAGCCCAGTAATGCAATACATTTATTGCGAAAGAAACAGCAAAATCCCATATTGACTATGGGCCATTCAATAAAAATCTATCAAATGGATCCATATTTCGTACTGATGGAAGAAATGTCTTGGGTTCGTTCCCCAGCTGGGACACAGTCACCTGAGAAGAAATAGACACTGAAGCAAGCTGCCAGAAAGCGGAATCCTTTAATTCAGGAAAACAAGAGGACATAATGACTCAGCTCAAGTGTTCCTGGCTAGCTAGCAAATTGGGATTGTAAACCTGTACCTTTTTATACTTAATTTTCCTTTGAAGCTCCTTCAGTTTGATGGGTTTTGATGTGTCTGTAGCTGAGGTGATTGGCCTGGGTTTTTCCCCCCTGCTTTAATGGGTTAATCCTGGTCCCGGGTCTTTTGTTTTTTTCTATCCTAAGGGTTAATTCTATCAGAGAGGCAGGAAAAAGGTGTTCTGGTGTGCCTCAGTGAGTTGTTTTTAGCCTAATCCCCCTTATCTTTATTGCTTTATACAACTGTTTCCTAGGCTGCTCTTGTGATCAGGTTTTGTTATTTCTTATAACAGCCTTTAATGGCTTTTGGCAGCATGCCCAGACTTTCAAATAGCCTGAGCTGCTGCACTTGTTACCCTCTCAGCAGGGGCTTTCGCTTTTGGGTTTTGACTTTCTTAAAGGGGAAGGGCTGTTTTAAATTTTTGGAACTGCTTTAGTAGTTCCTGGCACTGTCCTTTTGGGGTGTACTTCCCACAGCACTAAAAGAAAAGCTGACATTTTCACCTATTCTTTTCCCTTTCTGCATCCACTATGTTGCCATGAATCTGTTGAAAAGGTTGCAATTCACTCTGGAGTAGCATGAGGAATGTCTCTCAGGGCTACCAGAAATGGGAGAAAACAATTATGTACAGCTTTCTTCAAAATATTGGCCATTCCTTTGATATACCAACCAAATGAATTAAAATTTAGCAGGACACCCATGAAATGGTTGCTACAAAATAATACTATCTTAAACACTTAAAATTCACAACACATAAAACCATGGTTTAATTAATATTCTTCTTGTCCTAACCTTTTAAAAATTCAATTTTAACATTCTTGTCACAATCATGTGTGTTACTTTAAATAATATGGCTGACATATTTTACGCTAAAAGCAAAAGTACTTCTAAAAGTATTTAGGTTCTGTTATCTAGACAGATTTTTTTTTTTCTTTGCAAATAGCATTTAGGATCTCTTCAAGAAAGGGTAAGGTTTTTGTTAGATTTTTGTCTTCCTTCAGGAATCTTAATCATTTGTTATTCTGACTTCTGACATTTTACTAGCACATAAAATTTCAATTAACAGGGGTACTGATATTTTACCAAAAAATTGCAAATTATAATGCCGTTCCTAATCATAAGTTTAGAAAATGTGCAAAAAAGTGAATGTACATTGCTAACACTGTGTTTATATAACAATGGGTTCATTAGGGATTCTTTCCAGATTCATATTTTATGGTGCACTATATACAGTTATTACTCAGCTGCTGACTGAAAGCCAAGTCTCTTTTCTACCCGGTGCACATATTATTGGAAAGTTGCATTTCTTATCAGTAACTATAAACATGCTGAAAGAATCCATTATTTTGTTTACAAAATAGAAATTTCCCATGTCCTAAGACAGCAGTGGAAAATGCTGTGGAAAGAGTGCTGTGGAAAGAGGGGACAAATGAGTTGTGTATTGAATAGAACCTTGCACAATTGTCATATATATTCTTTCTATTTAACACTACCATATTTCTTTCCTTAGTCTTCAATTTTTCCTTTCCCCAGCATATCAATCCATATGTTCTATTAAAGGGTCTGGGGGAAAATTGAATCCATGTTTCTAATGTCTATAAATCACATAACCTTCTTTTTTCTTCTTGAATCAAAAGTGTATCTCATATATGAAACATCCAATCCTGTTATGTTACCATCCACTGGAACATTCCCATGAGTATAAACCACTTCAAGATAAATGGGCACGAATGCAATTATGGTAGTAAGAATACTCAGTTAGCTTTTACTGCTTTACCTCTTCCTAATAAATTATTCCTGATTGATATTGGGTTTACTGAAGTCTTCATTCTATATTTGAGTGGCTATTACAATATTTTCCAGTCTGCCGGATATTTTCCCCAAAATAACACCCTGTATTATATTTTTTTGAATCCTGAAATAAGCACTTGGCCCTATTGCCATGCGCTCAAAAGCCGATTGGGCTTATTATCAGGGGATGTCTTATTTTTGGGGAAACAGGGTAGGTCTTCCCAGAATTCCCAACTATTGGCTAAACTTATGTACAATTGTGGGAGCTGAATGTCACAACACACCATGAGACTAGAAAGGGAAGACTTATCTTTTAATTAAACAAAAGGTGACATTTTAAAATTAATTTCTTACCATTAGCACCATAAGCGCAAATGTTATTAGCATCAAAATGGCATTGTTTTCCTATTGCATTTATTTTCAGAAGCGTTATCCCACTTTTCTGTCAATGGGTGGAGCTCAGGTAGATCAAGAAAACGAAACAGCAAAACTAAACACAAATTTAATTAAATTTTATTTTATATCTTTCCAGTCAAAGACTAAATAGCTAAGTAAACTAAATACACTAAATAAAGCACATAAAAACACAGAAATAAGCAATAAACATAGAGATTAGCACCAAGATAAACATCAGACCAACAATCAAGAATTAAACAATACCCCAATCAAGGAACTGCCAAACAAGCTAACAGTAAGCAGCCCAACCAAAGAACACAAAAATGAGAGCAAACCCCACTCCCTAGTAGCATGGATTATATTACCTAGTTTGGGCAATGAAGTGTTCGCAAGAAAGCAACCAAATTCAGAGATCACCCAGGACCCCGGGGCTACAAATATTCTCCTCTATCAGTAAGTAATAAATACAATAAATTCCCTTAATAAAACAGTTCTGTAGTAATCAACAATATTCTTACACCTGAGGACTACATTCTCTATCAAATGTATAAGATGTTCCCCACCCAAGGGAATTGTTGTGAATTGTTGAAAGCACGCTTTTAAGACAACATGCACAGCCAGCTGAATGATAGGGAGAAAAACTAATCAGGATACTATCTTAAAGATAGTATGGCTAGCATGCTGACCTAGTAAGAAGGAAGTGATAATAAGTAGTTCACACAGACGGGTTTATTCCAACCTCATTCCAACCTCATCAGAGGTGGGTTTCAGCAGGTTCTGACCAATTCTGGAGAACCAGTAGTGGAAATTATGAGTAGTTCGGAGAACTGGTAGTAAAAATTCTGACTGGCCCCGCCCCCATCTATTCTCTGCCTGAGTCCCAGCTGATTGGGAGGAAATGGGGATTTTGCAATAACCTTCTCCTGGAGTGGGGTGGGAATGGAGATTTTACAGTATTATTCCCATGCCACGCCCACCAAGCCATGCCACGCCCATCAAGAACCGGTAGTAAAAAATTTTGAAACCCAGCACTGAACCTTATGCTGTAATTTACAGTGTCTGCCTTTTTCTTTGTCTTGCCTTTCCAATGTAGTGGGCCAATGCTATTTCAGTTATGGTTCTGCCTTTGTTGAAGGCTGTCCAACAAGCTTGCTGGGAGCATAGTTTATGCTGTAATACTGTATGCATGCAAATAAAATTATGTTGTATCTTCAAAACAATTTGATTGCTGTTGTGAGGCAGATTTTTGTCACAACAGTTCCAGAGCCTGGGAGCACTTACCATGAAGAACTATTGTATCTTCTCTCGAGATATACCTCAGAAGATACTAAGTCGGGGAGAAGGATCTGTGGAATTCAATGTTCCTTAGAGAAGAAAGACTTGCCTCTAGTTATGCAGAGCTTTATAGGTCATAATCAACACTTTATGCTTGGGAACAAAACAACAGTCAGTGAAACTGATTTCATAAGGGACTCACATGGTTCCTAAACCCTGCTCCACTCAATTGTTTATCCAGAGACAGCGGCAGGGGTGGGATTCAGCCAGTTCGGACCAGTTCAGGTTAACCGGATGCTAATTTTACATCTGGTTCGCTGAACCGGTAGTTGCAAAGACTGGCTGGCCTCACCCACTCCGCCCCTCCCAGGAGTCTCCACGTGACCTGTTTTGGATGCCAGGTAATTGCAGGGCCTGCGTGAAGGCTCTGGGAGGGCCAAAAACGGGCCTCCCGAAAGTTCCGGAAGTCTGGAAACGGGCCCGTTTCTGGCCTTCGGAGAGTCTCCGGAGCCCAGGGGAGGCCGTTTTTGCCTTCCCGGATGCTTGAGGAAAGCCTCCAGAGCCTGGGGAGGGCAAAAAACAAGCCTACTGGAAGTACCAGAAGTCTGGAAACAGGTCCGTATCCAGCCTCCAGAGGGCCTCCGGAGCCCATGGGAGGCCATTTTCGCCCTTCCAGAGGCTTGAGGAAAGCTTCCGGAGCCTGGGGAGGGCAAAACTGCCCCTGCCCTGCCATGGTGCAGGAGGCCGAGTAGGTCATACCCACCATGGCCACACCTACCCAGCAACTGGGTAGAGAACCGGTTGCTAAAATTTTTGAATCTCACCTCTGGACAGTGGTTTTCAGAGACAGTTATCCAGAGGCTTTTACAGCTTTTGGAAGTCAACCTCCATCTCACACATTAATCTTCATTCTGAAAATCACACCTGCCTAATGTTATATTCAAGGTTGAGTCCAGAAACACATCCAAACTCCAAACCTTAATTTCAACGAAAATAGAATTGTGCAGAACAGGTGGAATCAAAAGATCTTAGTCTTTGGGATTATGCTTCAACAGTTTGCCTTCATTCAGTCCATAACCAACATCAGAAACTGATTTAAAACTTGAATTGTTGCCTTAATGGAAAAGAGAAGACATTAGCATACTGATGGCACCAAGGTCCCGAACACCAAGGTAACTATCTCAGTAGTTCCATATATATGCTAAACAGCACAGCAGACAAGATAGATCACAAAAAATATCAAAACGCACCACCATGATTTAAAAAAGAAGTCCCACAGCATCTTCTGAAACCAATATAAAACACTTTTCCAACCTTTTTCCAAATAGGCCTCTTGTTACACACTAAATTGAGGAGCATTTTATTTTCTACATGTTCTACCAAAATATAATTTTAATTTAATTTTAATCTATTTTGTTCCCAAACAGAACTGGAGAACAAATCTGTAGTATGGCATCTCCAGAAAATAACATATATGAACAACCTAAATACAATATTAGCACCAGATATTATGCTGTTATACAATATACATTATTAATGGATTACTTTATATAACTTGTTAAAGAATACAATTAAAAAGATGAACCCTAATATAAGGAAAAATAAAAGAAATGCAGAAAAATAAATATATAAAATAAATATAAGAATATAAAAAAGAAGAATATAAAAAAGAAAAGAAACAAAGAAAATTTTAGTTTATTTTTTAAATTTATATAGCTACTCACCTCGCCAAAAAAAAGTGACTCTGGGTTACACACAACAAAGTTAATGATTTCCCCCTTTAGCACAACAAGAATAAACGATTTTAGTAACTTACCACCTTCTCTTAAATACAAAAAAAATGATCTCTTCTCATATCCCATTTCTTATCAATAAACAAATCCTTAAAATCTTGTTGGTCAGTCCTAGTCAGCAAAAGTCCATTAAGGGCTAATAGAGACAATAACAGTATCTATTTTAACCAAATTTATTTTGTCCAAATAAATCAACTTTATATCCCTTCCTTTTACTTTTAATGATCTTGATTTTCAATCCCTTAACTAATGTCCTAAAAATTGGTTTCATTTTTCTTTGCCCTTTCTCATAAAATTCTTCAAAATTTTAACAAATCTATTTAGTGGACTTTTGGTTGGTTATTTTTATATCCCTTTTAATTATTCAGACATCAGCCAGTTTCATTTGTATATCCAGTGGGGCATCTTTTTCCATCATTCTTGTAGCCCATGCTTGTCAAACTGGCAGCCTATCGGCCAAATGCATCATACGCAGGCCACGCCCACCCCAGCTCCACAAAGACAAAAAACATTGTGATACATCACGAGACAGTTTGACCAGTGTTGTAGCCTGTCATTTTTGAATCCATATTTAAATCAGTCTTCAGTCTTGTCTGGTAAATCATGCTACGTTTCCATAACATCTTCTAAGCACATCTGTCTATAGTGCAGATGTTCGTAAAAATTATCTTCTGGGTATAGCGTTCACAAATATTCCTCAGTAAGTCCAATGTTAAGGTACTTTGCTCCATTCTGTATTAGAAAATCAAATTTAAGTGTTCTTGTCCTTTAATTGTGATCTTTAGGTTCTTTCGGTTCCTTCTAGTATCCAACCTTCAAAGTCTCGTCTTATAGTTTTATTTTAAGAATCCAAAAGAACAGCTTTTTCCCATGGAGATTCTTATAATTAATTTCGAAATCTTATTTCAAATCCATCTGTATCCTTAGTCCATTTGTAATTTTCCAGAATCAACATTCTAATCACACTTTTGCTTTTTGAGAGAGAGGTGGGGGAGGGAAAGAGAGATCAACCTGTAATTAAAATTTCTTTTGTGAAGGATCAAAGGGGACACGAGTCACTTGTCCAGTGCTATAAAAATGTGCTGTTCCAAAGGTTTCTAATAACTTAAAAGCAATTAATAACCGATTTCCAAAGGTGATTAGAAAAGGAACTAGGGAAATTCAGTGTCCATAAATGCATCAGCTGAAGTTTGGGCTAAAATAGCATTCCTTCATCTCCCAGAGCTCTAAACTGCCAGAGACTGCTGTTTAATGCTCTCCTTGTGAGGAACAACTATCAGGAATACTTCTGGATAATCCCAAATTCTTTCCTTGACCGTTCACCAGCTCTTGATTCTGCTGTAGTTGTCAGCTACATTCTCAATGGATCTGCTTTCAGTTCACCATTTCTTCCTTTGAGGTCAACATCAATGTATTACTGATTAGATAGCATAAAGTAGTAAATAAAAGTAGTGTAACTACTTATGCTCATAGATTAATCCATGGTTCCTGCTACTGGTGTTCCATAGGATCTTGAAGACCAGGTTGTTCTCCCAGGTTTGCGTTAAAGTGGATAAAGCCCCTTGTTGGGTATGTTTTTGTCTATTTTTTAATAGAGTGATGAAATTCCAAATTGTTTTGCTTTTATTATATTGGGACCCTACATTTAATAAAATAAATATCATTCTAGAAGGGGCGTTAGTCCTACCTAAACACCGATTCTCTTTGGCTGCGGGATGGTTCAGGAATGGTTGATAGTCTGATCTGCCTGGAGACTGAGTCATAATTTTTTGGCCACGCCTCCACATCTCTCCGTCAGGCCCCAGTCTTTGACTCAGTCATCTGACAGAGACATCTTTGACAGTTGCTCTTCACTCAAACCATTCCTGGACTATTCAAAATTCAGTTTTTTTGGACAACAGACAGGCTTGCATGCTGGCCAGATCGTCCTTGGCTGGTAATGCCGCCGCTGCCTTCGGGGGGAGGCCCCTTGCCCTCTGGCCTTGGCCAGACTAAACATAATTGCCTTTAACAGCAGGCATACCCCCCCATTCCCTACCCCCCAGGCAAGGCCCTTATACCGCCAACACATCCGCTCCCACCAACGCGGCCGCTGCTCTATCGAGCCAAGCAGTGAAGCCCTCAGCTGAGAGGCGGCTCATCTCAGGCGCCAGTGCCATTGTTTTTCACCTTGTGGCAAAGCTTACATCCGAGAGGCAGCTGCTGCCTTCCGCCCTTACTGCCGCCACTGCTCTCCAAAGCATCGCGGCATACTTTGGATCCCAGGCGGCCATTTTTATTTTTTCTTCAGTCTGCCACCGCCGATCTACTGAGCACAGCCCATAATCGGGAATCCACCTGCAAAAAGGCCTCATCCAAGTCCAAGCATGGCTGCAAGGCCGCTCAGCTCTCCAGTGCAGAACTAAAAGACCTGGAGCGGAGACAGAGGGCATTAGAAAAGCAGTTTTCTCTCGCAGAAGAGCAGAAAAAAGACAAACTCAACTGGAAATGCTGTCACAGTCTAGTGATCAGTCTGTTTCCCATAAAGCACATCAACAGTTGAACAACCCCTCGCCCCAGGCTTCGCCCCCTGAGGGCGCAGTGGCCTTTCACCAGGCCCTTCTCTTTCAACTCCACAGAAGCAGGCCACTAACCTGGACTGCTCTAAGAAGCGTCATCCCTTTGCATGTTCTCCCCACCTACAGAACCCCAAGGCTGGCACAGTTCCAGAGTCTGCTGACCTTCACCTGGATGATTTACTAGACAACATCCAATTTTTAGTTTCCAGGGCCATTTCCACAGGCATTGCTGCAGGCATTCGTATGCTTCAGCATATTCGAATGCTGCAGGCATTTACCGTTCTACCTCCCTAGTCTCAGAATACCTTAGCCGACAGGCTCATACATTACCTCAGGCCAGTTTAACTGAACCCTCTCATCACTCACCCTCTCACTCAGGAGGCAGCGTGGCTCTGGTGTCAGGGGAGGAGGCTCAGAGAGACCCTACCATTTAATGGATTTTTTAAAATGGATTTTTTAAAATCTGATATCAGTCAGCAATTACAAATACATGTACTAATTTTGATAAGTAATTAAGATATGGTTCCACACCATATCTGAAACCCTCCAAGCTATATCATCACTTCTGATGCATCTGTTACAGGAAATATAATTAGAATTCACAGTATTAGCATACTATAAAATAATCAACAAGAGTTGATTATATTTACAGTTATAGAGTTAACATATATTCTATTTCCAGATATGAAGAAAAAACACTCACTGTTATGTAGCAACATGGGATCAAACAAGCAAAACTGTATCAGCAATTTCAGGGGGAATTCGGACTTTCCTTCAATAACTTCACTAAATTACACTACCACAAATTGACATTATGGGGCTTTTGCTCTACTTAAGGTTAAAAGAGGTCTATTTGATCAATGACACAGGCATAAGGCAATGAGGGGTGGTTTGATTGGGAGTGGTAACAAGTGTCGAATCATTTGCACCAAACTGGCATCAGTATACAAGTAGAAACAGGGCAAGGTTTGAGTTGTGATATCACAAATGCATGTTTCTTTTTTTTCTTTTTTTGTTATCATATCTATCAGTAGACACTTAAGGTCAACACAACTATGTCCTGCCTTTGGGGAACATTCCGTTTTTCCTTTTGTTCCAGAAATAGTCCAGGTCTCAACCTTCCTATTTCATCACTGCCAATCTTGTTGCTGATTACACAACCACAGAGCTTCTGCCTGAATGGCACCCACGGATGGAAATAGCAGCTGCTGCATATGGCCTGGATGAACAGCAAGAACCAGGAACATGTTAATTATATATGCCTGTTTCTCCAATTTTGCCTTCTCTGGTCTTCCCCACATCTGCATCAATGGTCTTCATATTCCTACAAAAATATTAAATATAGGCTATCAAGTTGCTCACAGCAAATCATGGTTAACTGAATAAGCCACACTAAATCATAAACTGTGGTTTACAAACCACAGTTTCCGGTTTCACAAATCACACTGAATCAAAGCTAAATAATCTGTATTATGACATAGCACATTGTGATAATACAGACCAGATACAAAAACTTTATGTAACCATCATCTAGACACTGTACTTTTTCAGCCTCCATCTGTTAGCCCTTGTTTATGGAGTTGTTTATATCATTCAGACATCAAAAATACCTAGGGCCATTTCTACATAATTTATCCTCAGAAAATTCATGATTAATGCCTCAAAATAGTCTTGTAATGCTTCAATGACTTTATTGCTTGGTTCACTACTGGTCGCTCTGATGTAAGTTTCACTAAGTTATGTTTACCATATGAATCTCTCAAGCAACAGCAGTCTGAATCTATAACTCTTTGTGGCTACTTGACTGAACCTCCCTTTGTAGGTGTTTTTAGAAGGGTATCAAACATGTCAATTTCTTATAGAACATTGTATGAGTCACTTTAGTTGAAAAGTTTGCATTGGATTTCCTAAAGGATCACCATATTTCCATCTGGTAACCTGCATTGACATGAAAAATATAATTGTCAAACAAGGAAGAAGTGTCATCGGACATTATAAGGGAAGGACAAAATGTCTGAAATCAAACTGGACATCATCAATACTCAGGCTCCCAGAGCCCATAAAATAGGATGCCAAAAAAGCAAATGAAATGCACTGGAAAATGCTGCACTATGGAGTGCTGTTGTAAAACCCATTTGACAACCCCTCTTCAGGATATTGTCTCTTCAAATATCTTCAGCATATTTCAAACTCTAAATTATAAAAGTCTCCTAGTGTTTCTAATTATTATATGGTAGTGAAGGTGGGTCTTTTTACCGAAACAGGAAAAAAAATAGAAAAGTTTTAATTTCAAACATATTTCGGCAAAGCGAATAAAAAGGCAACTGACAGAACACTCTATAACCACAAAACATGAAATACAGCAAAACACAATGCCCGAGGTCACCAACTGATTCACAAAAGGCACTTGGCAAAGATGGAACCACAGCAAAATATTCTGCACTTGTTTGTAACAGCAATCTTTATTTTGCTGATCTCACTACAGTGACATAGAGCTTGGGGTTTTTTTCCCCCTAATTTACAAATGAGATGGCACTGCAGTGCATAAGCCTTGCCACAATTTATTGTATTTGCAGAGCATATCTAAAGACAGTGCCATGGGTCAATCCCATTAATATTTGCATTGCACTTTTGGAGAAGAGCTAGGAGGAGGAGACAAAACTTCAAGGCTACAAAGAAAGCCTTGCTCATCCTTTCAATTGCTCAGCAAAGAGCCACACCTTTCATTTCTGTTTTTCAATTATGATTGTGACAGCCAGGTTTTCTATTTTATTGTTTTACTCTAATCTGCTTTTTCTTTGCAGCTGGCAAAGGAAAGATTATAGCCAGGAGCTAATGTGGAGGTTTTTCCATGTATGATAAATCAAAATGGTTTTAGTTTCTGATAACTTCTGGGATTTTTCTCTTGGATGTGTAGGAGATTTATTAATTAATTAGCACTGAGATATGGGACATGTTTAGATATGGTATGAGTCAGAACTTTAAAAGATTCCAGTTTACCTCCAGCTTACCATAAAAAAAACATGATTTCCTCCCTTTTTGGCTATTTCTACCAGTAGGAATGAAGATACCAAGGATGGTCCTTCCACAATGTTTTCAATGTCATATGCAAACTGGGAACATTGACTTGCTGTCCCTAGGAAGTTAGAATTGAGCTAAAACCAGGGGTGAAATGCTTCCGGTTCGGGAACCGCGCAATCATCAGAAGCTTTTTTTTTTTTTTTACTTTTAAAAGCATTTTTTCTACAACCTCTTCGGCTAAAGAGGTTGTAGGAAAAAAAATGCCTTTAAAAGCCTCTGGCGATCCCAGCTGAGTTGCCTGATGGTCAGAGGCTCCTGAAAGCATTTTTTTCTGCAACTTCTTCATCTGGAAAAAAAAAAAGGTGGCCACACCCACCGTCACATTACCCCCCCACCACCAAGCTACGCCCACAGAACTGGTAGTAACAAATTTTAGATTTCACCCCGGCTAAAACCAAATCATAATGCAGACTTATATAAAGGAATTCAAAAATTACAGCCCAACTATGGTATTTTTTTTAGAATTCTTCTAGACAATGTGCAGAAAAGTGACTGTACATTTTAATACTGTCATTAGCTACCAATGGGTCATATAAGATGATGTTATGTTCCTTTCAAGATTTGTATTTCATGGCACATTTTATGTATATAGTTATTACTCAGCTGCTGATTGAAACCTAACATTCTCTTATAGCAACCAACGTAGGTTCTTCTGGCCCATCCTTCCCCAGAATAGTGCAGGTTACTTTTGAAAGGATCATCAATCAGCAATTTGAGGACACAATAAGGCAGAGAAATATTGTCATTTCACCACTCTTAGTGCCACATGAGCTCTTATCTGTGTCAGATTCGCTCTTTTGTCTTCTGCCAGTGTCATATACCTCTGTTTTCCAGCAAGTGACTAAGAATTTGCAGAAATCGTCACCAAATTCCCCAATCTCCCTCTGGAAATCCTGGAATCAACTGAACAGATCCTTTAGCCCTGCTGACAGAGATAGTACCAAGTTCAAACTCAAGCAGAAAGTGATCCAACAATGGCAAAGTTGGATGTTGATGTTCACCAATTTCAGTTCATATCATATCTGGCTTGAAATGAAAATGAGGTCTAACATGAAGCCAACCTCAACAGCCAGGCCCCTTATAATCTGTGATAAATTTATGATTGTTATGCTGGCCATGACAATAATTAATTGATGACAGTACAACAGCAACAGTCCATTTGTTCCTTGAATCAAACAGCTTCGCTATTTCTCCTACCAATTTTAAATACTTTTTTATTATGAGAATGAATGGAAAAAAGACACCTGTGACCAAACTTTTTTTAAAGCTGAATTCTTACTGTTAGCTGGTTTCATTTTAAACCTAAAAGCAAACATCTGTAGGCTCACTGAATTCTCCTTATACTTTTCCACATTCTTTTAATGTCCTGTTATATAGCACTTCTTGAACATTGTCTCTTTGCGTGAAATAATCAAAATAAAGAGGTATAATATTTGAGAAAAAATATTTTAAAAACATTCCTTTGAACTTATAAATCTCTTATTTCATATTGGTACCTTCACACCCAACAAAAGTACATTTTGTTATCCCATAAAAGTGTTATCACTTTAAAACTATATAAACTTTTGCAGAAAAGCTATTTTCCCAAACTTGTTTTAACAAGCCTGGAAAATTATAATTACCATTTATTACAATACTGAATAAATCAAACACAAATGGAAAATATGATTCTCTGAAAATTACATTTTTCTTTCTGCATCCCACACCCAGTTATGCCCAGTTATAGAGTTTATAAAGAAAGCTTGATGTTTGTTAAATCCATATTACTCATCAACATACATCTTGTATTACAGGAGGGTGAAATGGAGAAAGGCAGCATTTCAATTGCTTACATACCTGTCCTAAGAAAGTAGGGAAATAATGGCTATCAAAACTATTATAGCAGATAATTATGCCAAGCAGGACTCTTGTGTAATAGCACCAGTTATCCATATGACGCTGAATCTACTGGTATAGTGAATGAAGGGTCTTTGCTATGTGCCATTCTGAGTCATTCTTACACAGCCAGATTTTCATTCTGAGGGAATTTTAAGTTGCTAATTAAATAGCAGGGTTTCTCGTGGGCTGCCTTAGAGGAGGTCATATCCGGAAAGTCAATTCTTCCCATTTCAATATTTAATGCATTGTTTTCTTCTTTCACTTTAGATTTTACCAGAACTTCAACCACTGCAATTGCCCAGAAAGACAGCCTACGCCTACACTGCCAGCAGTAATTCAGCTGGAAATATACTGCAGAGATGTACAGTTTACTCTACTAAAAATGCAACAAGAAGCCTTCATAACCAAAGAAAGAATTTTCCTGCAACTTTTTAATCAGGCTCCAGCCTCACTATTCTTCATACCAATTTTAAATACTTTTTTATGATGAGAAAGAAGGGGAGAAAAACACTTGTGACCAAACTGATCTCATCTAAAGCTTACTGTTAGCCGATTTTATTTCAAACCTATTAAGTGTAGATTATAAAATCCAGAAGTGAGAAATTCCATCTAATTCACTTGTCTGTTACTGCAAAGCAAAAAACAAAACAAAAAGAGAAACCACAGCAGATTTGCTCAAATTAATGCACTGCAGCTGAATTCTGCCAATGGTAATCTTAAGTGATAATCAGAGGAATGCTCCCTGAAATAATATCATAAAGATGTAAGCAGAATAAAATCCCATTCTTATCACGAATGTAATAGTTGACAGAAAAATAAAGCAAATAAAATATGAAACTCTTAATATTTTATGGAGGCAAATCCTATCTCCCAGCATAAACAACTTCATGTAAAGAAGAAGGTACAAAATATGATTCATTCAGTTCTGGTACAACTATTGTCTGTGGCAATCAATTACTTTGATTAGCAGTAATCAATAAGAGAACTCTGCTGTGTTTTAATGCCCATGTCTCCTTTTTCAATGCCAGTACAGTTGGGTTTCTTAAAGAGAAATTGTATCTTTTTTTATATGGCATACTGTGCAAAACTATGCTCTTCAACAGCTTCTACTGTCCAGGAAAAAAACTGCATTATTCTGATAAACCTATTAGCAATTTTTGACATTAATCTAGCCTACTATTGGCAGTATTCTTCTTGTGCCATTTTGAAAGCAAGACTGCAAAAATCTAAGGAAGATTTGTCATATAAAACACTATCAAATGTCAATGTAACTGTTTCAATGTTAAACTGTTTCAATATAAATATAACTGTTTCAATGTTCGATGTTTCAATGATAAATATTAAATACCTGAAACAAGCATCAAACATCTGTTACTTGAGATGAGCTGCAGATGGATTCTCTCAAATTTTTATAACTGAACTCATTATGAACATAATAGAAGAAATAACATCTCCACAGAATTGTGTCACAACACATTACTTTTTTTTCCTAAATATATTTCCATTTTTCTCTGTGATATCACAAGTATGTCCAAATGTAGAAGTTTATTGTAAAATTCATCCCAGTAAATTGTGCTTTTAACACAATAACTTCTTTCAGAAAAAAGAAGTATTTTCTTTTCTAAGATGCAATATTTATTGACACAATATTTTCTTTCCCTGATGAAAAGAATCCAAAAATGTCCATTTTAAACCTTGGATAAAGGGTTTTTCACCTACCCTAAATGTAAGAATATAAGACAATATTAAAAAATATTTTGAAGAAAATAAAGTGGGAAAAATCTGTGAAGAAGAAAGTATGCCCAGAATGGTTGGAAATGTTCAGAACCTGTAAAAAAAAACTGGAGGCCTATTCTCATACTCTCTCTATATAGATTTTTCAGAAGACATTCCTTTAAAAAAAAATGAAATTAGATTTAGATAGTTTGTTTAACTTTGGTGCCTCCTACAGGATAAACTCTTTTGTTTGTTCATTCATTCATTCATTCATTCATTCATTCATTCATTCATTCATTCATTCATTCATGCTTAAGTCCGTGATGGCGAACCTGTGGCACGCAGTGCTCTCTCTGTGGACACGCAAGCCTTCACCCTAGTTCCACTCTGCTGCACATTTGCACATGCCTCCCGCTGGCCACCTGGTCTTCGGGTCTCTGCCACACGTATGCGCGGGGGCAGGGTGCATGTGTGAGGCAGCACGCACATGTGCAGGGGTGCATTCAAGAGGCGTGCGTGCATGTGGGGGTGCATGCAGGTGGCCCGCACATGTATGCATGGGGTGGGGTGTATGCATGGGGGTACCCACGCATTGCATTTTGGGGGTTCAGGTGCACATTCGCACGCACACACATGCACTTTGGGCACTCAGTCTGGAAAAGGTTAGCCATCACTGCCTTAAGTCAATTGCCTGGATGAGTCCTGTGGCTTTCTTGACAAGATTTTCAGAAGTAGTTTGTCAGTGACTTCTTCCTAGGGCTGAGAGTGAGCAACTTGCCCCAAGTCACCCAGCTGTCTTCACACCTGAAGTGGGAATAGAACTCAGTCTTTCAGTTTCCAGCCTAGTGCTTTTAACCACTACACCACAGGTGTCATGTTGTCGTCATATGATGTTTCGCGATGTTTTTCCCCTTTGTGGAGCTGGGGTGAGCATGGCCTATGCGTGATGCATCCCGCATGCTGGCTGCCAGTTTGACAGCCCTGCACTACACAAAACTGCCTCTCATCCCTGATGATTCTTTATTACTAATTACTTCCCTTTGATACTTTGTTCTATAATGTATTTGATTATCACTCATATCACCTCTCTATTAATTGGCAACACAACCTTGAGATTCAGCTAAATTAACTAACTCTTACATGGACATTATACGACCAAACAGACTGGAAACCATATAATCTCAATTTTTGTTGCATTCTTCCCATTGGCCAAAAACAATCTGTAAATACAAAGACAGGCAAATGTGATGTTTTGCTCTTCCAACAATCTCTCCCATATGGTTGACATTCAACCATTGCATTATAATGCAGCTGAGGTTGCCTCTAGCAAAGACAAAAAAAGCTTTCTTTAATATAAACATGAATTGTACAAAATCTATACTAAACTGTAATTGCCATAACCTCATGTTAGAGAACAAAGTTGGAGAAGAAACATTAATTGAAAGTGTGCAGTAAAATATATATTTTTACCACTATTAAACATATCCCAGGAAACCAGAGGACAAGATCAGGGATCTCAGATGCAACATACAGTACACTATATTAACTCAAAGCATACTTAGGCAAAACTGGAACCAGGATTATTTTTGAAAAGAGTAATGTGATCAGATTTTCCTTTGTGTTTTGACTTTCTCAACTTAAAGCAGTACAATAGAACATTGTAGAAATGTTACAGAAAAATTTAGACATGTATTCAGCTTGTGTAAGGAAGCAGTCACGCTTCTGGAAATTTTTGGATTGACTTTAAAGTATTTAAATGGGTTAGTCTTGAATAAGGTATTAAAATGCCACAATATTTCTATAATTGGAAAGATCAAAATCATATCAAGCCATGGTATTATCCATGACACTCTTTGAAAGTTAACACTGGATTTTAAAGAAGCAAGATAGGAAGAGTATGGATGCTTCTGAACTATGGAGCTGGAGAAGACTCCTGAGAATACTCTGGACAGTGAAGAAAATAGATAATTGGACAAATCAATCTAGAGTCCCTACTTGACACACAAATGACCAGGCTCAAATTATTCTACTTCAGACACATTATGTGAAGATCTAACTCTCTGGAGAAGACTCTAATACGAGAAAAATGGAGAAAAGAAGAGGGCTACCAACAGTAAGGTGTATGGACTCAGTTACAGTGAGTGAACTATTGGAAGCCTTGAAAAACCAGGTTAGGGTGAGATTGTCATGAAGAAAACCTATCCATGTGGTTGCTAAGAGTCAACAACAATACAATCAATCAACTGAGCCCTGATGGTGCAGTGGTTAGAATGCAGTATTGCAGGCTAACTCTGTTGACTGCCAGCAGTTCAATACTGACCGGCTCAAATTGACTCAGCCTTCCATCCTTCTGAGGTCAGTAAAATAAGGATCGAGATTGTTGGGTGCAATATGCTAACTCTGTAAACTGCTTAGAGAGGGCTGTAAAGCACTATGAAGCAGTATGTAAGTCTAAGTGCTATTGATATTGATATTACTATTGCTATCAGTCACAATGGAAACAGTATGCTGAACTAAATTTCTAGTACGAGCCCCTATTGTTCTATATGTTTTATTTTTCTCTCAAGGCCAATCATAAAACAATCAAAAATATATAAGCACCTTAGTTTTATTTATTATTTTGTTACATATTGATAACCTTTATAAAGTAAATTTAGAATTAGCCTTTCAAAACTGATATGCTGTTAAGCTTAAAGGAATAAAACAGAACAAAAAATAACTAAAAATTAATATTACATAATGGATAATGACCCTAAAAAAGATCTGATAGTTTTCAAGCAAGTGGAAAACAAAACAAAATCTTATCACCCTTACGGTGGTATGTGTCTTCCTCAATCTCCTCTACCAAAGGCCTGGGGGTTTAAGAATTCTGCACAGCACTTTATCTATTCCTACCACTATTTCAGACAGTGCTTTGATGTTGTTCCAGGGATCTGCTTCTCTCTCAGCTTAGAAGACACAGTCCAGAATGCTCCTATCACTACTTGAACCACTTTGCCTTTAGTTTCCACATCTTCTCTAGTTTCTCCTTCAGACCCTGTTATTTACTTCTTCAACTTCTCATAAACTTTCTTCGTGATGTTGCTATCACTTGGCACTGCTACAACTGTCTTCTGCATCTTGATTCTTAGCCAGTACCTGCTTGTTTGTCTCAATTTTGAAGTCCCAATAGGAGCTGTTAGTCTCCACAACATTCTAATCTCCCATTTGGACTTGGGAAGGTGTATCCCATAGACCATACAAAATGCCAGCTACGTAGCATAGTGGTTAGAATGCAGTACTGCAGGCTACTTCTGCTGACTGCCAACTGCCTGTGATTTGGCAGTTCAAATCTCACCAGGCTTAAGGTTGACTCATCCTTCCATCCTTCTGAGGTGGGTAAAATGAGGACCGGGATTGTTGGGGGAAATATGCTGACGTTGTAAACCACTTAGAGAGGGCTGTAAAAGGACTGTGAAGCAATATATACCATATTATTTGGAGCATAAGACACATCTTCCCCTGTCTCCCTAAAAGTGGGTGAAAATTTCGGTGCATCTTATACACCAAATGTTGCATCAGTCATACCTGGGGGGAAGGGAGTTGGGAGCAGCAACGCTAACTGATTGGCAGTATTCTGGGAGGCTAATTCAACAGCCAATCAGAGACGTGGAATTCAGCCAGTTCGGCTGAACCATTTGTTAAAGTTGTGTGGAGAATTGGTTGATCCCACCACTGCCTGCCCTGTTCATCGAGCAGTTCAATGAGGACGCCCCACCGCACTGCACCACTGCCGCTCTGCCACCTGGCCTGCCGCACCATCACCGCCTGCCACCCCGCCTGGCCTGTTGCCCCATCTGCTGCCCCGCCTCCACCTGCTGCCCTGCCTGCCGCACCGCCTGCCGCACTGCCTGGACTCCCACACCGCCTGGACTGCATGGACTGTGAGCCCATAGATACAGAGAGAGGTATGGCTTGGCTAACTATCTGTTGAAGTCTGTGTCTCCCTTGTTTGGTTGCTGTTGCAAACCAGACAGTTACAGAAGTGCAAATGACAGACCGAATAAATCCACTGTAGAACTGTATCAGCAGCTCCTTGGGCAATCTGAGAAGTATGAGAACATACTTCTGAATGTTCTTGATTTCATCCAGGACAGTGGGTTTGCCATTTACTAGACACCACCACCCTCTTTCCAGGTGGTATACAGTGTCTGGGTGTTCGATATGGGGTGGGAATCTAATTACATTATGAGGAGCTTCCAAGTCTTTACTTCGGCAGCCTCCATGTCCTCCTTTTGCTTACTTACTATACCAGCAGAGTATCCTATGATTGACAGGGTATACATGTTGATAGCATGGAACTTATTCTTCCCACTGAGCTAGTTCTTCAGGACCTGTCTTATCTTTTGATTTTTCTTGAATGTTTCTGTCCTCTTGCCTCCTTGTCATGGTTCCCATGATTGTGGGACACCAAGGTATTTGTATCTGGTCTGGATGTCTGTTATGACATATAGTTCCAGTCCATCAATCTCACTTTTTATTACCATTTGGCAACATGTCTCTAATCCAAATAATATTCCAATGTCCTCACTGTAGAGCAGTGATGGCTAACCTTTTTGCCATCACGTGCCAGGAGTATGTATCACCTTAATATATGCCACTAATTTGCAGCCACTTGTGCAAGCTGTCTTGAGTTGACTTGCAATGTTGTCTTTCACTTATTGTCAGATTGTCCTGGTTCCCCAACATCTTGTTAGTGGACCTTGTTAGTTAATTCAGGTAATGTGGAAGCCAGCATGACTCTCTTAATTTGTGACATTCTCATATTTGAGGGAGGAAGGTGAAGTGTTAAGGGATGTTTGCCCAAGATCCCCTACTGGTAAAGTAGGTACCAGCCAGGATTTGAACCCAGGTCTATCATATCAAAGAGCAGTGCTCTATTCACTGTTCTAACCAGCCACTAATAAAAGTCTGTTAGTTTACAGGCAAGTATATAAAGAGGGGGGGAAAACTCAACACAAATATTGTACTAATCTCCCCATTAGCATTTCTCCATATTTATCTACAACGGCCACCCAGAGACAAAAAGCATTGTACCCCACACTGGAGAAGCCACTTTTCTTCTTTTTTATCAAACCATCTTTTGCCCTAGAGTTTGGATGATCAGCTTGCTGATCCTAACCTTTTAAAGTGAAATTACTATACTTCTGCTGTGTATTGGAACAGCTTTCAGTAACACATTTCTGCTTTCAAGAGGTGAACAGCATCCAAACTCTAGGAAGCTGTATAGTGATATATTGTATGCATATCTATTGCTCCAGCTTAACAAACTGGTCCAAGTAGAATATACTTTATACTGTGAGATCTCTCACTTATATTATTTATATGGAAATATCGATGTACATGCAGTTTAATATATAAATAAATCAAACCATACTTATCCTACCCTTTAGATCAGGGATATCAAACTCAATTTCATTAAGGGCCACATCAGGATTGTGTTTAATCTTGGGGGGGGGGCAAGGTGGGTGTGGCCAGGGTGGGCATGGCCAGCTTGACGTCACTCATGTCAGGGGCACCTGTGATGGCCCAAACACTCTTGCCAGCTAAAATGGGCTCTCAAGCTCTGTTTTCAGGTGCAATGGCCTCCTGCAATTCTCTGCCAGTGAAAACAGAGCTTGGGAGTGCCACTCACAGACCTCACAAGCTTAATTTCTGCCTGCGATGGCTTCCTGCAATCCTCTGTCAGCAAAAATGGAGCTCAGGAGGGCCACACGTAGCCTTCCCGAGCTCCATTTTCGCTAGCAGACGCACCGATCCTTCGGTGTTTCCAGGGCGGCCCTGCGAGCCAGATCTAAACACCCTGCGGGCCAAATCTGGCCCCCGGGCCTTGAGTTTGACACTCCTGCTTTAAACCAAAGGCTCCCAGAATAGCTTATACCAGACTGTTAACAAAACAATCTCTACCTTACAGGTTGCCATAAAAACACACACATTAAGAAAAGGAAAGAATTTGGATGGGAGAAGATCCAGGCAAAATTAATTAGCCATTCCTTATATTAAATTGCATTTAAAGCAATGACTTACACAGGAATTACCAGAAATGGTAATTTCAACCACCCAGGCAAAGAAAGCTGGTTGCTTAAGCAGGGCCAAGTGACTTTCTAATTGGATAATATAAATTTGTTTGGAAATTACTTTAGAATTTCATATTAAAAATAATTAGGACTGTACATCTTAACATTGCATATATACTTCGGAGGGGAGGGGGTTTCAGATATTTCAGGAATATCTAGAGACCAATCTAGACATAAACTTTCTATTATAAAAATACCTGAATTAAAATGTAAAGATTATATTTCTAGCTCCCAAGTTTCTTTTCCATTTTGAACAAATCCCATTATTGCGGCATGCATAATCATCACCCTGGTAAAAGAAAATACTAAAGCACAACATGGCTTCTTTTTAGTTTAGAGTAATCCATGGATATATTCAACAAATCATAGTTTAAAAATGAAACTTAGAATTATGTGTGAACTCAGTAATTAATTGTCATTTATACTTGCATGTCCGTGTCAATATTACCTGTGAGTTCTTTCAGGTAGCATGAGTTTATTAGCTTCAAGATTTATAATCAGAGCTTATTTCTGCTTTCAAAACTCAGTTTCAGTTCTGGTCCACAGATAGCTTTCAGCCCATGCACCAGCTACAACACCAATCCAGTTTATTAACCAAACTTTTTTATAACTTTTAAATTTAACTACTGTCAGAAGCATTAGACCCTTCTTTTCTCTGTTAGTTGCCAAGCCAGGAATTTAATATAATATAATTAGTGGAGGTCAAAGAATATATATTTTGCCAATCCAAATTTCTCAAGCAGTTTTGCACCCTACTGGCTCTGACAGAATTTTATTAGTTTCAGAAATCTTTCATTCATTCTTTGCATTCATTCTAGTTATTTAAAAAAAAAAAAAGCAATGGAGATTATTATTACAGCTATAACTATTCAGTCACATTAGATCAATAATAGGAGAAAGAGCTCTCCAACTGTGTCTTGTAGCCTCCTGTGCATGTTTTATTGCTGTAGCATGAAGCAGGCAGATTTATATAGAAATCAATTTTTGATTTCACAGAATTCAAAACATAGATGAAACGATATTCTATCTGAAGTAAATTATAATAAATACTGACAGAATACAATAACATACAGTAGGATTTACAATTCTATATGAAGGCTTCCAAGCTTTTGTTGCTGTCTTTTTATTATGAATTCTAATAACTCTTTCCACAAGACATTAAAAAAGAATATTCAGTGGACTGCTCTTCTCTTGCAGGTCAACTTTAAAACAGGAAAATTAACCAAGTCATACAGTGGATGAAGACAGCTTTGCAAGAGATGGGAGAATTTCAGAAGGAAAACTTGGTGATGTATTATCTAAATACAATATAGATAATGCATTAATCAATATGATTAAGCTCAAATGGTGATTAAGCTGAATTAGAAAACAGCATACTTTTCTGGAAATTTCAAATCTACTACAATTATATTTTTAAAATTTAAGTCCTGGACAAAGGTTCTTGAAATGCGTCTTCAAATCAGAAGTGTGCCATTTTCATCCAATAACTATATAGTAGTGCTTTTGAATAGTTACAATTATGGTTCTTTGCTCATAGTGCTTTGGTAATGTGGAAATAATAATTCCAAAACATTTATCCCAAAGCTTTTAGACATTTCCTTAAACCAATAATTCTCAACCTTTTCTCACCATGGAAGCCCTTTAAATACCTTTTGTGGACATGGACCATGGCCACGGACCCCAAGATTTAATTCAAGATTTAAATCATAACATTTCTTCAAGCCTTCACAAACCCCGTGATGACATTGTGCCCCCAATTGAGAACCACTGCCCTAAACTTTTAAATTTTTAACCAGAGATATTATGTTGTCTCATTATGATAGTTCAATATTCTCTATATATTATAATGGAGTTGCACGTGGAAATGAAAGAAAATCACTAATTGAAATTCTATTATAAATTATTTTCAACAATTATAAAATATAGAAGTAAAATTGTCTTATCTTTTCTTCCTATTTATTATTAACTTTTTATTCTTTTAGACTTTTATAGGGTCCATTTCCCGAGATGCAATTTCTATCTCAGTTATAATATTTGTTATTTTTTTTCCTCTTTATCTCTTCTACTTAGTAATGGTATTACTCAAATTCAGCTTTTGGCCTTACTCTTCTTTTCCACATGTCAATATTATTCAGTACCTCAGTTTTAAGATCCTCTTCCCTGATTCTGTAACTAGTTTCCTACCCGTGTATCAACATATCTCTGGTGTCCCTTCTATTTCTACATGACCACAGAATTATATCATATGACATATATGTTGAGACTCTGGAAAGAGTGCAGAGAAGAGCAGAAAGAATGATTAGGGGCCGGAGGCTAAAACATACAAAGAACAGTTATAGGAATTGTCTAGTCTAATAAAAAGAAGGACTGGGGGGCATGCTACCACTGTTCCAATATTTGAGGGGCTCCTAAAAAAAGGAGAGGGTCAAACTATTTTCCAAAGTACCAAAAGGCAAGACAAGAAACAATGGATGGAAACTAACCAAGGAAAGAAGCAACCTAGAACTAAGGAAATATTTCCTAATGGGGAGAGCAATCAACCAATGGAATAGCAGTGCACCATAACTGGAGAATTTCAAAAAGAGACTGGACAACCATTTATCTGAAATGGAATATGGCAGGCATGTCAAACTGGCGGCCCACAGGCCAGATATGGAGCGTGCAGGCCACACCCACCCCGGCTCCGCAAAGACAAAAAACATCTTGATACGTCACAATACAGCCCGTGATGCAATCGGGTTTCATACCCCTGGTATAGGGTCTCCTGCTTAAGCAGGGGGTTGGACTAGAAGACCTCCAAGTTTCCTTCCAACTCTATTACTCTATGTTCTATGAAATCTTTCAAAAGCAATCTCTTTAATTATTCTGGTTATTTTTCCCACCAGTATTTGATCCATATACTGGTGAGGTCAATTTCTCATCATCTTCCTCTTTACATAGTAACATTTAATAACACTTTTGAGTCAGCTTAACATTTTTGAGTCAGTTCAGCTCTGCACATAAATAACATGTAATAGCAATTCAGCTGGGTTTTGTAACACTAAAATATTACAAAAAGTCATCTTTCTATATAGTACTTTAAATATTCAATTTTATCTTTAACCAGTGCTTACATTCTGCTTAAAGATTACTTTCCTATGTTCTAATACATCCCTTAAAATATAGTTTTCTAGTTCATCTTGCTTCATGGGGTTTTTTTTCTCCATTTCACAACAGAATACAGTTATTCACATTGGTTGTTTGTTGTATTTTTGCTGACAGGTTTCTCCCCTTGATCTTTTTCTCCTTACAGTTTATATTATTTTGCCTTCTGCATTGTCATGTTGTTTTTTTAAAGAAGCTTCTCCTTAAAAAAAAAACTCTGAAAAGCGCTCCCTTCAAGATAGACATTAGTGAGAAAATGTTGCATATGCTAGCAGCGGTATCTAAAACTTGGGAAGAGGGGGGATTCAAAAAGGCAAAGACTGAAAAACAGTGAATGGAAACAAATAGAAATAGGAATTTAACAGAAAAAAAATGCAAAGTTATGCATCTAGATAAGAAAAATATCCTTTTTAATGTCTTTTTTTTTGTTTTTCTGTGATATTTTTCATCAATATTTTTGTTTTTTCTTTATTTATTTTTAATCCTGCCACCTCTCCATATCCCTCTCCATATCCCTCTATTTGTTCTAATAATTTAGGGCCTGTTGTTTGAGGTTCCTCCAAGATAAACACTAAGTCATCTGCGAAACCTTGTAGCTTATATTCCTCTTTTTTAATTATGTATTATGTGTTTCTTTGTGTATAAAATTTAAAAAAATTGGGGAAAAAAGAAAAATAAACTAAACACATACAGTACGGAAAAAATCTGGCTCAAGAGTAGCATATTCAAGAAGGACTTGGGTGTTCTAGTGGATCACAATGTCAACATCTCCCAACAATGTAATATATCTGCAAAGAAAACCAACATCTTGAAAAGTATCAAGAACTATTTTTTAAAAAAACATGATAGGTTGAGATACTAAAAGTTGCACACTACAGGAAACTAGAAGGAACTACAGGTAGTTCTACACTTATGACCACAATTGAGCACTTCTAAGAAGACAGTTGTTAAGTGAGTTTTGCCCTATTTCACGACCTTTCTTGCCACAGTTGTCAAGTGAATGACAGCAGTTGTTAAATTAGTAACACAGTTGTTAAGTGAATCCCCATTACTTTGCAAAAAGTGATCACATGACCCCAGGACATTGCAATTGTGCTAAATACATGCCAGTTGCCAAGTATCAAAACTTTGATCACATGACCACAAGGATGCTGCAATGATCTTAAGTGTAAAAGTGGTCGTGTCACTTTTTTCCAGTGCCACTGTAACTTTGAGCAGTCACTAAACGAATGGCTGTAGGTCAAGGAGAAAAAAAGTTTCCCACAACTAAATGTAAAGGTCTATAAAATATTAAAAGGAGAATAAACCTGAAGCTTTTCTTATAATGCCAAGATTCAGTTTTAATTATAACTGAATTTAATCACAGGACACTACAGCATTTGGGAACAGATGCTATGTTATCAATTGCCTTATTATTGCTCATCCAAATTAAATTACTTAAAAGAAGCTATGTTCCTTTGGGATTTGCCTCGATAGAACACATAATTTAGTGTATCTTATGTGGTTTGAAAATAGGTAAGAAAAAAATCTACTATAAAGACATTGTATTTTGGACCTCTGCTTTATAATCTAACCCTGGAGATAATTTCTTGTCTTTTAGCATCATCTGTGATGTCCACTTGTGACTCCACCCACAAATCCCTCAAAATTCCAAATAAGTTCACCCGATCAAAGAGATCACAACTAAGGCAAACGAATCAATGGAAATTCCTATCCATATAACACAAATGCACATTTTACTAGGAATGCCATTTCTATCCCCAAATCCATAGAGAAATAAACTTCAGTTAATAAAAGCCAATGTAAGGCATCAATGTGAAAAAAATTCTAGGACCATTTTCCACTCAAAATCATTGGAACATAATGTAAACAGTTGTAATATTATTTTTGAATAAAAACAAGACAGAAACTGAGATGAGCTTAGTTTCTTAACTTCCAACAATGCACATACTGGATTTTCAAGAATTAATGCTTTAAAAATCTGGAGGAGGAAGGGAAGTTACAAAGGTAATTATGAAAGGAGTTGGTGAACTGGTATCACCTGTCCCATTACATAATAATCAGTAAATGGCCTACAAAATTGTGGATCTGTGGCAGCTGAAAAAAGTAACCATTATCTAAACTCAGGGAGTACTAATTATCATAGATGTACCCATGAAATAATTAGCAGCATCCTCAGAACCTTACATTGAAATGATAAACACTCTGTTGTGACTTAAATTCTGCTCCTTTGGGGAACGTATGTGGCACATGTAGAAAAGATGTGAAATTTGCACTATGATCCTATTTTTATCAGACTGAACCTCTTTACATCCTTTGGCAGACACCACTGGATAAAATATTATTGCTTCAAGTCATTGTTTCAAAGAGTGATGCTTCACTGGCAAGCCTACTGAAAATAGTGCCAGACTATGCACACACAAACAGCCCTTGAAGAAATCAGACAAGATTTTCCAAGGTCATGGTTATCTAAATGCAACTACTTATATCTAACTACAGTATTATAAAATACTTTATCAAATGCTTTCTTAAGATCAATTATGTCCAAATCATTCTCACAATCTACTAAGTAAGTTGCCTGAATAAAACATAACCTCTGACAAGATTATCCTTAACCAGCTTCTAATAATAACTACATTCTTCTCAAGATCAATATTTATGAATGGCTCTAGGATCTTCTTAATTACAGATGTCAGGTTTACTGATCTGTAATTGCTTGTAGCCTGTTTTTTTCTGTTTTGAGGAGAGAAACATTTACCCTCAGAAAGTTCAGAATGCCCAAGGAGCTGCTGATACAGTTCTACGGAGGAATTTTTGAGTCTGTCATTTGTATAAACCAGATATTTGTACAGCATCCCATCACAGAATCCTATTACTTATTGTTCTTTTATCAAGATTCACTTTCCTGAAGTTCATAATACGGACATTTCATTTGACTTAGTCAACTTTAATTTCACTTAAAATGTAGAATTGCATTACATGGTCACTTTCTTCCAAAGTTCCCACCTTTTCTAACTCCTGCTGTATCTTTCTACATTTTCACAAGAAGAAAAAAATTCAGCAAAATTGGGAAGGACTGTGCTTCAATTACCTGAAAGGTTCATATTTGGTAGACTTCATCTCTCAACAGACATCAAAATCATTAAAAATCCCCATCCCATTTTGAACAAAGTTGTTTGAAAGCTTTATTTTGGAGAGGTTCAATCGTATTTTGTCTTTACTAAGTGCTAGTGGTGGACATCACTAACAGTACTGCTTTTATTCCTTGTTTCGTTTACTTCGGTCTGAATGCTTTGAAGCATATCAGCAAGTTCATTCCTTTGAATTTCTTTGTAAATGAAATACACACAAAATTTTAATATACCGCACTGTGAGACTTCAATTCAGTTGATTTTGTTCTTTTTGAACAAGTTGCTTTGCTGTATTCCAAACTGATATACCAGCATTATCGTATTTCATATTTTTCATCATTTCATTCCCATATTGTAAATGAACAACGAAAGCTATTAATCTTGTAAATGGATAATTTTCCACTGAGTTGTTTAATAGAACTTAATATACTTAATATGTTTCTTATTCCAATAGGGCTCCAATCCCACAAGAAGATGCTTGGAGTTGATGTACCAACCTTGCCTATAATTAGATCACAAATAGGATTCAGGGGCTAAGGATGCCTGGATTAGAGAAAATGCAGACACATTATTGGTCAGACATATACTTTTCACTGGACATGAATTACTGAACCTAAATGGATAAGACACCTCATAAACTGGCAGATCCTCTGACACACATCCCTATTACTTGCAGCAATCAATCACTAGCTTCTACAACATTCCTCTTTAGCTTCTTGTATGTAGCAATTGTACGCATTCTACTCTTCCGCCACTCCATTGTATTGCCTCCTGTTCATGCTTGTCTCCTGCTCTTCCTTGAGACACTTAAAGTTGCTTCTGTTTGAGAATCCAAAATCTGTTTCTCAATTCTTGTACTGAAAAAAATTCTTCTAAATCTTGTTATCTAAATATAACTACCATCACTTGGCTTATTCCTCTATTGATTATCTTCCGTATAGACTATCAGGGTCTTTGTTTAGTACAAGGATAGCAATCTATTACTCCACTTTTACTTTTTCTCACAGCAGAGAGTTTGCATTTTGTTGCATATAGAGATTTCATTCTTTTTAGGCATTAACATCTCCCTTTAAACTCTTTTGCCAAATTCCACTGCCAAAGCTCTAGTAGAGCGCTCTATTTCCTTACTTGATGAAATTGTTCCCTAGAATTGGTTGCCTTTCATTTCTTCTATTGTCATTTTGGCAGCTTCTGTTTACTCAGCTGGATAGAATCTCTCTGTAATTCACAATAGTAAATCAGCAAATCTGAATGCACTATTGTGTCACAGGTCTCTTGTTTTTATTGATTCCTCCTGTTGGAAGTCCACCATCAACATCCTACTAGCTGTCCGTTTGCTTACTCAATGAACTCACTGCCTGAAAATATATGTGTTGGTGTTTCAACTTATGTAACTCTACTATACATTTCTTCATTATAAAGGTCACCAGGGTAAACTTGAAATCATACCATATGGAAAAAACCAGGTTGAGATAAGACTGATTTATAGAGTTATTGTACACGTTTATTTAAACAGCATTTCTTTCATACTTTAAAAAATATAACCAGAATATTATTCTGATGCTTATTAAAAGACAGATTAAAAATATTAGATCTACCCCAAAATGTTTTTAGTACTATGTTATGATAGGTTTACTGGATTTTTCTTTCTTTGAAAGAAAAAATAGACAACCATTAAGGGCAGTTTGTAAGATTTTGGTATTGCTTTACTGTTGTCAGAAAGACTAGCATGTCTGTGACAATGTACAGAAGCACTGGGAAACAAGTGAGGATTGCAAATTATTAAATTGTGTAGACATCCAATTAATCTGAATGACTGATGCATGGTAATTCCATACTACAGTTCTTAGTATGAAAACAATCAGGTGTGCTGTCTTGAAGCACTTGGACAAAAAACCTTTTTTGAACACAAGAATTCAGATATATTTTTACAGATAGCAACATAGTAATGCATACAACAGTACAAATCCAAATATCATCAAGTGCTTAGCCTGCCTGGTGTTCATTTTCTTTTAAAGTTTTATGATCATAAATTATAAAGTAGTTCCTGATCAAACAATAGCCTTTTAAAAACATATTAAATGTTAAACATGTTAGCAAAGCAGTGACTGTTACAAGAATATTTAACTGAAACATTAAACAACACTTTGATGAAAGATCATTAATGACATGAAAGAAATCAGCCTTTTGCCTGTAAACAAATACTTTTTATAGAAAGGGCCAAATGTTATACTTATGCTGGCTTTTGCATATTCATTCCCCCATTTAATTATTATCTTCAGTATTATTATCATTTTGGCTAGAATAATGTTTAAAATTCTAATTGTTTTCCTCATTGGTGGTTCTAATGCTCTATTCAACACAAATGAATCTGAAATTGCAGAGGAAATCTTAGAAAACATGGAACTCTGAAAGCTATATGAAGTAATGTAGATGATTCCCTAGTCCTTAAGATTCTAGTATGAGTGGGCATATTTGACTGACTGTGGATGCACTTTTTATAATTATATTTTGGGGCATCTGAGGATCACAGTGGTAAAACAGTGATGCAATGAAATCCTAAGTGGGATGGGCATATCCAGTATAGGAATCTGAAACAAGCCACAGTGATGTCACATGCTCCAAGACATCATCACAGAACTGGTGTCAATTATACACATTCACTCTGGGATATCAGTTCAATTTAAAAAGTCTTGAGACTACAATAAATTAACTCCTCCATCCTACTAACTATTGTAGGTATTTGAAAAACATCCTAATGCCTGTACTTGACTCATGAATGTCCTGCAGTAAAGACCAAATTTAACCACTGAAATTATTGCTGTTAGTTTTTGCTGCATTTGTTTTGATTAAGTAGGAAACATCAAGGGATAAAATCAATTCTCTTAAGATCTTTTTTTTAAAAAAAAAAAGCAAGAAAATTCAGTCAAAATGCAACAAAACAACTGGGATTGTCTTTCCCACAGAACAAAAGCAAAATGCAATTTAAAAAGTATGCACAAATCACTTTATCCGGGACTGACGCACTAGACCATTCTAGATACACTACATGGATAATCTCTTCAGCAGTGTCACTGTAAAGGCTGCATTATATTAGCAGCTTGACAGTCTTTCCAAAGATCTGTATAGTATTTTCCAGAAGGGTGCACTTACAGAACACATATCAGTATAGATTTTCTCACAAAATACAATATAGGCAGCTCTGTATCGGTAGCAGATTTTCACCCTAGTAGCCTTAGTGTACCCTTAGAAATCTAAATTATAAATAAATAAACTTCATTTTAGAAAATAAAATAAACATTTCTGAAAAATCACTAATTACATTAAAGTTATTTTATGTTATACATTATAAAGCATGTAAGCTGTTTATTTTATTAATAAAGAGAAGGACAATTATTTAAATAAGTTTCATTCTGATAGTATGATTTACTTTATAACAATAAATCTATAGTTGTTGCAAAGGCACTAGCAGTATAATTTTTCTGCATCACTCCCTCAATCCTCAGAAAAAGCACAGATATTCAAATAAAAATATAAATTTTGAATTATATGCAATCCTAACTAGATTACACAAGGAGGCTTCCAACTCACACAAAGGAAGGTATATTCCTCTTTTTCTGAAACTTATTCTAGAGAACTCTTCAATCTTCTGGATCCAATTAGATAAGTGTGCAAAGATTCAAGGAAGATGTCAATTAGATACAAGCACTCTGTTCACACAACTTGGTTAAGCATTATAGATTCAATAATATTCTTAACTAATGCACAGAAATGCGCTGATTTGTCAATTTTAGGGCTTTTTCCATTTTTAATTCCTACAAATATCTCAAATTTTATTTGACTTAAATATTAAAAGTTTGTGTAACTTGTATTTTTATGCACATTATTTCAGTATTGCTTAATATTTTGTAAACACTCCTCTAATGTAATTCTTACAGATTCTGATATTTCACTATTATATTAAAATATTTAAATACTGAATAAGTATTTTTCAATATTCTTTAATATACATAAAGTATACATAAATATACAAAAGTAATTTTAAGGCTTTTATCTATTTTACCAGCCATCTGGTTTAGATGAAAAAATAGAAGGGAAAAAAGCAAGTAAACATAACACTTCAAAATTACTTTCTGCTTGGACATTCAATTGCATGTATATGTAATAGTGAGAACATTCTAGAATAAAATTCTTGCCTAATAATTAAATTAGTTCACATAAAGTTAGTATCACTCTTTTATGAGCAACAAACATTTTGTATTTTGAAATTCATATTCACTTAAGTGACATAAAAGATTTTTAATCAGAATAGGGTTATGGCTTAAAAATAAAAATGACTAACTTATTCAAGGTAAACAAAAATTGAAAACCAGGTGATTAACCAAAGCTCCTAAAATTAAATCATGGATTTGGAATTTAAGAAATATACAAAGGGAAATACAAACAAATCATATTCTATTGCAGTGTTGTCCACATGCTGATTTAAAATATTATATTATAGTAATATTATAATAATATAAGCATTTTTTTCCTGATATTTCAAAGAACGAATGGGACACGGAAATAAATTTCAAGGTTAAAGAATGGAAATAAATCAGCAGCTCTTCCATAACGTTTTGGGATTTACTTTTTATACAGGTTATATCAAAATCTTCCCGTTTATAATTTGCCCTTTTCAAGGTCATTAATGTTTCCAATGAAAACAGTCTGAGGGTTTTAAAAAGATAATCCCTGGCTAGGATTTCTAAACCTTTATTTCTAACAAAATATGCATAATCTGAAGAGTAGTTTACGTAACATGTTTTTACTCTCAAGTGCTATCGCTTCGAACATTGCTTTATATGCTCAAGTCATTAGCTGTGACTTGAACATGACTACTTATTCCCCAGCAAGAATTTAAATATTGTAACTCTATCTCAGGAATATTCTACTTATACTTAAACCTGCAGGACACCAATTTTTGCATGAACTTTCCAGAACATTTAGGCAAATCAGAGTAGTAGGAAACATAACTTGTCCTCATTTTTTCTATGAGTTCAGCAAATTTCTCAGGAAGAGTCATATTTAGCTTGAGAAAAGTTTTTAGTCTGATATTCATTCTGTTGACATTATACAATAATTGTAGGAGCACTTATGAGAAATAGCCTCATGACCGAGCTAGTTTTATTAGTACCTGCAATATATTAAGAAAATCCAAACACTAATAAGACAGCTTCAAGGATGTGGGGGAGAGGGTCTCCTTTTTCATACTTTCCTCACACCCACTTGTTACGATCAGATCTTATTACATAAGAAATGCAACATTATTACACAAGGTGCTTCCAGTTGGGAATTGAATTGAATAATCGCACTACTTCATGCAGGCATTTTTACATGCATCCATATTACTTCATCTTCCACTTGTAAATTGTTCATTTTCTCACTGCTTTATTATTATTTCACACACTCACACACAAATACCCAAAAAAACTTTTCAAGGACAAAAAGGTGAAATAGCTGAATCTATTCATACTATTATACTAGGGCACATCCTTCTAAAGCAACCCAAATGTCTCTAAATATCAATCATAGCAATCATAAATTTCCAAACTATATAAATATATTTGCATATCTTCTAAAACATCCATTTCTATCAATTTGTTACGTTTACAGACATCAAAAAATCAACTGTGTTGTTTTTTTACAAAAACAGATATTATTTAAAGGCATATTCCACAAAAGCAATAACTGCAGTCCTAATGTAGGACTACATTTATGGTTCATTCATTTCAAAATGCTTTCAGTTGAAAAATCCAAATTGCTAACAATATAGAACTAAAACTCATACACAAGATCTGAAAGGCTCCTCTTTACCCCTTCTATTATTTGCTTTTGTCAGAAGATGAGGTATTGTTGCAGCTTTTGGCTCAGCATTGCTGCTTGGTAAAATATCTGCAGTACATAGAACAATTTTTGGGGGGGGAGGTGGGGTAAGAAGGAGAAGAAGATTCAAGCAAGTATATTCAGTTGGAGTCCACATATTAAGTGATCTGCCCTTGGACAACTGCCATACATTTTCACAGGTTTGTTTTACCAGTAAAGCACTTAGGAGTGAGAAGGAAAGAAGATTAGACACATGCAGGGGGGCTTTCAAAATAACAGCTCCTTGCCCTACCAATGGAAAGGCATTGTTGCAAGCTATTTTCTCTCTCTCTCTCTCTCTCTTTTTTTTTTTTTTAATATGTGCTCCCCCCACCCCCCCGGAGGAAGGAAATGAAACAAGACGTCGTAGAAATCCCTGATAAAATCCCCTACGCGAGGCAGGACGACTGCAAAATAAATGACTGACTAGCTCGACCACTGGAAGCGTCCCAAGAAGTGACCCAGACCTCAGCGCGATAAGGGGAAAACCGAGACGCGGTCGATTCGCCCCGTGCAGCGCCCTGCTAAATGTCCCATCCCGCTAACAACCCCACCCCCCACCCTCACTTGAGAGCGGGGCGCCGTCCAAGTCAAAACCTCGGGTGTTAAGGGCTTTTCCACACGGTCCAGGGTTTCTCAGTGGGGGACCAAGAGCGAGTGCTGACAGCCCTTTCTCCAGAGAGAGAGCGCCTGTGTGTGAGAGGGAAAAAACCGCCCCAAAGCATCATCCCCGGGGATGTTACTCTACGGGGGTCCTTACACCTGACAGACCACAGTTTCGTTTCTGAATATTGAATTCATCCTCCACTGGTCACTCTTTAAGAACAGGTGACGGGCAGGGGCCATAAAACTCCTCGCCAGGTTTCCGCTCCAGTCCAGACCCCTCCCACCATATTGTAGAGAGACAGCCGGGGAAGAGGGAGGCTTGCAGTTCCTCAGCCCACCCCAGCCTCACCGTCTCTCGAGGAATTCCAGAGCTTGAGCCGGACTATTTGCCTTAATTCATCAACTCTCTTAATGCAGCAACCTCGAGATCCCTGGCTGGTTTCGCTTCCCTACCCCCACCCACCCACCCCCCAACCTCAGCGCCGAGTCTCCCCGCTTAGCAATGGGTTGTCGCGCGAGCCGTCTGCTCCTCGCCTCGGACCCTCCGTCCCAAACCTACGAACAATGCGCGAAGGGGACGCGAAGCCCCAAAAGGAAAGAGAAGCGCTTAAGTGCTTACAGTTCGCAGGAACTGTATCTCGTCTTCCCCTTCGCCCACTTCAGTCATGGCGCTCTCCTTCTTTTCGCCTCCCGGGCGCTGCTACTGCTGCTGCTGCTGCTTCCTCCGGAGCCCGGGCTGGCAGGTGGTGTGGAACTGCAAGAGGAGAGGCACCCCTGCGGGACGGAAGCAGGAGGAGGAGGAGGAGGAGGTGAGGGGGTGGGGTGGGGAGGACGCTGTCTGCAGCTGAGCGAGAGGCTCCCAAAGCCAAGCTGGACCTTTAGTAGGGAAAGAAAGTGAGAGCGGCCCGGAGCCGGTCGATTAGCCCCAATCTGCTCGAACGTGTGTCACTCCCTCTCTGCAGCAGAATGGCAGCTCAGCCCGGGCTCCTTGGTGCAAGTGCATGGGGAAGAACTAAAGCGGGGAGGGAAGAGAGGGCTGCGATTAACAGGGACAGCGGGGGTGGAGCTCCCGGCGGCTCCCCCACTACTGCAGGTGATCCGCAGCCGGCTCTTCCCTGCAAAAAAGCAAACCTGAAGCGCAGCGCCGCTCTCTGGCCGGCCGGCCGCTGGGTCGCTCGCTCGCGCGCGCGCGCGCTTGCTTCCAAAGCCACTCCCTCCACACCCTGCGCGCCGAAGGCGTGGAAGACAGACGCGCGCCAGGCGCAGAGAAGAACTGCATGTTGACGTGCAGCGGAGGACGACGACGACGACGACAAGGGGGACGGGCGGTCGGGCGGCGAGCCCGGTCAGCCTTCGACGGAGCGCTCACCATCTCCCTAGGGAGGAGGAGGAAAGCCGCCCCCCCCCCAGGTGGGATACCAGAAGAGCCCCGCAAAACGATTAGCGGGGTTGTCATAAAGCTCCCCACGACAGGTAGAAAACCGTCAGGTTAAAAGCTGTATGCTTCTCACGGCGTTTTCCGCTTGGGTGGCACCAAAGGAGGAAGGTAGACTCGACTTTGGTCATTTGTTGAACCTAGAAATCGTGTCCGATGGATTTGAGCTGGGTCTTTTTCTGACTGTGATACTATTAGTAACATCACGTCTGCTGCTATAGCACTATAGTACCACCAGGGTAATGGTAGCGATACTATTGTTATTGGCCGTCCAGAGTCCCCTGGAGTTAGGTGGCCAATAAGTGACCGAGAGAAGACCTAATCCAAAGCTAATAATGCTTTGAGTTACTTAGAAATTCAGAATATTTTGAATGCTTTTGGCTTCCAAAGTGCAATGTTCCCTTCTCCAAAAACAAAAACCACAAAAACAGAGCAAGTTTGGTGTGGTGCTTAAATGGTTGGCCTGGAAACCAGGAGATGTGAGTTCTTGTCCAATCTTAGGTATGAAATATCAGCTGGGTGACTTTCGGCCAGTCACTTTCTCTTAGCCCAATTCACCTCACAGGGTTGTTGTGAGGAAAATAGGAGGAAGTTAGATATGTTTGCCCTATTGAGGTGTACATGAAAAAAAAGGGCAGGATATAAATCTTTAAAAAGCAAATTTCTCTGGGGAGGCCATGCAGCTTCTCCTAGGGCAGGGGTGGGCAAATGTGGCTCTTTTACAACCTGTGGACTTCAACTCCCAGAATTCCTGAGACAGCCAAGCTGGTTGTAAAAGAGCCACATTTGCCCACCCCTGTCCTAGGGCAAAGCAAAGAAGGCCAGTTGTTTTGTCACGGTCCGATTTTGAAGGTGGGAGATTACCAGATTCCAAAGAGGAAAGGCAGGCTGCTATAGGGAGATGCTTCCCTCAAGTTCTTCTTTACTAGCCATTAGTCTTTGAAAATAAGCACCTTTCATTGTGCTTGAAAACAAGTACTTATGGCAGTGCAGCACCATCAATCATTGTAATGCAATTCAACCTGGCCACTCCATTTAACTTCTGTTAGCTACCCTGCATTCAGCAATATTTGAAATTTCTAGGCTGTATTCAAGTGCAACACTAGTTTTATGCATTGCCATAATCCCGTAAGGAAATTACTAGTGTATTGTATAGATCATTGTGGCCAATCTCTTGTTGTCTAAGATGGCAGTAGGTGGCAAAGACACTGTAAATGTGTCTATCCAGGCTCAGCTAACCGTGCTTATTTACTGAAATGGTACATTTATCACATCTAGTACATTTCAGCACCTGCCTAGCCTTACATGATTCTCATGATAATTAGCAAGATGGACATCATACTGAATTATAATCAGGAGTACACTTGGAGCTGCTAACATGTGGCTCTTCCAACAGGCAATGGGTTAGATGGACTATAATATGTTCCCCTGATAAATTAGATTATATTTTTACATTGTTAGTGGATCTTGTTCTGGTCTTCCCCTGATGTCTGTGAGATTATTGGTTGTACTCGGGTGAAATTCTCCCAGTTTGGACCGGATCGCTCGATCCGGTAGTGATGGAGACGGGTGGTTCGGAGAACCGGTAGCAAAAATCCCTGCCCCAGTCAGCTAGGATCGTCAGAGGCTTTAAAAGCATTTCTACAACCTCAGCCGAAGAGGTTGTAGAAAAATGGTTTCAAAAGTTAAAAACAAAAAAAAAGTTGGCCACGCCCACTCAGTCATATTACTACCACCACCAAGCCACGCCCACAGAACCGGTAGTAACAAAATTTACATTTCACCACTGGTTGTACTGTTATTTTAACTCTGCTATAAGCTACCTAGAGTTACTTTTTGAATAAGGCAGAATACAAACTGATTAAATTTTAAGAATAAATAAAACCATGCATCATATTTTCAAAGTGCAAACGACACCATTATACTTGCATCTCAATATTGGACACAGCTGTGTAAATTACAGGGTTTGCATTGTGATAGATCTTTCATCCCTTTGCCCCACCCCAGAATTGTTTATTAAATGTATAAAGCCACTCAATAGGATTGAGAGATATATCAACGGCTATTGAATCTTGATGGCTGTTTGATGGCTGGAATCACAATTGGGACTTCTTTTCTCAGAGACTCTTCCCATCCTGCTTACAATCTTTTTGGACTGTTGCCTTCTAGCAGAAGATACAGAACAATTAAAACTCGGACCACACGTTTTCTGAATAGTTTTTATCCCAGAGCTATAATTGCACTCAACAATGAACAGCCACCATCAGTGAGCTGTTGGACAGTATTACTTGGTCTGTTGTGTAGATGTTTGGGTGGTTAGGGATGGGGAATTGTGGTGGGTGGGAGTGTGTTTGGGGATTATGTGTGTTGGACCTGGTCTTTGGGTGTTAAATGAATTTCATATGTGTATACTGTGTATACACATACAATGACAATAAAGTGACAATATTTTATATCAGCTGATAATGAAGGAGGGATATCTTGTTCTAGTTTGTCATTGCAGGACATGGCATATTGAGCAAAATGGCCAAACTGTCTGGTTCATCTCGGCCATTATTCTTAAAAATTATAGGTAGTCCTTTGATTATGATGGCATTTCCATTGCTAAGCAATACAGACATAAAACATGATGTCACGTGACAGTTTAGCAAAAGCAATGCCAACAGTCCCAGTTACCATCATAACCCCAGGACTCTGCAAATCGTTAAATTGGAAGAGGCAGTTACTCACCTTTTAAAACATCGTAAGTTAGGCAAAAACCAGCTATTCAAATGACTATCATTGCAAATACATCCGTTTTCCTCTTTAAATACCCATTGTAGGTATGATTTGAAAAATGAAAAATGTGTTTTCATTGCCATTTTTACTAAACAGCAGAAAATAGCATATTACTTCAACTGATTTCTTTAATAATTGGACGTTTTGTAAAGAAAATGGGGAAAGTAGTCAGAGCATGAGAAAGGGAAGGTTGGCAGGATTTACATGTTGATGGCATGGATCTTGTTCTTTCATTGAGCTGGCTCTTCTAGACCTCTTATTCTTTGGTAATACTTGGATGTTGTTGTCTTCCTTTTCTCCTCCTCATGGTTCCCATGTGACTGTAGATACTAAGCTGCTTGTACCTAGACTGTATGTCTGCTATTTGACCCACTGGTAGTTCCCACCCCATCAGCTACTTTCCCTCTCTTGACTACCAGCTCACTTCTCCAGTCCAAATATTATCCCAGTGTCCTCGCTGTAGATCTGTGTCCACTGGATCAGTGAATAGATGTCTTATTCACTCTTAGCTTGATGTTATCCATATAGAGGAGATGTCTGGTGGTAGTTCCACTCTTGGATTTGTAACAATATCCATTCCTTGTAATTATCTGACTGAGGGGATGAAAGCTTGCTGCAAAACAAGGCTGCATTATTATTATTATTATTATTATTATTATTATTATTATTATTAGTATTAGTATTATTTATTAGATTTCTATACCGCCCTACTCCCGAAGGACTCAGGGCGGTGCACAGCCAAACAATAAAAACACATACAATACAAAATTTAAAAAATAGAATAAAATCAAATTAAATAATTTTGGCCCCGACAAATTTAAAACCCCAAACTTTTAAAACCAATTTAAAATTGAATATATAAATACTAAAAAATATTTAAAATTTTAAAAGTCTTTTATAAAAGAGGGGGAAAATTAGGCCAGGCCGGTGTAGTTGCTTTATGCTGCACTTGATGGTCACTTCTATGAGTTGCCATCAGCAGTTGTTCTAGTGTTGTCTTTCTCAGCTCCATTGAGTTATTGAGGAAGGCACTTAGTATCCTGTTGACTTTACATAGCCCCGGGCATTCATAGATCCATGTGTGTGGCATTGAGTTGAGGGCTTTCCTGTAGTCAATCTAGGGTGTACTCAGATTGGCCTATTTAGACCTTGAATCTTGGGCAACTGCTCAAGCAACTGGTGTTTTGATCCTCTGGTGTTGTTCCCAATGCCATTCTGGACTGTGCTCATGTACTATCCATATGGTCATGTAGCTTAGCAACTAGATGCCTAGTAGGACATTCCAAGTTGTGGGGAAGCAGGTTATTGGCCAGTAGTTGGACAGTGTTGTTCGTTTATGGGGTGTCTTTCATGAAGTGCACCCAGCCAATCTGGGTGGGAACCTGCTGCTGGCATCTGGTTCATCTGTGGTGTTAGGCATTCATGCACTGCTGTTAGTTTCTTTAGCCAATAGTTGTATATTATGTTTGGCAGGTGCTGTCCGGCTGTTCAGGTTCTTGACTCGCTGCTGGATATTTGCTACTCTGATGGTGACAGGTTCCTGTTCTGGGAGGTTGCTGAAGCCTGTTCTCAGGTCCTGCAGCCACTTTCTACTAGTGTTATGTGTCTTCTCTTTTTCTCATATGTTCTTGTTTCTGCTATTGATGGCTGTGCTGCAGTTGTTGCACTGCAGATGGGAGTATACCTTGGGTGGAACTTTGGAGAATAAGCCATTTATCTTCTTGGCTTATACTTTTCTAGTGTATCTTAGTCTAGCAGCCAATGCTGTGAGCTTTTGTTTAGCAAACTCTAGGGCTTCAGATGGAGCCAGGCCCTTGTATTTTTCCAGTAGCCAAGTCATACCCTTAATGTTCACACCCTTCTGTAATCCCACCAATTAATTAACCTCTCTCCAAGTTACCTTGATCTTATGCTCTAACCTCATATTCTGAGATGGTGGTGATTATGTATTGCTGTTCTTGATCATATAGCCAAGTATACCCAGAATTATAGCAGCTGTACAGTATACCAGTTTATGGTTTGTGTTATGGTGGTGGTAGGGATTGTTTTGAAAGCTCTGTTGGCATCTTCTAGCATACTATCTGATGGTACTTCTCCACTGAGTCTTGCTAACTGGTCTCAAGGGTTGATTGTAGCTATAATCTTATGCCTTGTATCAGAAGCTGTGCTCTGTAATGTAAAGGATGGTAGTGTCATTTTAGCTTCAAATGTTGTCTGCACATCCAGTTGTTCTTCCGGGTCTTCTTGAGTAAGGAATGTAATATGTAGTTGGCCCAAAGTTGTGAGAGCAACTTCCTGTTCACTATATTGAAGCATTGTGTAACTAGCTGTTGTCAGTTACTGTAAATGCAAGTCTTCTGTACATCCATAAGTTCCCTAATAATTTTATATATCCTTTCTCATTAGGCCTGCTGTTCTACCACTATCATTTCCAGGTATGATTTCTTCTAGTAGCCCACTTACCATCAGATGGTCCTGGTTCCCCAGCATCTTAGTCAGAGCTTGTTAATCTGCATGACGACCAAGTCAGCATGACTTTCCTAGTTCATGTCACTCTCATATTTGAGGTAGGCAAGTGAAGTATTTTGGGGTTATTGCTCAAGAAACCCTACTGGTAAGATTTGAATTGCAGTCTTCTGCATCAAAAGTGGCATTTTAACCATTACAGTCTCTCTCTGTCTCTGTCTCTGTCTCTGTCTCTGTCTGTCTGTCTCTCTCTCTCTCTCCCTCCCTCCCTCCCTCCCTGCCTGCCTGCCTGCCTCCCCCACCCCTCTCAGAATAGTTTACTGTACTAAAGCTTTATTACTCGCAGAAAGCTTGGTATAAGATTGCAGACTTAATGGTACTAAGTGTACTAAAAGAACTGAAATGGTGATTCATCATTTAAAAGCAGTTTATGTGGCAGTTAGTTTCAGAGGGAAAAAATTAATTCACCCACAAGCAATGAATGATATCTTAGAATCTGGGATATTGATTGATCATACAAATATAATAAGTTAGATGAGGGAAGCTAACAGATCAATTAATAGAAAAGAGAAACCTCTTTATTATACATTGAAATGACAACAATATACTTCAACAGTTCACTCTTTGCGGATAATTTAATATCAGTGAGATGAAAGGAAATACAATTATTATTACTCTTCATCAACATTGTTAGAATTTTATTTTTACAAATTTTGTTGATTGCATTTTTAAGAACACCCTATTACCGTGATGGCGAACCTATGGCACGCATGCCACAGGTGGCATGGGGAGCCATATCTGTGGGCACGTGAGCATTGCCCTAGCTCAGCTCCAGCGTGCATGTATGCGCTGGCCAGCTGATTTTCGAGCCTCTGGGCTCACTGGAAGATGGGAAACAGGATGTTTCCGGCCTCTGTAGGGCCTCCGGGGGGGTGGGAAAGGTCGTTTTCACCCTTCCCAGGCTCCAAGAAACCCTCTGGAGCCTGGGGAGAGCGAAAAACGGGCTCACCGTGCCATCGTGTGCCAAAAGCGGGGAGCACAGGGGGTCATGCACGCACGCGCAGGGGGAGGGGCACATTGAATTATGTGTCTGGGCACGCACTCATGCGCACTCCCGCACCCCCGCACTCCCCCTGCTTTTGTCACACAACGGCAAAAAGGTTAGCCATCACTACCATATTACAATGAAAAAAAATTAAAATCAGTAACATGTTGAATTTTGCATAATTAATATTTGTACAGGAGCATTAAAAATATGTAAGAACTTAATGGATTAATCTAAGAGCTGGTAAGTTTCATGCTGCACATTAAAGATAGTTCTGGGAAAAGATATCAGACCTCTTTAACTGTAGGAACCAGAGCAGAATAAAGTCAGTGCACATTAAGCCTTTAAAACCTGTTCTGCCTCAAAAAACACCTTGAGGTAAAGTATCCTGAACCAGATGGCTATTGTAATAAGTATGTTGCTTAAAATTATATAATTAACATAAATTACATAAATTTTCCTTCATCTGAAACAACAGTGAATGCTTCAACTTACTATGTTAAGGAGTTGCAATACTTTTATCCTCCAAGTTAAATTATATATGTACAGGTCAGTGGTGGGTTTCAAAAAATTTTACTACCAGTTCTGTGGGTGTGGCTTGGTGAGTGTGGCATGTCTTGGTGGGCGTGGCAGGGGAAGGATACTGTGAAATCTCCATTCCCACCCACTCCGGAGGAAGGATACTGTAAAATCTCCATTCCCTCCCCAATCTAGGGGAAGATTACTGCAAAATCCCCATTTCCTTCCAATCAGCTGGGACTCGGGAGGCAGAGAATAAATGGGGGCGGGGCCATTCAGAGGTAGTATTTACTGGTTCTCCGAACTACTCAAAATTTCTGCTACCGGTTCTCCAGAACTGGTCAGAACCTGCTGGAATCCACCTCTGGTAAAGGTAGTGCTTCACATACTACCACAATTGAGACCAAAATTTCTGTTGCTAAGTGAGACAGTTGTTAAGTGCATTTTGCCCCATTTTATGACATTTCCTGCCACAATTGTTAAGTGGATCACTGCAGCTATTAAGTTAGTAGCACGGTTGATAAGTGAATCTGGCTTCCCCTTTGACTTTGCGTGTCAGAAGGTCACAAAAGGTGATCACATGACCCCAGGACACTGTAACTGTCATAAATATGAGTCAGTTGCCAAGTGTCTGAATTTTGATCACATGACCATGGAGATGCTATAAGTCATAAGTGTGAAAAATGGTAATAAATCTCTTTTTTAAAATGCTGTTGTAACTTTGAGTGGTCACTAAATGAATTGTCGTAAGCGATGAACTACCTGCATATAAAGGACGTACAGCATATATGAACACACAATTTTAAATAATGTTATATATTTTATTTAATATTTAAATATTTAATAAATATAATCTTAATAGAAATTTAAAAAAACTTGACATCCAGTTGTAAAAAGCAGAATAAAAATTTGGGAAGCTGATAAAAAATTATCATTTCACAGTGATAGGTGCACGATTGGAAGCACTGAACAACAGAAGACAGATTCTCCTGGAAAAAATATGTATGTGTTATTACTAAGAGTCAACACCAATTTGCTTATTAAAATGTTTTCTTCTACTAGAGACGGTATCTACTAATACATATTTTCTCCAGGAGAATTTGATCTCAGCTGCTTGTTCAGTTCTTCCAATTGTGCATCCCATCACTATAAAGTGATGATCTCTTATCTTCCCAAATTTTTATTCTGCTTTTTATATACCTTCTCAATTGGATATCATGGATATTACTTATTATCTGGGTCAAGATATTACAGGTAATCTTTGAGTTACGATCACTTCTTCAGTAACTATTCCAAGTCATAATGGTGTTGAATGAGGGGAACTTACAGTAGGGCCTAGGCCCTTGAAGTTCCATCCATCCCAGTATCCCTGTGCTCATGTGATCACAATCCAGGTGCTCAGCACCTGGCCCACAATTACAACATTACAGCAAGCCATGGTCAAGAGATCATTATTTCCAACATTACCTGCCAGCTTCCTGCAAGCAAAACCAATGGGAAAACTGGCAGAAAGTTAGAAGTCACAATCGCATGATCCTTGCTTAATGCCTCAGGTAGCCCTTGTATAATGGCAATTGGGACTGCCAGAATGGCCATTAAGTATGCAGTCATGTGACATCACACTTTACGCCATATTGCCATCACTGGGAGTCCCAGTAATCCAGGGACTACCTGTACAACTTGATAGCCCTGTATCCTTCTGATACAAACATTCTAACACAGTTCCTTATTTGTTCCTCCCTCGGTTTATGTTATCTTACCCATGCTTTAGGCAAGCAACTTATTGACAAGGTTATAATACTATAACAGACAAGTTCTCTTCTAAATTGTTTCCTTTGCTTGCGGCTCATAATGTTGGAAGTTGCAAACGCAGCACCTCTGGAGCTTAGAGAAGTCTACTTTTAAATAAGCATGAATTTTGCCACTACTTTTAATACTATTCTCTAAAATCTGTTTGGGGTTCTAACCTGCTTTTTTCAATTAGTTGTGCCAATCCAAACAAAAAAAGCATTTCTTGTATGTGCAATAAATTGCATAATCCCAAGGTAAGATTGGCTTCGTCCTTGACATCCTTTCAGAAGTCACTTAAAAGAGGCCTGGGCATCTCAAGGAAATGCCAACTTCATAAGATGGTTGCATGTTTTTAATAATTTTCTCCACTATCTTGTTATTAATAATATTGTTGACATCTTTTCACTGTAGTTGTTTAACATTTTGATTTCATGATTGTTTTGTTGAAGAAGTATTTCTCAAACTAAACTGGGCAAAGGATGGAATAAAAATCAATGGTGCCTATTAAAATTACTTAAGATTTGCAGATGATGTTGTTCTCTTCTCACAAGACCCAGAAGAGCTACAAACACACATACAAGAGTTGCACAAAGCAGGAGAACCATTTGGCTTAAAAATAAACCTGAAAAAGAGCCAAGTTATGTTTAATAAATTCACCAGAAAACAAATATATATATATCTGGAGAAGAACTAGACATAGTAGACTACTACATATACCTTGGCCAATGGATCTCAATGGAAGGTGATACAATAAAGGAAATTGAATGGCGTGTTAACTGTGGTTGGCAGGCATTCAGCAAAAACAATCTCCACCCTATGCCTGAAGAGAAAAGTTTTCAAAAGTGTGTGCTACCTGCTGTAACCTAAGCTGGTGAAACATGGACACTAACCTCACAATCAATATAAAAGCTATGAGTGGTGCAAAGAGCCATAGAAAGATATATGCTTGGCATTTCAAGACAAGATAGAAAGACCTGCACAAGGATTAGAGAACAAACAAAAGTATACAATATCATCAAGAGAATAAAAGAATTGAAATGGAAATGGGCTGATCATATAGCAAGAACAATTGATGGGAGGTGGACCAAGGCAGTCATAGAATGAATCCCACTTGATAAAAAGTGCTCATGAAATAGACCTAAAACAAGATGGATCAACTACATCAACAAGTACCGTTTCCCCAAAAATAAGACATCCCCTGATAATAAGCCGAATCGGGCTTTTGAGTGCATGCACTAAAATAACACACACATCCCGAAAATAAGCCCTCCCCGAAAATATTTAAATGCACGTGCAGCCAGTCCCCGCCATTTCCTCTGGTTAGGGTTAGGGAGACAGAGCTGGAAATCAGGTAACACGGCAAGAGGAGCCTGGTCTTGCTCCACGCACCCCAAAATAAAAGACTTCCCCGAAAATAAGGCCAAGTGCTTATTTTGGGGTTCAAAAAAATATAAGATAGGGTCTTATTTGGGGGGAAACACAGTATTGTGGGCCCAATTGGCAAAAGAAAGCTCAATACCATATTGGTTGGAAACATGTGGAAGATGCCTTCATCCTGCAGTGGATAGTCAATGGCTAAGAAGATTATTGTTTCTATTGTAAGCCACCCACTCACGGGTGACTGAGATCGGCAGCTATTAAATGGATTGATTGACTGAATAAATGGTTTTAGCATATGGGGCTTTTTATGCACATCCAACCGTATTACAAAGTCCTCTGAGGCAGAGAAGTATGAATGCAGAAATGAGCAATTGTTTAATGAATAGCTGATCTTAGTCACTATCAACTCAGGGACTAGCTGATCCCCTGGCATCAGAATCTCATACAACAGCACACATTCCTGAAAAAGTTTCTATAGCCCAAATCTTGTTCCATGACTTGAAATAGCTCTTCCTTAACTACCATAATTGATCTTAGATTACCATCCTAATTACTAGCTCCAGCTCTCTTAACTACTAGTTGGAGTTGGTGGGGATATCTTTTCCTTTACTTGCATTTGATCAAACCTGAAGAATGAAAAACAAATCAGTAAAACAAAATGGAAGCTATCTCCCTTCACACCTGGGGCGCTTCAGCATTTTATATTTATGCACTTATTTATATCCCACCTTTATTACTTTTATAAATAACTCAAGGCATATCTAACACATCTTCCTTCCACATAACAACCCTATGAGGTGGGTTGGGTTGAGAGTGACTGGGCGAAGGCCGCCCTGCTGGCTTTCATGGCCAAGGTGGAGCTTGAACTCACGATCTTTTGCTTTCTAACCTGGGGCCTTAACCAGTGTTGGAATTCAAAATTTTTTACTACCGATTCTGTGGGCGCGGCTTGGTGGGCGTGGCAGGAGAAGGATACTGCAAAATCTCCATTCTCATCCCACTCCAGGCGAAGGATATTGCAAAATCCCCATTCCCTCCCCACTCCTGGGGGAAGGATATTGCAAAATCTTCATTCCCACCCCACTCGGGCCAGCCAGGGGTGGTATTTGCCAGTTCTCCAAGCTACTCAAAATTTCTGCTACTAGTTCTCCAGAACCTGTAAGAACCTGCTGAATAGCACCTCTGGCCTTAACCACTAGACCAAACCTATCTCCTACGTTTATCTGGATGAACATGCCAACTAATGTGTAATAGACATAAAATTATTTTAAAGCTTTTTTCTAATTGATTTGACATTCAAAAATGTCATTGTCAATATTCAGATTACATTTTAATTATTATTCCTTTGAAGCATAGCCTCACACTGTTTTGATGTTTATTATTTATGGAGTGTGATAATCATGAAGTATCATTTCTCTTTCCTGCCAGAACTGCCAAAATCAGAGAGCTCAGTATTGTCAATGATTGCCTGTAGTTCTAAATGTGAATCATAATATCTGTGCCAAGAGCTTGAAATAAGTGTTCCCCACAGTGTTTAGAACAAAAGTGTATTTGCTTGTCCTTATAGTTGATTCAACTCCTCCAAGCAAGAAAAAAACCTGATTTTCATTGTTGTCTGAGTAGGTGTACTCATTATTCTCTTATGTATTTAAATTTCTCTCAAAGGAGTGAGAGCTAGTGCTCTCCTGATCAGCTTTTTTTCTCTCATTCCAGCTTAATTATCTTGTGAACCATCAATGGCCATTATGCAAACAAAATGGCCACAAAGAAAAAGGCATTAGACATTGGGTAATACCACAGTGTGCTAGAATGCAACAAATCTTAAAAGTGTGGAAAATCCGAATAGTACAAAGTAGGCTGCATTTGTTGTGTGCCTGAAGAATGTCAACAAAAAATTAAAAGCAAATTAAATGAATAGAACAAGAGACAAAGAGGTGCAATGATGTTCATCCACCCATTTACCCTGCAGTCAACCCAGACAGCTTTTATTCCTTCTCCTACCTGGTGATGTCCAGCCACTATGCCTAACAAGAACTCTTAAGCCTTCACCAACACATACTACAGCTTTTCTTGTCCTGAGATAATAGTGAAAATGATGTTACCCATATAGATGAATATTATCAGCTGTGTAAAATAATTCCAAAATTTTCTAGCTATCATGAAACATACACGGTAGCCAACAAACTTTGTGGGAGAGACAAAATACAAAAGTGGGATTTCAATAGCATATTTTAGAAGAAAGCAGAACTGGTTACTACCAGAGGTAGGTTTCAGCAGGTTCTGACCAGTTCTGGAGAACCGGTAGCAGAAATTCTAAGTAGTTCGGAGAACCGGTGTGTAAAAATTCTGACTGGCCCCGCCCTCATCTATTCTCTGCCTCCCAAGTCTCAGCTGATCAGGAGGAAATTGGGATTTTGCAGTAACCTTCCCCTGGATTGGGGAGGGAATGGAGATTTTACAGTATCCTTCCCCTGCCACGCCCACCAAGCCATACCACGCCCACCAAGCCACACCCACAGAACCGATAGTAAAAAAATTTGAAACCCACCACTGGTTACTACCCTCAAAAGGTAATAACTCCATATTGCAATGCTTTGCTGCAGGTTCCACTAAGAAAGTCTGATCTAGTATTGCTGTCTTTCCCATACATATAATCCAAATAGACAATTATGGCAAATTATAAGATACTGTAATTACTCTTCCTCCCAAATCTTTTAATACAAGAAATTTCCCTCTCTCAAACAGCCTTGTGCCTTTCCAATGTGTTAAAAGTCTGTGGAAATTCTCAGTCATCCAGATCATGGTTGTCCCAAAGGTGCTTTTTCAGGAGGCAACTGAACTTTTTTTTTTCTTTGAAGATGTTTTGCTGCAGATCCAAGAAGCTTTTTCCTCTCTGACCGGATGGTGGGGAAATGGAAGGACTTATATCAGGTGTGAAATGCTCCTTGTTTGGACCGGATCGCCTGATCCGGTAGCAATGGCAGCGGGTGGTTCGGGGAACCAGTAGCAAAAATCCCTGCGCCCCCCCCCCCCATGCCCAGCTGAGCCACGAGATCATCAGAGGTTGGTTTTTTTACTTTTAAAAGCATTTTTTCTACAACCTCTTCGGCCAAAAAAATTCTTTTAAAAGTTAAAAAAAAAGCCTCTGATGATTGCGTAGCTCAGCTGGGATCGTCAGAGGCTTCTAAAAGCATTTTTCTCTGCAACCTCTTCGCCTGAAGAGGTTGTAGAAAAAATGCTTTTAAAAGTAAAAAAAAAAAGTTGGCCACGCCCACCCAGTCACATTACCCACCACCACCAAGCCACGCCCACAGAACCGGTAGTAACATATTTTAGATTTCACCCGATTTATATTCCTTGCACAGAGCTGGTAATTTGCACCCTTTTAGAGAGTTGTTGAAGTACTTGGAGGTTTATGTTTCCTCAGGGTCACCTGAGTAGTGCAAATGGGTGTGGAGCCTTCTTGGCTGCAGGATATTTTCTGCCCTGTGTCCCTTCACTATTGAAGACAGGCACAGTTGTTGGGGATGAGTCCGTGTTGTATGCATGTCAAACTGAAGCGCAAATGGTTCCTGTAGTCTGCAACTTTTCTGGAAATCCATTCATACTCCCATACCATTCGAAGGATGTTCATCCCAAAGTGCATAGCTAAAAGTCTATAGAGATTTCTAATGTGTTGGCATTACAATTTCTAGTAAACTTATTTTGGAATATTTCTTTCCAATTCAGCCATATGCAGATGATGATGCCTATCACGTGTGAAAATGGGCCACCATTCAGTTAAGTGTTTATGTAAATTTCTTGTATGAACATTTTCCCCAAATTTAGCGTACCTTTTATCTCATGTTTAGTTCGGTATCGTTTTAATATATTTTAACAATGTTTCTTTAAGTAAAACATTTTATGATATTGTTAACATCAGAATGTGTCATTAATGTATATTATTAATGCATTCAGTTCTAATACTGGTATTCAGCATGATGGGGCAAATACCACCACCTTCATCTACATTTGAAGAGTTCATTGATTTTGAAGCTGCAAGTAGAATGTACTATGGAGATGTTAAATGATTCAAAATTAGGCAAGGAGTGTATTACTTTTATATACCATCAACTTCGTAAATTATATGCAGAATATTTCGTAAGATGTTATGGACTAAAAGAAACAGAAATTGGAATTAAACTGCTGAAATAAATCTCATCAATCTCTGAATGGCAAAGATAATATTTTGGAGAATTGGAACAAGAAAGACTTAAGGAGTATCTTGAAAGATTACAAAGGCCAGTCTGTCTCGATATTTTTTTTTTTTAAGTTTAAAATATGTCAACAGGCAATACCAATCTAGAGAAGAAATTAACTTCCCCAGGGGGAGAGCCTTCTCTGTGGGGGCACCTACTATCTGGAACGAGCTCCCCCCAGAGATACGGAGGATCCCGGATCTGCGCACCTTCCGCCGCGCCTTAAAGACCTTACTATTTCACCAGGCCGGCCTGGCCTAATTTTCCCCCTCTTTTATAAAAGATTTTTAAAATTTTAAATATTTTTTAGTATTTATATATTCAATTTTAAATTGGTTTTAAAAGTTTGGGGTTTTAAATTTGTCGGGGCCAAAATTATTTAATTTGATTTTATTCTATTTTTTAAATTTTGTATTGTATGTGTTTTTATTGTTTGGCTGTGCACCGCCCTGAGTCCTTCGGGAGTAGGGCGGTATAGAAATCTAATAAATAATAATAATAATAATAATAATAATAACTTAGTAACAGACTTTGTCTATCAAACTCAAAAATTCACAGGAATAGTGAACATACCTATGATGTGAAAATATGTCCAATTTGGGGAATTGGACATATGCCAATTTATTTATTTATTGAATTTATATCGCCGCCTATTCGCACATGGTGACTTAAGGCAGTTTACAGAATATAAAACCTCATTTAAAACAATAAAACTAATAAAAAAGAATCAAATAAATTAATATATAATAAAATCACACACACACCCGCCCCAGCAGTGCCCTCTTATCTCAATTGAACAATTTCTCCAGTTGTTATTTATTTATTTATTTATTTATTGAATTTCTATACCGCCCTTCTCCCTGAGGACTCAGGGTGGTGTACAGCCAGAATTAAAAAACATGCAGTACAAATATTAAAAAACACTTAAAAGATATATAAATTTGGCCCAATTAAAACTCATTAAAATGACAGTGAAACATCATAAAAAATATAGTAAGCCTAGCTTTGTAAAAGGCAGTAGCTAGTAAACAGGAGATTGTAATGATTTATGTAAATGTCCAAATGGATCTTTTAACCTAAAGAGTGCTGACATTTGACAAAATTGCATTTTAATATTCATGACCATTTACTCCTAATTTTCTTCTAAATATTTACAATTATAAACACGTAAGTATACATTAATTTTTATAATATAAATTTTTCCGCATTAATGAAATAACCAGAATATAAATTTAAAATCAAGCCCCTGCTTTAAACAACTAATAATGCAATCCTAAACATTTTCAATAAAAAGCTGGGTGCAATCAATATCTATTATTGATTGGGTTATCTATATCCTATATGTTTAGACCTTGAGCCAGCAATATTAATAGCACACTAAGCAAGCATTTTTAATCTTTTTTGGGGGAATGCTTGCTTATTTCTTTGAGATTTATGCAGATATTACTGTCCATGCCTAATAGGTACAGTTATATAAATTCTACCCAACCAGAAGCTTTTAAGTGCATAGGCTGGTCTTTTGCTGTTAAGCAAAAGATGGCATTCTTTTTCTTATCCTGCTAAGAACTGCAAGACTACAAGGCATTAATTAGTATTAATTCTGTTACGTAATCTGCTTTTTACTCAGGGCAGAAATGACACTATACTTATTTCTGAAATCTTGTCATACACTGTTGAAAAGGACAACTTCTGGGATTATGCAATAACTTGTAAAAAATATCAGTAAGGATTATATCTCACACAGGAAAAAAACTGATTGATAGAGATTATATAACCTCACTAATTACCATGTCAACCAAATCAGATTTTCCCACTTCTTCCAAGTGATACTGGTATTAGTTATCTCAAATGCAAATGAAATTAAGATATTTCAGATAATCAGCCTGAATAGAATTTGGTTTGCAACTCAGTGGAAAACAAATCATCCTGATTAATAAGAGTTGCCTTCTTGGTCAATTATTCCTGGTTTTGAGCACAGTACAAGAAATATAGCAGATATATTTTTTTAAAAAACCAAGAAAAGGAAATAAGACATGAATTGTACTATCTATCCAATCCAAATTTGCTGCATGAAAAAACAATATTTTTTATATTAGCACAATCAGTTTTTTAAATATTCATGTTTCATCATAACCTCATTTATGGCATGCTGGAATATACTGTTGACATGGATATCATCCATGAACACACTGTTTCCTTAGTGCTGTTGGATCATGATCTGTTTGGACATACCCATTACCACTGTATGTAGGAATCAGAAAGAGTGCATCTCCTTTTTAAAAGATTTTAGAAAATTATTTGGAATTTCAAAAACAGCAAAAGGACATACTGTTTCTCATAGTCATTTACTTCTAACTTGTATTTCTAGGCCAAATTATAATGCCAGTTTAGATTTTAAAAGCCTGAATGGTTTTGTATCTTCCCAGAAATGTCGATCATATTGGAAAATTTTTTAAACATTTTCTTGCTCTTACATGAAAATCGAGTGGACTGTTTTTTTAGACGCATTATGCAACTTTGAAATGTCCTTAGAAAGACCCACCTAATTTTGTCACTAACCTTACACTGACTAGGGAGGCCTATTGAAAGGTAATTATATTCTCATTTTGAATTCTCCTGGCCTTAGCAATCATCTTCCACTTCCACTGATTATTGTGTTTATAGTGATGAACATCCTGAGTTTAATTTGATAATTGATTTTTTTAAATTGTCTATTGGTTTCCCTGGAGGTCTTTCCAAATCAGAATTTAAGATTACAAGTATAGAACATGACCTTTAATCAGCACACGTTGACTTTAGCTAACTTTCTTGTAGCTTCTGCTCTGCATGTAAGTGCCTTATGGGTGCAGGTGCCATTGGATTCAGCATACTGTAGTGGTCACAGTTACTTTGGTGACCAAGACCTGATCTCTGCCACTTTCTACTGCATTTGGCTGCACTTATATCCAATGGATATTTCATTGGGTTAAATCAAGGGATGTATAATGTGAAATAATTCAGCTTTATTGAAAAACATATCTTGATTCATGCATATAGTATAAGCATGTATTACAACTTACAAATTCATAGGTATAAACTCACCATTTCAATTTCCATTAAAATCCAGAATGCAGTTAACAGACTTTCTGATGCCACTGATTTCCATATAGTATCATTCCATACAGTTATCAGCACTCCACACTACCATTTTTGTACTACTTTCATACACAGATAACTTGGATACAAGCTTTTAAACAAGGCTAAGAGCCAAAACAGTATGAAAAATAGAAATGCATTTTAGTTTCATGTTCACAGATACTAATTGTGCATGAAATGTATGTTACAGTCTGTAGATGTGTTAATTGGAACTAATTATATACTTATTAATGTGTGTTGACATCTGATTTTCTCTATGGTTTCAGCCTCTAGAGAGTTTTAAAATGTAAGGCTGTCTAGTCACCTTAATATAAATAAAATAGCACAGCAATGTAACAACCAGTTAGAAATAGTAGAATGGAATATTCCTCTGGATAAAAGCCAGGTGTTATCATTTGATTTCTCTTCTGCTCTGAGATATTCGGGATCTACAGTATCTGATTTGGGAAAGTGGGAGATCCTCCAAAAGAACAATGGGAGTGAGTTTGTGGGTTGCAGGAGAGAAATTTGAGTTAAAATTGTTCACTGACCCCCATGTTCTTGTGGTGAGGAACATTTTAAAATGTCCAGCACAGTACAAGAGAGCAAAGTAATGAACAGAGAAGCCTTTAATGGGACGAAATGTATGACAAGTTAACTGCACATAAAAATATGCTGTGATAACTTGGCAGATAGAAATTGCTAAGTAGAATGTCAGTAGTCTTCAAATAATTGCACTACTACCATACTACATAACATTTAAACATTTCAAAACCACCTCATTTTAAATCACCATCCCCTGTTGACACTTTTATTATATATAAATCATAGCAGTATAGATTTGCTAGTTATTAAGGGAAAAGACAAACACTGATGGAGAATAGTGGGGTCTGAACTAAATAGCAATGGACAAAGTTTGATTAGTCTAGTGGAGAAACAGCTAGGGAAAATAGTCTGCAAAGCTGAGTGGCTTTTTCAAGGCAAAGGGGAACATAAGATACAAGTTAGCCTGGAGCTAGAATGTTAATGTTCTGACTTCACAGACAAAAACAGCATGTTGAAATACTTGTGTGTGTTTCAGAATTAGTGAGACAAGGTACATTTTTAAAATTACATTTTCTAAAACTCATTCCAGGTGTTAATAGAGAATTATGTTGTAGAATAAATCTACCATATGGATAATTAATGACATTTATATGTAAAAGAAACTTAAATAATAGCATCCCCTGTATTCGCTTTCTAAATCTGTGGTTAGAAGCATGTTGAAACTACAACTCCCATCACCCAACTAGACTTGCTAAGTATAGTTTCCAGGAGTTGTACACACAATACACTTAAACTACAAGAGATTATGGAATACTGGTCTTTGAACACAGGTCTATTTATTAATTTGAAAGAAAACATTTGAATACAACACAACATTCCCTTCTACAAAGTAGAACACTTCTTCCTGTTATTAGAAACGAAATACAAGTTAACATTATTATCACTGCCTTTCCCTCACTCTTAACTTCGATTTCAGGGAAGGAGGTGGAAAAAAATTCACATCCATTCAGCCATATTTTTTTCTAGAACCCACTTGGTTCCAGCAACATTTTATAAAGAAGAAATACAACTATGGACTTGTTCATGTAATACATAACTCTAGCAAAATAAAAAGGTCATTCCAGATTACTAATGGGTGCAATAATGCATAGTTTAGTAGTCCCTAGTGAATGATTTTCCCTAGTGAATGATACATGTATTAACGAAGTATGCAAAAAATGCAAAGCAGAAATTGGAAAATTCTAATTGCTGGTTGGTTTTCCTTAGAATTCACTCAATTTCTATTGAGAGAAAGTAGTTAAAGTGCTGCTGTTCCAACGGTGTTCCAAAAACCCAACTCCATATATATTTAATACTTGTCATGAGCAGAGTCTGAGACTCACGTACTTTCATCCATCAGGCTACAAGGCAGATCAATAACAGTGCTAAGGTTTAGCAATATTATTTGTTCTTAATCTTTCTTTCAAAGACTTGAGAAGGATATACTAAGCCATTAACAGAAAAATAACACCAGGTGCCATTTTATGCTACATAGTAATTTTAAAATATACATTTATACACACTTAAGTCTTACACAATTAAACCACAAAAATGTTAAAGTATTGTTAGAAGAAAACTAGATGATACTTTTTATTATTTTATTTTTAGAAATGAATACATCCGTATTTGATTAAGTGCGGCTGGCATTTGTGGGTGCTATTGCTAGTTGTTTGACTGAATAGACTCTGAATTAAGGTTTCCATAAGTCTCCCCATTATCCTCCCAGCTCCAATTTTCTTATGCTCCAAACTGCCCAGGATTGTTTCACTGGAATTCTGCAACAAATTGCTAACTTTCAATGGTGTTTGAAGCCAATAATATTTTTTTCCCCTTTCTTCCCTTCTCCACACAACAGCATTTAGAGATTTTAAAAGACCAGTTGTGTTACGTTTCATGCTTCACTGATAACCAGGAACAGTTTCCACCATGTCAACTCCCTGGGAATTTATTCCTTCTAGTTTTATTAAACCTTCTGAATGCTCTACAATTATGAAAATCTTTCTTGCCAGAGGGAAATTCATCAAATCAAGCTAACTTCAATTTGGGTTAAAAGAACCAATTACTGTAAAGTAGCATTGGTAAGGGTAGCATATTTTTAATCCTGATTTTGGTTGTGCTGAAACGTAATTTTATCCCATGCATTTCACTCTTTTTCATGAATAATGTACATGGATTAGTCTCTCAGCTAGGTTAGGCTGAGAGACAGCAATTCTTTTTATGATATTCAGTGAGTTTCATGACACAGAAAGGATTTAAATTGAGTTTTTAGTCATTTAAAAATATACCACTCTTATCTACAGCTTTTCAAATTGCATTAGTGTATGTGTGTATTTGTATATTTCTAATGAAGCTCACATGGAATTCTCATTTTGTTTTTTCTTGATAGGCCATCAGAGATTTGAACAAGTCACCCGTAAATCCAATTTAATGGCATAATGTATTCAGAAATGTACTGTTAATATGTGAAAATGGGGGATCATGAAAGTCCTCAAGAGTAGAGCCCTGCAATAGTAGCCAAATAATAGGATAATCAGGAATACTAAGGAAGATAGTTGGAGAATCTAATTTGAACTGTTGGATAAGAGTCAGGTACATAAACTTTGCAGTATCTCACAAAAGCACTACTTAAGGAAAGAGGTCCATCACAACCAGAAAGAAAAAACTAGTGATTAAGAACAGCTAAGGATAAAGCTCTGCAATTACACAAACAAAGGGTTTTTAAAAAACGAGAGGCAACAAGGATAGCAAAGAAAACCCAGCATCTTGGTACCTTGACAGTTAGATTGCTAGAAAGAAAGCCTCAGACATCTTATTTACAACAATGCTTCCCTGTACTTCTAAGGTAAAGAGAGATCCTATTTCCTTTTTTAAAAATGCACTTTATTTAATGGAATGGGGTTTGCTATAAAGAAAAATGCAAGGCCCCAAGCATTCAATTTATTTTTCTCTGCCCCCTCCAAAGAAAATTTAGAAAGTAGGTGGCAAAGAGACTGATTACCTTTTTTTTTGCACTTGAGGGTTAAAAATAGATGCATTAAGTGTCTGCAAGTTTTAGCACATCTATTTTTAACTACTGAGCCAATCTTCCCTTTAAAAATTGAAAAGAAAAAAGTTTTAAAAAATGTTTGGTTTTCCTCACTCTGTGACAGTCTCGTGCCACAAATCACAAGTTTTCTGCAATCCTTGAAAAACTAGGAAAAAAAGTGGTGGAAAAATGTGCCAGCCTTCCTGCAAAAAATCTGCCCTCTTTACTCTACCCCAGATAGAGATAAGGAGGGAAGTTTAGGAATTTGATTTTAACATCTAGCAGAGAGCTTGTTTGCTGAGGCACTTACCCCATCTGTTTGTTTTTTGCAGAAACAAAACAAACAGCAAAATAATAAAGTCATTCATGCAACTGCCAGAGTTCAAAATAACTTATGCATCTACTATACAGTGAACACTTGCTGATATTAATAATGTATACAGGATGCCAGAGAAGTTAACAAAACAATCCCAAAGAACCATACTTTAGTAGGAGGTTTTATTTGAAATTTGATGCTGATAAATCCTCCATAAGCCCAGTGGTTGGAGCATAAAGAATACCATGTTTAGCTGAAAATAAAACCCTTATATTTTTTTGAACCCCAAAATAAGTGCTTGGCCTTATTTTCAGGGATGTCTTATTACTTTGGGGCGCATGGACCAAGATGGGGTTCCTCTTGCCGTCTTGATTTCCAGGTCTGTCTCCCTAACCCTAACCAGAGGAAATGGTGGGGACCGGCATACGTTTAAATAATTTCGGGGAGGGGTTATTTTGGGGGGGGGGTATTTTAGCGCATGTGCTCAAAAGCCTGATTGGGCTTATTATCAGGGGATGTCTTATTTTAGAGGAAACAGGGCATTAGAATTATTAAATCTGGTGAGAGGTCTGTTGGGCTAATCATACTTTGACATAGAGATATCAAAACATGTAATATAAAATCTGTATGAATAATAGTCTTTCAATGATAAACAGTGGCTAAGATCTCTAGGTACTGCCTTGCAAACCAAGAAACTCTTGCCTGTGTAACACCAATCAGGATTCACATGACACACTTGGGAATGGAGCATTAGGAATAAATATTAATAATAGTAAGTGGGTTGGAGAAGAAGGAAAAATATGATAGGAAGTTGTGACCTGGCTGTCACAGAGAAGGGATGCAGGCTGCTAGTTGACTTCCATTCCTTTCAGATGGTAATCTAAAGAAGAAAATTAACAGTATACATGGCTTCCAGATGGTTCATTTACTCAAAATTTGGGGCATGTGTCTACGTAAGATGAAAGTGTTACAGGAACTATTAGTGATATTTCAGCAGGCGTTTTTCTTGAGGGGGACTTGACTTTTCAAAACTTCCCAGTTTACATCTATTCATAAACCTCATTGTTTGAGATCTACAGAATGTGAGACTTTTCTCTTGTCTAAATGAATACTTCTGTTTCATTAAGACTGAAATCTAATTTGGTTTTATCAAGGCCCTAGAGAGTGTCTATCGAAGTCTACAAATGAATTGCAGTCTATCATTAATAAACATTTTCCTCAAATTAAAATGGGAAAATAAAATATATGAAAACCTATTGTGAAATTATTAGCAGTACTAATTTAAGTCCTCTATCGATACCAGAATGCATGTAGTACTAATGAAGAATCCACATATCACAGAGGCCTGCAAAAAGACAATTTGATGGCAAAAGAAAATAGAGAGTTCAAGAAACTGACCTCCTTATGGCAGTGGCATAAGGTACTGTTCATGTAAAAATCTAAAGATCTGCAATCTAATGTTTTGGCAGCTCTTGGTATGTAACACAACACAGAAATAACAGAGCACATTTCTGTAGTAACAGAACAGAAGGCTTAGCCACCTGTGAGTATAATTACAAACAGATATTATAAAACTTCCAAAAAGAACATGATTTTTCCAGTGCTTACAAAAGTAAATAACTGAGCTATTATGAACAATTGATTATAATAATCGATAAGCAATCAGTTATTTAGAAAAAAGACGTGAACACAGGAATGACAAGAGGGCATCCTGTAAACTCCAATCACCATAACTTAAGTGGAGAAACCTGAAGAATATTCTTAGGCTTATATGCAAATATGAACTCCGTAACATCTAGAACTGTTTATGTGAATGTATGCCATATTCTCCTGAAGCTAGGAGGTAACACTATCGTGGGCCCTTTTCCCATATTCCTTTACTATTCAGACATATATCCCAGTATATTAAGAAGGAATTAAGAATCAAGGCACTTACTAATCTCTCACATTCCTTTTAATTTCTGAACCAATTTGCTATTAAATATTAAAGCTATGCAATGCTTGAGGGATTCAATTGGGAAAAAGTATTTCAGAAAACATGGGCACCACAAAGGCAACTGATATACATCTCATTAAAGCAAGGTCTTTTTTCTCTGATCATATTTCTGAAAAGAGGTGACTGCCATGAATTGCAGAAAAGTGTTGCATTCATAGCCCAAGTCATTCTGAAGCATCTCTTCCAAATGAAAGAAGAGGCACCACCTATTAAATAGACATACAATTATATTAAATATCAGTAAGATTCCCAAATAGAGGGACATATCAGTGCAAATAGCTGCTGAGCTTTTTCTTATGGCTATAAAACAATGCCCAATGGCTATATTCTCCGAAGACAAAATTACAGATTATAGTATCAGTAGTGAATTACAGATTAAGTATAATATTTGCATTAGTTTTCATGAAATATTCATGTATTTGATTTTTTTTATCTTGCCTTTTATTTCTTTGTGAAACCATAACATTAAAAAAGATGAACTTTAGACACCCAGGCAAAGGATATTTCATATACACACATCAAACCCCCAAATACAATTAGAATGATCTTTAATTTAGAAAATATATATATATATTTATTTTAAATAGCTTACGGTAACGTGCATGTAAATGGACAACATTTCTAGAGTAGCCGAAAGTGTACAGAGTATTTTACAATTAGATATTATTTTTTTTCCCCATGGCAGATAGCTACACTGAATAATCATTTGAAGAGTTACCCACAGAACAGCTGTTTCTTGTTTGTTTAAAATTAATCAGAAAATGAGGAAGAGCAGTTTTCTCCCACATTTGTTCAACAAGTTTGGTGGACTCTGCTAGACAGTATGCGATGGAGAAGCAATACTGCCTCCCAACACAGACACAAATCCCCTCCCTATTCTGCTTATGAATGTTTTCTGTTATGGATATAAGCTGATTACCAACCAAACAATCAATCCCCTTTTTGTTACTCTGAATCATATCCAAGAATAGGTGCAAGCCATTTTTCAACTTCTGCCACAGGCATATTTTTTCTTAAGGCATAGTCTTCAACCTATAGAACAAACAAGAGGATGACTAATTAGCATTTTAACTTTAAGATCTTACAGTAATAAAAATACCTGGAAAACTAGATTTCATATTTTTTTTCTGAATAGAAAATATTTTGCTACAATTCTATGAAAAAGCACCCCTTCAGACTTTTCAGTTATCTTTGGCATTTAATGTTATAACAGTTTCTTGGAGGTTCCATGATATATAAGCAGAATCTAAGTGAACAATTTATGCTTTTATTTATTTCATGAATATAGACATTCAATGTGCACTGAGTCAGTGTGAAAAACTAATCCCCCCTTAAACAACTTACTGTACCACCTTTAGCGTCCGTCTGTCTGTCTGTCTCTTGGTGTTGTCTGAGCTTGCTTCTCTTTTGCAGACATGTCATTACCAAATTAAGCAACATCATGATTGCATGAGGGACTGCACTTTGCTAGCTGTTTATATGCAGTAACTTGTTCTATCATTGGGCTATTGTTTCTCCCTTGATTACTTTTTGAGTGACATATTGAGCCAAGTTGGCGCAGTGGTTAGAGTGCAGTACTGCAGGCTCCTTCAGCTGACTGCTAGCTGTAGTTCGGCAGTTCAAATCTCACCAGCTCAAGGTTGATTCAGCCTTCCATCCTTCCGAGGTGGGTAAAATGAGGACCCAGATTGTTGGGGGGGCAATATGCTGACTCTGTAAACCACTTAGAGAGGTCTGTAAAAGCACTATGAAGAGGTATATAAATCTACATGCTATTGCTATATTGCTTGATTGCAATATGTGATGCAGAAGGGTGCGTTCAGGACTGTTTGCCTCTTTCCATGATCTTTGCTTCCTTCCTTTCTTGAATGGTTTGTAGACGGAGCTTCTTCCAACATGCCTGCCAGACCATCAGACTGACCTGCCTGTAGGAATTCTCTAGCACTTTTGGTCTACGATCTCTACAGTTTCCCAAATGACATTGTTGAATTTGTTAGCTTATTGTGAAATTAAAGAATTTTCATTGTGTCTTCTGACTGAGAGATTTTACATAGCTTATTTTCTGTGCTATTGGATTGTTATATTCTGTTGTGTAATAGTTGTGTACTTGATCAGTGTAGAAGTTTTTGTGAAACATTTGGAAGGGTAGTTTATTGTTCTCTTCTCTTTTGAATCTTATTCTTTCAAAATGAATTGAATTGAATACTTTATTTGGTTAAGTGTGATTAGACACACAAGGAGTTTGTCTCCAGTGCAGAAGTTCTCAGTGAACATTCAAAGCAACAGAATCATCATCATCATCATCATCCCAATAAGAGGGCACAGTAAAGAAGATAATAAGAATAAATAATAATACTGCAGCCATACTATATGGATAAATATACATAGAAACTAGACAGCATTGTGAGGATTAGGTGTTCAGCCGCGTGATGGCACAAGGGAAAAAAACTGTCCCTATGTCTAGTTGTTTTGGCATGCAATGCCCTATAGCAGTGTCCTGAGGGGAGGAATTTAAACAGTTTATGTCCAGGATGTGAGGGGTCTGTAGATATCTTCTCAGCCCTCCTTCTTAGCCACACAACATACAGGTCTTCAATGGAAGGGAAACTGGATGCAGTTGTTCTTTCTGCAGTTTTAACTAACCATTCAAGTCTGTAACTGTCCTGTTTGGTTGCTTTACCAAACAAGTCATAGAAGTTCAAATGACAGACTCAATAATTCCTTTTTAAAGCTGTATTAACAGCTTCTGGGGCAGTCTATACTTTCTGAATTGACACAGAAAAAACATTATTTGTTGTGTCTTTTTAATGGCGGTTCTAACATTAAGTGTCCATTTCAAGTCCTGGGAGATTACAGAACCCAAAAACTTGAAGAACTCTACTGCTGATACTGTGCTGTCAAATATAGTAAGAGGTGGTACAATTGAAGGTGGCATTCATTCATAGTCACAAAGCTATGTTTAAATCCTCAGATTAAAAAATATATAAACTTCCAAAACTTTTAATTATGTTTGGTATGACAATACTAACCCTTGTTAATGAGCAATACTAACACTTACTGCATCTAAAATAACTTAATCAAGATTAAGATTTCAAAAATTCTAAATCCAAATAACACATTAGTAATTTTCTGCTAATATCATCAATAATCAACTTCCATGTTTGCAATATAACATGGTATTTAACTACAGGTTTCTAAACCATGTCCGCCATTTGTTCGGTTTATAATATTTAACAGGAATTATTGGTACTCAAAATAAATTATTTAGAGCTCAAATACCATATTGAATAATCTAAAGCAGTGGTCCCCAACCTTTCTGGCTCTGGAGACTGCCAGTGGCAGCAGCAGTGGTGTTGGAAAAAAGATGGCTTCGTGTGCACACTGCTTGTGCAAATGCAGTTTTGTGTGCTTGCATTCGGCCACGGACTGGGGTTGGGGATACTTGGTCTAAAGCAGGGGTCTCCAACCTTGGCAACTTTAAGCCTGAAGGACTTCAACTCCCAGAATTTCCCAGGCAGCTTTCTCTCACTCCCTCTCTTTATCTTCCTCTCACTTTCTTTCCCTCCCTCCCTCTCTCATTCTCTGTCCCTTTCTTTCCTTCCCTCCCTCCCCCTTCTCTCCCCCTCTCTCTTTCTTTCTCTCTCTCCCTCCCTCCTTCTCTCTCTCTCACTCTCACTCTCTGTCCCTTTATCTCCCTCCCCAGCTTTGCTGGCTGGGGAATTCTGGGAGTTGAAGTCCTCCAGGCTTAAAGTTGCCAAGGTTGGAGACACCTGGTCTAAAGGATATGTTATCAAAACTAGCGTGTTTCTGTATATGATTCCCATTTCCAGCTCTCTCCTTTTAATGCAATTTCTGTAACAGCAAGAAGGCCTTACCTGATCTTTCAATATTTTCCCAACAGCAAAATACCTAGAAGCCGGATTGGAAAAGTAGAGACCAGATACTGCTGAGGCAGGGAACATTGCTAGGGATTCGGTTAACTGAATACCTGTAAGAATCAAAGGAAAGGAATTGTGTTGGCTCTTTTGGAAGATAGGTTCTATTTTGATTTTAAAAATTGCCAAATTGCAGAATCTCTGACTCATATCGGAGAAAAACTCTTTGGGAGCTCAATTTCCTGCCAAATCCAGTCCAAATCACCCATTATAATTTTATAGCTGGGCAATCAGTTAGCAAATTATCTATACACTGAATGTGATTTTGTGAAAAAGAAGGAGCCTTCTTCAAGTATACACTAAAAACAGATGATTATTTAATAGTCAACAGAGGGTGGGACATGCATGCAATCCTGGCCATATTCTCTCCCACCTGCACAATTTATTCAGGAAATCTGAAGAGGAGGTGAACATAATGGGGATCCTCTCATCATTATAAACATCTCAGTCATAAAAGGAAGACAATAAAAATGAAAAAGAGCATTTATAATATCTCCCCTCACCAATTTCAAAATGCAGAACAGGTATGAAAAAACAAAAAAAAATATTTTAAAACAGAACTTCCTAACCAAACTTTGAAAGATACCTGTAGCTTCCTCAATATTCGCAAGTCTCCACATAGTGATTTTTTCTGTGTGGTCAGGTTGACATGGGTAACCAGGTGCTGGGCGAATGCCATCATATCTTATCTTACGCAAATCTGAAAATTCCAACTGTTCATTTTTACAATAAGCCCAGAATTCTTTCCGAACTCGTTCATGAAGTTCTTCTGCAAATGCCTTAAAAATAAACAAAACAAGTCTAACTTTAATGATGCTTTGTCCAAGTACCTAATTTATTACTGTGTGATGCTTTCAACTCAGTCCTCCTGGTGACTACACAGACTCTTGGTGATTACTCAGAGAAATCTAAGCAGTTTTCTTGGTATTTTTGGTAAAAATTGTTTGTCATTGCCTGTTTGTCATTGCCAAATATCTCTGCATTTACTCTAGGTTCATTGCTGTGCTAGAAGGACATTTTAATTGATCCATTGATTTCCCACACTTGGACCCATAAAAGCAAAATATTTATTTCAGATTCCCATGCCTCCTGCTTATGATCTACAGGATTCCCTTCCCCTCTGAAGCAGATTTGGTGAATACAGGAAAAAATAAACAATAAAAATTGATTCATTCTTTCATTTGCTGATGGAGGTTTTCAAAGAATCAATAAGACTCTATCGTAAATGACATCATTGGATAAAACATGTAAGTTATCACAATACATTTGCTATACAGATAATAGTCTTCTACTTCCAAAAAAAGCAGCTTGGTCCTTCCTTCCCTGCCCTTCCCCCCTCCCTTCCAATACATGAATTAAAATAAGTAGAATCATGTAAAAAACAAAACTACAATATATTACCTCTGCTAACCGATCTGCTAGTGCTTTCACCATTATAATACTATAGTCATCTGACTGTTTTTCATATTCTTTACATAGCTCATCTACTCCAAAGCATGCCACGGCAAAGAACCCCAAATAGTCAGAAACACCAGAGTCCAGGGGGGATATAAAATCAGACAGGCAATAATAGGGATCTGTGGAACCAGAGTCTTTTTCAACCTACAATGATAAATTGGACAAAATGTTAAATATAAAAGACCTAACTATAATACAGGACAGCAAGATACACAGTGATTCTCCCAATCTATAGTAATAGGTAGACATTTGTGGGAGAGGGAAGACACTAATAATCACAATGTTTTCCTTTCATGCTATTCATATTAATTCCAAACTAGTCAGTGACATATCTGCATGGCAAATGTAATTTCAAGTACAGAAAGTTCAATTTCATATTGGTTAGATCCCACCTTGATTACAGTATCTGATTCAGGAAGGCACAATTTTAAGGAGGATTCAGACTACAGAACAAGGATGGTCATGGACTAGAAAATAACTCCAGTGAAGAGATTTTGCAGAGATTGGAAATATACTAAGAGCATAACAATCTTCAAATTCCTGAATGTCACAGGAATAGTGACGACATGTTTCTTATTGTACAAGACATAAAATAATGGGCTTGTATTACAGCAAGGCAGATTCTGTCAGAACATTAAAAAAATATCCTTGCAATAAGAATAATTCTACATAAGAACCAATTGCTCAGAAAGTGAGGTGAGGTCACCTCATTGGATGTGTTGGAGATTATCTTTCAAAAATGTAAATATATTTAGAATCTTCAGAGATTCATTTTCCAAGTTTTTTGTGCAGCATTTCCAATAAGGATCCAAAATCCAAGTACTACAGTTCCCTTCTTTGTGAAATGTCATTGTTTTAATCTACTGTTATACTTTTTCATAAGCTTACAGCATACATCATTATGATTTTGCTAACTTTTAAAGACAATTATCTCCACATTACACACACATACACACATACTGTGAAGGTTTATTACATAAATGCAATCATCTTTTCTTTAGCTTCTTATATAACTCTTACATTTTTAACTGATTTTAAAGACAAGGTAGGAGGTTCCATTATTATATCTCAAACAAGCAGGTTTAATATAGTGGCAAAGACTTTTATGGAGATATAGAGGAAAAGACAGATCATTTGACTTAAGATACAGTGGCTGCATAATAGGTTATATTTGCAAGTTCTTTAGCTGCAAAGCTGTATGTGTTTTTCAGATTAAAAACAATGCTTTAAAGTTGGTAAAATACATTAAAAGTGAGGTTTTCACATCTCAAAAATGCAAGGAAACAGGCAGGCAGGCATGCTTTAAATAAAACAATAAAAAATGAGTGTGTAGTTTGTGACTCTCAGAGGCAACCAATCTTATCTGCTCCAAATATTTCTATTTTATACTTCTTGACAAGAGGCTGGGATTTAGGAATTTTCTACAAAACATCTGAGGATCCCAACTTGCTTTCTCTTGTCTACATAATCACAAATCATCATTAGGAAATGCGTAAAAGATTAGTTCAAGCTCACAATCTGAAAAAAAGTAACATTTCATTTGAATAGAATATCATCAAGCCACACCTGTTGTCGTAAGCCACAGAACTTAGCTATTGGTTCCACATTTTGTAGCTCCTCTTCTGTATCATATAAGTAAATGTCATCTTTAATGCTTCGAGCTGGCCAAAACCCAATCAGACCTTTGGCTTTAAGCTTATTTTCTGTAATCAAACTTTTCAGCAGGTTTTGAGCTTCATTGTAAACTTTTTTTGCCTCTTCTCCTAAAAAAGGAGAAAAAATGGTAAGAATGGCTGGATAAATCATTTTGAATAAACTACAATGGTTGGGTTCACACATAATACAAACTAAACCTAAACAAATCATATTATGGTTTACCATGATGTGTCAGCCCAGTCATCAAAACTTAAAATAAACTCATAGAATTTTTTTAAAAAAGTAATCAAAGTTTGGATTTTTTTTTTACCTGCAACCTTAAAATTACTGACTTTGCTTTCCTTATCACATCTGTTCAATGGCTCAATTGCTATCAACAGTTTTACTGTGAGATTTACTGCAGGCATTTAGATGAAAATAAGTATTTCATAAAAAGTATATGAATGTTTGCACATTTCCTAGTGATAGTATCTAAACATACAATTTTCTCTTATTAAATTAGGAAAATATAAACAATCTTGTAAATCTTCTCTATCCACACACTGATCACAGGTGGCCCAAAATAATATCTTGCCATGGCAGAAGAAAATGATTTAATGAATGGCTAATCAAAAGCCTTTCAAAACGAAAGTTGGATTAATGGAATTAGTTGTGTTCACTGTATGCCAAGATAAAGACATCATGAATTTACCAGTTACATAATTGTTTTATGGATGATAAATCTATTTGCATCTCATCTGCATCACTAATTCCTTTGCATGTTTACACAACTACAAGCATTTTAAATAATAATTAACCTAGTTTTTACATCCTCCATTAGAGAAAATGCTATTGTGCTTACTCACCCACTACTTTATCATTGAAGATTTTAGGGAATCCCCGGTTGGGATATCTGCCTCTAAGCTGCCAGACATCAAAAAATGGTTTCCAGTCAATATAATCCACCAGCTTCTGTAAGTCATAATCTTCAAAGACTCTAGTGCTAAGGAACTGTGGTTTAACTATGAAAATTCAACACAGAAATTTTGTACTTCAACATATGTTTTTTACAACAGACTCTATTTTAATATGCTTTTAGTACAAACACTTAATGCTGAAGGATTATCATATGCTTAACTTCAGTTAGCCAAGGCTGTGTCTTTGGACCCTACTGAATGCAGGAAACATCAATGAATCCAACAAACAGGACTGCTATTGATTATACATTTATTTCCCATGAACTAACCAGCTGGAAAATAATAAGAATATATGTATGGTTTTTCCGCAGCATGAGATGGCAAAAAAGAAATAACAGAAATAGTAAGCTGTTGTATATGGGAAATCATAAATTTACAAATCCCTTGGTTACTAAAGCTGTGGTGCCTTTCATCTGTGAGGGATGATTTAATCTGGATTCCTCGTGTCAACTTTGCAATTAACTGTTCAGAGAATATAGAGCTGATTCATGGGAGGTGTTTATAATTCTCCACAAAAATCCCATATAGCAGTTTTAACCTATTTGCTTCTTACTTCAGATAAGGCAAGCACAGATCAAGAATTCTTTTCATATGACCTTTTCTTGATGTTTTTCTATATACTCCTTTAATAAAAGCACTAGCAGTAAGCATAGCAAATTGGTTGATTGATTAACTAATTAAGTAATTAAGCCCACCCTCTGGAACAACCTTCCCCCAGAGTTACGTACAATAACAGACCTCCGGATTTTTCGTTGGGCCCTGAAAACCTATTTATTTCAACTAGCTGGGCTGGCTTGAGTTTAATTTTAAATTGATTTTAAATTGGGTTGTTTTAATTTACGGCCAAAATATTTAATTATTTTAATACTGTTTTTAAATTTTGTATGCTCTGTTTTTACTTTGGCTGTGCACCGCCCTGAGTCCTTTTTGGAGAAGGGCGGTATAGAAATTTAATTAATAATAATAATTAATTAATTAATAAGTATTTTTTATCAGTAAGTAAGTAAATAAGGATCAAGTAAGAATCACATTTTTATTCTGCAATCAAATGACTCTTACAGAGAATGTAAAACCGATAAAATATTCACTGTAAAAATTCCATAAAAACAGTATAAACACCCACACCTAAAAATACAAATAATAAAAACAGATGTTAAAGATGATGTGGTAACATCAGGGAAAGGCTTCTCAAAACAACTCCATCTTTAAAAGTTTTGGGGGCTAGCCTGATCTCAACTTGGGAGCTATTGTGGGAGGCTATTCCACAAGGCCAGCACTATCACTGAGAGCAGCACCTTCTGGGCTCAGCAATCCGAACTCTCATCAGATATGTTAGGAATAACGTTTTCTCTCTGTTGGCAATGATTGGTTGGGCCAATTCTTGCTGAAATCCTACAGAAATCCATAAGACAAACTATATTTCTTTAAAAAAGCAACCGGCCAATCTTTATTTAAACAGCCCTATTAATTCTTATATATTTTAAAAGTAGTTTAAATTTAATATATTAATTTTAAATTAAAATAAAATTAATTAACTAGAGAGGCAAGAGAGCAATTTATAACAGTTCTCCAAGTAATTCTTTAAAAAAGTAGAGACTCTTAAAAATAAAGAGAATGATATGGTAACCAATTGAATTTCTGGGAGAAAAATTATTTACAAATTAATTTTCATTAAGTTATAAATACTGAAATCCAATTTCAATTCACTATGGAGTTTTTTTCCAAAAATGTCTGTGTTCCTGTAGCTCAGTACCTTCTAGCACTGAAGAAAACAACCAAGCTCAGAGTGGCAGTTAAGAAGCAAAAAATAAAATTTGTCTTCCAAAACTGGGGAAGACTATTTTCCCTGGTGTTCCTTGGAACCCTGACACAGAGAGCACTAAGGATTCTACATATCTTTATTTTGGCAAAGCAGAAAAGAGTTTTAAAACTTAACCTGGTTTAGTCTCAGTTTTCCAGTCATAATAGAAGCGTTTATTTCTTGCTTGCTCTAAAGACAAGTATTTTCTTTCCTATATATAGGGGGAAAAAATCTAGAGATTAGTACTGTGTGGTTTAAATCTAGCAGTTAATTTATTTAGATAAAAGAAAGCAAATGGAGCTAGCAATAATTAATACAAGCCTGGAAGGCACCCTTGTCAGCAGGAAGAAAACTTTTTCCTAGAGTCACATAAAAGTGAATCAATAGCTATATAAATCAAATAAATTAATTATAAATCAATTTTTAAGAAACTCAGAGATTCCCAATAAATATATCCAGGTGTAGACTGTAGATTAAGAATCTCCATCTTCACTAGGAAGAGATACTCCCTTTTATACAGATTCAAACCCATCAGTCCCACCATCTGGTAGAGTTTTAAAAAAAGAAAAGAAATATGAGTCCTCTTAAAAGGCAAAATTCAAGAAGGAAACAGGAAGAAACGAAGAGAAGATTTGAAAAAACACTGGTCTAAGAGTTTTCTACAACTTCAGATTAAAATCTGAAATTTCAGGAAAAAAAGAATCTGGACAAACAAACAGAGGAAATAGTGTTACTGAAATTATTTTCATGTTTGCCATTTGACCTTTCAATCACCAGTAAGGTGATTGTGACCATATCCCTCAGTCACAAATTAGGGGTTTGAGGGAGGATATTAGATAAGATGTCCCCTGAAAGATAAATGATAGCATCTTGAACTAGCAAGTTACTAACACAAAGCAGGAGACAGGAGCAGAGGTAAAGATCTAATGGGCTTCTGGGAGACATTTGACCAGTGGTGAAATTCAATTTTTTTTACTACCGGTTCTGTGGGTGTGGCTTGGTGGGGGTGGCAGGGGAAGGATACTGCAAAATCTCCATTCCCACCCCACTCCAGGAGAAGGATACTGCAAAATCCCCTTTCCCCCCCCCCACTCCAGGGGGAAGGATATTGCAAAATCTCCATTCCCACCCCACTCTGGGGCCAGCCAGAGGTGGTATTTGCCGGTTCTCCGAACTACTCAAAATTTCCGCTACCAGTTCTCCAGAACATGTCAGAACCTGCTAGATTTCACCCCTGCATGTAACTCTACACAATGCTCCTGTGATATTAAAAAGTAGTTTTACCATATTTACCTTAAGTGAGTCATAATGATCCTGCCGAATGTCTTCATACTCTTCTCGTATTTCTTCAAAAAAGTCATCTTTTAGACTTTCATCTAAAAGCTGAGAGCACTGTAACAAATACAACATGATGGTTAAATCTGTCATTGAGACATGCTATCCATTATTTTTCAAATTCTCTCTTTTGAGAACTTACATACCCTAATGAGGTGACACTCCAAAAGAACATATGTAGTAACTACCTTAACTTCTTTTGTAAAAATCACTGAATTCCTAATAGATACGTCATATTTTCATGAGTACTATTTCCACCAAAAGGATGCCAAATGAATGTACTGAAGACCTTACCTGCAGACTTCAAATATGGGGAAAAAATGAATTAGTTAAGAAAGCAGGTCTGAAATGAGAAGATGATGAGGAAGATTTTCCCTTCATTCCTGGATGAAATGAAGGTTGACTATTTCCTTAAATGGATGAAATCCAGGTGTACCTGATGAGAGGCAGAGTTTTGCCCTGGAATTGATGGTTAAGGATTTCCTCCTATTCCCTCCCACTAGTTGCCCTGCGGCCTTAAGAAGATTCACATTTGACCACATATACTTCATATGCTTAGAGCTATGCAGTCCAAAGGGAAGGATTTGAATTAGAAAAAACATGATCTCACTGAAAAGTATTATTTTAATGTCAGACAGCAATGTGAAAATACCCATCTCTTAAACCAGTCCCTTCAACTATGCAAGAGACAGGCTAATATGGACTGAGACACTGCTTAAAGTCAATCGGTGCTGAAGAAGCAATATAAGAGTCTAATAAATTCTGTCCTTAACTTTCTTGAATGTTAAAAAAAAATCTGGTTTTTTTACCTGATTATATAACCAAGGAAGAGAGTTTTTTTTTTCTTAAGGTCCAAAATGAAGAAAAAGGAATTCAACAAATCAAAGTTCATACTGCAAAGTTCAAAAGGAACTTCATGGACATTTACAAGGAGGTGGGTTTTCATCAAAAATCTTTTAGGATATTTGGAATAAGGTTTCTGTACGAATGAAAAACTGTTGAATGACCAAAATGAAAAGCAAGTTATCCAAATAAGCCAGCTGAAGCAAATAAGAGTAAAATACTATAGAAATGGAAAGAAATTGAGATCACTCCTCACAGGATTTTCTATGCGTAAAGGTTGTTGCACAGTAATCAGAGTCCATCAGGTTAAAATCCAACAATATTTTAGCAACCTATGTCTAGGAGAAAAAAGACAGAGATCTGAAACTAGGGTAGTTACTACGCATGTTCATTTGGACTATCGCTTCATGAGAGTATTTACTTATTACAGATTTAGGGAATTACAATTTTCAGAATTACCAATTAACATAGCCAAGACGGCTGACAGTTATAATCTTAATACTTCTGGGATGCACCAGATTAGAGCAGTCTGGTATAAATCTTCAGATAGAAATCTTATCACAACTTACAACCACCACACTTTTGGAGGCATCCAGGACATGAATGACAGGAGCACTATACCGTGGAGCAATTTTTACAGCTGTATGAGTTCTGTAATAACATAAAAGGAAACCTAAGAAAACAATAACCATATGAAGAAACAATAAAAAACACCTTAATGTACAAATATGATTATATTCTGATAGGAAATCTGTAACTCCTTGGCAAATTCAACTTCTCCTTTAAGGAAATGACAGCCAACTTGCACATCACAAAGAGTCAGAGAAATAAATCCATTATATATATATGACTGCAAAATCCTTTTATTTTCAACAAGTTCTAACATAATATGGAAACTAATCAATATCTAAGCAGCTATAGTTCTCAAATAAATACTGCCTGCCTGAGCACCATCTTAAGTGTCTTCCAATTTTACAATTCTCTGAATCTCCCAGATTCTCTTCTCAAACTCCCCATAATGCCAGTTTTACATATTTTAAAAACTATGATTTCATTTTCAGTGTTGCAAAGGTAATTCTCACTACACAATCGTACAAATTTACATCACACATCTCATAACAAAATCAGGTACTTAATTATCGATTGCTGTTAAAACAGCCATCTATAACTAGAAGAAGTAGTTTGAAATAATTCTTATATTTTACGGTTTCACATCCCATTACATTTTTTATCTTCAATCTATGACGTATTACAATTCTCCTGGGACCTTTGCATGAAAATTTAGTAAATGCAAACCACGTATGGCTTGATTCTCAATGTTGCAAAACTAAGTTCATTTTTGCTAAACCAAATGTGTACTTGTACCAAAATTAAATCAGTTTTATACATCTCTTTCAGTGACGAAATCAATAACTTCTTTGAAACTTAAATTAGGATTCAGGCACTTGATTTTTAGATTTGGTACATTTAAAATGGTATAAAAATGGTATAAATAAACATATCTAATAAATATTGATTAAAATAATCTAAAAGAAATATAAAACAGTTAATTTTGGAAATCATATTTTTTTTACATAAGCAATTCTATGTATTTAGGTCAACATCCTCTGCCCATAGCAAAAAAAACCTAACTTACTTTGAAGTAGTTGCTCCTCCAATCAGCAAAGGGATCCTTATTTCTAGTCTTTCCATTTCTTTGGCAACAAATATCATCTCATCCAAAGATGGAGTGATAAGACCAGACAAGCCAATTATATCTAATTTAAATATAAATAGTCAAATATTTCCAACATTTTCTCTATGATTTCAGAATCTATGTTAAACTTTAAGGTAAAAATGCCATTCAGTTGTTAAAATGAAGCCATGGATCTGACTTAGAACTTTCTCCTAACTTTCTGCATCTAGAGATATCACCCTGGATATTCAACTCGTGTGAAATGGGTAGGATTAGAATTTCTAAATATCTCAAACATCTGTGGTGAATACAACACTGTCATCTTTTCAACACCGGATAATTATAATTTTATTCTTCCAGTCATTTTAAAAATGAAAAAATATTTGAATACTTTTGAATAACATAGAACCTATCCTTAAATAAATAAATCTGAATTCTATAAACTGGCTACATTTTTACATAGTAAAGTAAATCATTGCACTGAAGTTGAGCCAAAATAACCACAACCGCCAATGGACTACTTAATATCAAATCAAAATTTTATCCATTTTTCTGACAAATCCTAATGTATTTTAGGGATTCTGTTTTCAAGAAGAAAGATTGTATCAGTTATCACCTTAGTTTACTCTTAGTGATCTTAGTGAGAACTAGCATTTGAAGATGCACATTTTCACATGATGTAAATATATTCTTGAAACTCCACAAAACTGGACAAATACAAATCAAAGTTGTGAGTACCTGCTTTGTTTTCAAGAGCAGCTTTAAGTATCTTGTCACATGGCGTCATAACTCCCAAATCAATAACTCTGGGAAAGGAAATGGCAGTTTGCTAATCAATTTGTATATATGCTCAATTAATCCATGTCTGTTAATAGTCCACAAAAAAAATCAATCATCCTGTGAGGAAGCTCAATCTTCCCTTATACCTGAGCCTTTTTATACAATAACTGCCCCATTCTTAGTTATTACCACACTTAGTTATTACCACACTTGAGTTACACTATCAAGTCCAGTGACTTCTTACTTACCAGTAAAGGAAAATATTTGTAGCTCAGGGTTGAAATTTCATATTTAAGAAGAACAGATAATTGAGAAATGAACTTCTTGGGCAGTATACTACCAAGCATTTCAAGATAGCTTTCCATATTGCAAATCCTGAGGACTTTGACTTATGAACTGGCTACCCAATGTCCAAACAAAAATTCCCAGATTAAAAATCTATCTGAATATGCTCAGTTATGCAGAAATTGAACAGTTTCAAGTTCAATCATGTACTTTGATCAAGTTTCTGCAGAGCTTTTATGCTACCCTATATACTTTCATAATTTATCCCAAAGAGTTATTGAGACTAAGTTTCAAATACTTGAGGCCAAAATCTTCTGCCTTTGTGGCAATGGAACAGTTAACTGGCCCATGTTTTTATTACAGTACACAGTATTTTGTAGAGATTCATGCAAGTTTAATATATTTACAAAGAAAAAATATATGTCTGCCTAACTCACTCACAATGACTTGGGTTCGCTTACAGAAATAAAACCCAAAATACAAAACCCAACAAACCCTCACTGCCCCCCCTCCCCAATAGCAACAATCAGGACAAACCACTCCATATCACCCTGAGATACCCAGGTCTGCTGTATACTATATCAGCCTTTACTAAATCTTTTCCTGTGTGAACAGATAAATTTTATATATACCACCTGATTTTTAGACTTGGTACTTTTTAAATGATATAAATAAACATATATAATAAATATTGCTTAGAACAATCTAAAGTGCCTTCAGAAAGCTAGCACTTTAGCCAAATTATTAAATGTCCCACTTGCAGGAGATATTTCTAGCCTGCCAACTAATTACAGTACAGGGAAGTATGTGCAAGATCAAAAGGTCGAGTCTCATTACCTGAAATTATTGCAGCCCAGAACTACTCCTACAATGTTCTTGCCGATATCGTGGACATCACCTTTCACAGTAGCTAACACAATAGTGCCTTGGTAAGGATCCTGCAAAAATTAAGCCATTTTCAGAATTTATGTAGATTTCATTTCTGAACAATTCCTATCATATGAATGATTGCCTTATTGCAACATCAGTATGATGTAATGGTTAAAAGGGAAAGCTTGGAGAACTAAGTGGACCTGGATATTTGAAAGAGCAGGAAACTGACCCTTGCAGAAGCAGAAGAATTGCTTCTGAAATGAAAAGAGTACAATTGCGACGAAAAGGTGAGCACAGCAATTAGCCTAGGTAGAGAGAATTATAATCCCACCTCCTTTGACTATGACAGTAAGGAGGACTCTCCTCCTCCCAAATAGTAATCCTTTCTCTTCCTCTCCATTACCAAAAGCTAAGGAAGTGAGTCTTCCACCTCAAAGGCGGTGTTTTCTAATGATGTCCTTGGCCCTAGCTTGCAGGACTGGGCACCACAGAGCATTTGGACAGGTTCTCTCCCTTGTCCACAGTGAATGAAGACCAAAAGTGAGAGGAGGAGTGTCTGTGAAACTGACTTGGAACAGAAGTAAAGAAAAGGAATAAGTGAATGATTGATTACAGACAACTGATTTCAAATTATCTGTACATGGCATGGTATTTATTTGAGCTGGGCTACGATGTTTGGGTGAGAAATAATCTTTCTTAGTGTGATTAAAAATAAAAATAGGAATATTTCTGCTATTTTAAGACCCTATCTTTTCTTTCAACTCTTTCATATAATGATTATCAATCTACATTTGGTTATGGCATCCATGTTCTTACTATCATGCTGCCACAACTATCATTTTGTAAATATATTGTCCATAGAAACAAAAAACGGGGGAATTCTTGGTTAGTAGTTAGAGAAGATGTAGACAAACTGTATGCCACTTAATTTGGTTTATGACTGTGACTCCCACCATTTCAATCACAATACATGATAAAGACTGTAAAATTATAATGCAAACCATCATAAGAATAGCAGATTGTCAACTCCAGGCTGATTAGACTTGAAAACTTTGGACTGAAATGCTCACCAACCATAATGTGTCATCTTAGGTTTGTCTTTATGCCTCAACCTAATTGTCCTTGATTAAGACTAGGGTGGATTTGATTTAAATCGAGTTGATTTAAATCACAATTTAAATCATGATTTAAATCACTAGTAAAAAGGCTTGATTTAAATCAACTCGATTTAAATCATAATTTTTAAAGAGCAACTGTCATCTCTGCTACTCCTTTGACCCACTGTTGACTCACCGATAGTCCCAGTGTTGCAGAATATACAGCCTCATGCTACATAACTAAGCTCCATTTCATGCTGAATAAACTAAATTATTTATGTATCTTAAATAGAAAACTATCTTACGATAGATTTTTACCCCAAAAGTTTTTTATTAAAATAAATTCGATAAAAATCAAAAAAATCCGATTTAAATCAAAAAAATCCGATTTAAATAAAAAAAAATCTGATTTTTTTGATTTTTTTTAAAAATCATTGATTTTTATCCACCCTGATTAAGACAGAAATGAGAACTAAGAGCATTATTTTTTTGTTGTTAGTTGCGAAGTCATGTCCGACCCATCGCGACCCCATAGACAACATTCCTCTAGGCTTTCCTGTCCTCTATCATCCTCTGGAATCCATTTAAATTCACGCCTACTGCTTCAGTGACTCCATCCAGTCACCTCATTCTCTGTCGTCCCCTTCTACTTTTGCCCTCAATCTTTCCCAACATTAGGCTCTTCTCCAGTGAGTCCTTCCTTCTCATTAGGTGGCCAAAGTATTTCAGTTTCATCTTCAGGATCTGGTCTTCTAAAGAGCAGTCAGGGTTGATCTCCTCTAGGACTGACTGGTTTGATCGCCTTGCAGTCCACAGGACTTGCAGGAGTTTTCTCCAGCACCGTAGTTCAGAGCATCATATATAAATACATTCCAAAATATCTTTCCCCTAAGATGCAAGGAATCACACTGCATCTTAGGCAGTTTGCTGCAACTCACAGACCACAAAATGAAAAATACGGTTGTTTCTTCAATCCATTAATTTGATACTTATGAGAATAAAATTTAACAATATTATCGCTGTGGGAGTCAGCCTTTCTGAATACAAAACTCAGGGGTCTTTTAAAAAATTACTTTTGTCAAAATAACAGAACATTCCCCAAGGAACCATTTGTAAACAGGGATCTATGAGCAGCACAAATGACTGTTATTCAAAAAAAAAGTAGATCAGAACATTGCAGCACAGTCTTCTCCAACCTGGTGCTTTCCATATATGCTGGAACCGCAACTCCCTAAATTCTTAGCCATAATGGAAGCAAGCAGCCTTAACATTTTCTCTCCTGGAGTCCCTACTTCTAGGATCCTCTACTGATTTCTTCAGTGAATACTTTCATATCAATGTTTACACATTATAGTTTACACATTACTATTAATCTTCTCATCGTTCCTATCACCCATCTCCTCCCACTTATGACTGTATGATTGTAACCTTGTTGCTGGTATCCTTAAGATTTATATTGACTGTTTCCCTATGACTATCATTAAGTGTTGTACCTTATGATTCTTGATGAATGTATCTTTTCTTTTATGTACACTGAGAGCATATGCACCAAGACAAATTCCTTGTGTGTCCAATCACACTTGGCCAATAAAGAATTCTATTCTATTCTATTCTATATTAATTTTTAAAACCAAAAGCATTTCATTTATCTATACACGATAGTGGCGTATCCATGGTTTTAAATTTGTTTCTTCTTATTCATGAAAAACAATAAGTGCTGGGCAGACAGTTTTAAAAAAGAAACAGAGGCACACATATAAATCTTTGCTTCTTTTAGCATACCATATTTGCTAATATTGGCATGTTTTTCTCAAATGGAGCCCTTGCGTTCAAACAGGTAGGAATTCGGGGGGGGGGGGGGGTTCATGAAAAAAGTCACCATGTCTGTATAACTATGGCTCTTTAAGGCTGTACCCTCCCCCCCCCATATTTATCTTGATTACAGCATAGCTCATTTTCCAAACAAACAGGTATGTAACCCAGAGGCATCCAGAGGGAGAAATCAAAAGCATACAGCAGGCATGCACAACCAGGCTCTCAAAGCTCTGCTCCTTTTAAATAGCTGTTGCATACATCACATAAATGTAAAAATATTAAGACTTCAGTCCTGGCTGCCATCTTGAAGCTGTTATCTTCCCTTACAGATACCTCTGCTGGCAACCTTAATACCCCTTGCTATTATTCATCATTAATGTAAACAAAAGCTTTGATGCCTGAGGGTTTCTGTGTTACTACAATGCTTAACTCTTTCTGTCTTCTTAAAATGTAACAGAATTTGGGGGAAATGAACATCCAGACTATGCCAAGGTTCAGCATAATTATGCATTACACTCATGAAAGCCTGCGTGACTGGAGCTGAAGGGCATGCTCATTTAATCAAGCCAGGAAAAAAACAGTCACAGTGGAATGGTCAAACAATAATCACAGGCCTAATTGCTAGGGGAATCCTAAAACTGATGGGAATGGGAAGAGGGAGGGAGGAATGGGCTAAGCTCAGACTAGGTTGCAATGTAGACCAGTGCATATATTTATTTTTAAGACATCTTCGGGATAAAAACAAGGTGATTTTTAACATTAAATGATTTGAAGCAGACTAATTGGGAACAGGACTAAATAGCCTTTCCTCTTCAGTCCTGGCACACAAGCCTACAGCAAAGCCATCCATTCTGAAAGATAATAACCAGTGCTCTATATTTGCTATTCTTCTGGCACTGCAGCAAGTATTCTGAGAGGTAACTGCACTCATGAGAGCTTCTAAGCCAGGAGATATGCACCTCATTTTGAGATAGGACAGCAGCAAACATTCCAATGATAAAATTCATATTCGGAGGCCAGCAGATTCCCACACACACTAGAATAGCAGTATTTAGCATTTCCAAAAGACTGTAGCATATACCAACTATTAGCGAGTAATAATACAGGACTGGCCTAATTCCATACTGATTCAGAACACACTTCCCAATTTTTAAATAAACATGTGGCTGCTAAATAAATACATCTTAAAGCGAGTAAGCTTCTTGATTGTTGTGTTTCTCGCTCAGCATTTTGCTTTACCTCATTTTACTCCCTTCCCAAATGCCAAAGACAGCATAAAATTCACAATTTGTTCTTAAATCAACTCAGCCTTCGCAACAATTTGAACTACAAGAACAACTGCTGTTATTTCATTTTTTTCAAGCCTGTTAGGAATGAAAGAAATCTGCTACAGCACAAAGCATCAGGTTTCTTCCAGCCTCACGACTGCTTCCAATGAGCAACTATACATTAGCTTGACAGATGCTTCCTAAAACAAGAGGCTGCAGAGCATGGAAAGCCAAGGATTTTGTTTGCTCTGCCTTTGGAAGTGAACCAATCTGATTCACACCTCCCAGACTAATTTGCATTTCTCCAGAATCCATTTTTCAACTTCAAAACTGTATTGTGTCATACATCAAACCACAAAATGCTTTTAAAACAAGAACAGTGCAGATATAAAAAAAAGAAAAATGCCAATAAAGACAATAATAGGATTGGCACGGACTTACTAATGCATTTAGTGACATCAATCCTAAAGGGTCTGATTAATCCCTGCTGGGACTCTCTAGTAACAACTAGCACCCCTTTGCTCCATAACTTTTTGCTCAAAAACAATATTTTGAAGTGTGGCTATATGAGATTGTAGGCAATCCCCAAAATTAGCTTGTAACGTGAAAAACACAGCTCAACAGAGAGAGGCAAAAACTGTTCTTGCTACTGTTAATTTTTTTTTTTTGTCTGTTGAACATTCATCCAATTAAGTACCAACTTTATGACTATGGATCCTTATGTAGAATACTACTGCTGTTTGTTTTATTGGCAACATATCAAATGGACAACTTTATGTTTTCCGATCAGCTGCCCATTTCTGTGACTGAGAGCTCATGTAAGAGGATCTATTTATTGCAGAAGTTGCTGCCATGACGTGCCATGAATTCCTGACCCACACAAAAATCTATAACACAACTGCAACGAAAATTAATTTAAGAGAATCAAGGATTGAAGCTGCAAACTCACATCTTCCTCCGTGCTACCAGACAACGCACGTAATTCTTCTCTTTCTTTCTCCATGAATGGGATAAGATGGCCCACCGCTTTCTTCATAACTCTAGCAGATTTAATCACCTGTATATTCAGATTCAGAAAAAGACCCATGAGTGTTCAAAAGTTTATTCAAGATTATAGCAACCAATGAATTAAACTGAAAGCAAATCATACCAGGCCCCCAAAACAGAAAATTACCAATAAATACCAACTAAGTAACCTAGTAACTTCTAAGCAACTCCTTTACCAGTTTCTCCATTTTCTGGCGTTTTAGAGAAATGCTTCCAATACATTACATTCATATAGAATAGAATACTTTATTTGGCCAAGTATGATTAGACACACAAAGAATTTGTCTCTGATACAGAAGCTCTCAGTATACATGCAAAACAACAAGGTAATAATAATCACAACAATGACACCAATAATGGGGTAGTAGAGAAGATGAGAAGGATAATAATACTATTATAGCCATACAACATGGATAAATATACTTAGATAAAAGACAGTACTGTAAGGATTAGGTGTTCAGCAGAGTGGTGGCACAAGGGAAAAAATCTCCCTATGTCTAGTTGTTTTGGCATGTAATGCCCTATAGCGGCATCCCGAAGGGAGGAGTTGAAACAAATTATGTCCAAGATGTGAAGGGTCTGTAGTTATCTTCTCAGTCCTCCTTCTGACCCATGCAACATACCGGTCTTCTATGGAAGGCAGGCTGGTTGAAATTGGTTTTTCTGCAGTCATAACTATCAGTTGGAATCTGAACCTGTCCTCTTAGTTGCTGCACCAAACCATACAGATATGGAAGTACAAATGACAAACTCAATAATTCCTCTTTAAAGCTGTATCAGGAGCTCCTGGGGCAGTCTGAACTTCCTGAGTTGATGTAGGAAGAACATTCTTTGTTGTGCTTTTTTTAATGATGGTTCTAATGTTGAATGGTAGTGGTAGAATACAAGGATTCCTCCTAAAATCCACACTCATCTTTATAGTTTTAAGTGTGTTCAGCTCCAGATTGTTCCAGCTGCACCACAGGGCCAGTTGTTCAACCTCCAGTCTATATATGCAGACTCATCACCACCTCAAATGAGACCAATGACTGTTGTATTATCGGCAAACTTCACTACTTCAACACAAGGATCCTTAGAGATGCAGTCATTGGTATAGAGAGACAAGAGCAATGGAGAGAGCACACAGCCCTGAGGAGCACCTGTGCTAATTGTTGGGTGCTCGATGTGATTTTCCCTACTTTCATTTATTGCTTCCTCCCTGTCAAAAAACTAGTAATCCACCTATAAGTATGGACAGGCACAACTAACTGAATCAGTTTAGAGTTTCTGAAATGATGGTATTGAAAGCCAAACTGAAGTCAACAAGTAGAACCCATGCATAGGTCACTGGGGATTAAGATGTTGCAAGATATAGTGCAATACCATATTGACAGCATCATCCACCAATGTATTTGTTCGGTAGGCAAACTGCAAGGGATCTAACAGCGAATCCATGATGATTTTTAAATGGGCCAACATTGGCATCTTAAAGCTCTTCATGCAGTTGCAAGAAAAAAAGTAAGTGAACCCCTTGGGATTACGTGGAGTTTTGCATGAATAAAGCTCTTCATACAGTTGCAAGAAAAAGTATGTGAACCCCTTGGGATTACATGGAGTTTTGCATGAATTGGTCATTAAATATGCTCTGAACTTCATCTAAGTCACAACAATAGAAAAACACAGTCTGCTTAAAATAATACTACACAAACATTAGATGTTGCCATGGCTTAATTGAACATAACATGTAAATATTCACAGTGCAGGGAGGAAAAAGTATGTGAACCTTTGGACTTAATAACTGGTTGACCCTCCTTTGGCAGCAATAACCTCAACCAAATGTTTCCTGTAGTTGCAGGTCAGACCTGCACAACCATCTGAAGTAATTCTGGACCTCTCTTCTTCACAAAACTGTTTCAGTGTAGCAATATTCTTGGGATGTCTGGTGTGAATCGGTCTCTCAAGGTCATGCCACAGCATTTCAATCGGGTTGAGGTCAGGACTCTGACTGGGCCACTCCAGAAGGCGTATTCTGTGCTGTTGAAGCCAATTTTTTGTTGAATTACTTGTATGCTTTGGGTCATTGTCCTGTTGCATCACCCATCCTCTGCGGAGCTTCAGTTGGCGGACAGATGATCATACGTTTTCCTGCTAAATGTCTTGATAAACTCTGGAATTCATTTTCCCATCAATGACAACAATCCGTCCAGGCCCTGAGGCAGCAAAGTAGCCCCAAACAATGATGCTCCCTCTGCCATGTTTTACAGTGGGGATGAGGTTTTGATGTTGGTGTGCTGTGCCTTTTTTTCTCCACACATAGTGTTGTGTGTTCTTCCCAAACAACTCAATTTTGGTTTCATCTGTCCACAGTATATTTTGCCAGTAGTGCTGTGGAACATCCAGGTGCTCTTTGCAAACTTCAAATGTGCTGCAATATTTTTTTTGGACAGCAATGGCTTCCTCCGTGGTGTCCTCCCATGTACTCCCTTCTTGTTTAATGTTTTCCTTATTGTAGATGTGTCAACAAAAATGTTAGCATGTGCCAGAGATTTCTGTAGGTCTTTAGCTGACACTCTAGGATTCTTCTTTACCTCATGAAGCATTCTGCGCTGTGCTTTTGCAGTCATTTTTACAGGAAGATCACGCCTAGGGAGAATAGCGACAGTGCTAAACTTTCTCCATTTGTAGACAGTCTGTCTTACCGTGGACACATGAACATCAAAGCTTTTGGAGATACTTTTGTAACCCTTTCCAGCTTCATGCAAGTCAACAATTCTTGATCGTAGGTCTTCTGAGAGCTCTTTTCTGCGAGGCATGGTTCACATCAGACAGTGCTTCTTGAAACCAGTAAACCCAAAACAGGTGTGTGTTTTTAAAGGGCAGGACAGCCGTCAGCAACACATCCAATATCATCACACTGATTGGAGTCAAGGTTGGCTCACTCCTGGCTCCAATTAGCTCTTGGAGAAGTCATTAGGCTAGGGGCTCACATACTTTTTCCTCCCTGCACTGTGAATGTTTACATGTTATGTTCAATTAAACCATGGCAACATCTAATGTTTGTGTAGTATTATTTTAAGCAGACTGTGTTTTTCTGTTGTTGTGACTTAGATGAAGTTCAGAGCACATTTTATGACCAATTCATGCAAAACTCCACGTAATCCCAAGGGGTTCACATACTTTTTCTTGCAACTGTAACTACAGATGTCAGAGTGACTGGTCTGAAGTCCTTCAGTTCCCTGATGGTTTCTTGGGGACTGGGATAATATTAAAGCATTTTGCCACTTCAGTCCAAGATTTCACTATTTTGACCACAGGTTTTGCAGTTTCAAGTTTCTATCTATAGGTGGGGATGAGATGAATCATACAATGATCAGAGAGACCCACAGAGACCCATAGCTGCTCTTGAGAGAGAGTGGGAGAGGGAGAGTGATAGGCACCTTTTAATGTACTTTAATATTTAATATATTTAACCTTTTAATATGGTGTCACAAATCCACCACAAACCTATCCCAGTGGATTTATTGTTACAGTGACTTGCTAGTCAAGCAAAGTATACTAACACTTGCAGTCCTCCAAGACTATCCATTGCCTGTCTAAATAAAGTGAGCCATGCTGCAGTTTCAGCCCACATCTGTAAAGCTATGCCTGCCTGCATCAAATGTGTATAAAATACTAATTTGGAGAAAGCCAAACATTAAACCTAACTATTAAAACTAAAAGCTAACACATGAAAAGAGACAGACAGATTGTGAACATATTGCCAATCAAATATGAACAAATAAAAAAGGAGACTAAACTAACCCATGGGGTAAAATGCTGTTTTATCTGCTGGCATACATCAGGATAGTAGAGGATATTTTCATTTTATGTCCAATAAGCCATTAACCCAAAAAGCCATCTTTATAACTAAATAAGAACAGCAATAATCACTAACAGCAATGAAAAGAAAGTAATACCCATTTTAAGGTACAGGGTATCTCTAGTATTAAGAGTACATGCTTTCATACATGAGGTCCAGAGGTGGGTTTCAGCAGGTTCTGATCAATTCTGGAGAACTAGTAGTGGAAATTTTGAGTAGTTCGGAGAACCAGTAGTAAAAATTCTGGCTGACCCTGCCCCCATCTATTCTCTGCCTCCCAAGTCCCAGCTGATTGGGAGGAAATGGGGATTTTGCAGTAACCTTCCCCAGAGTGGGGTGGGAATGGAGATTTTATAGTATCCTTCCCCTGCCACGCCCACAAAGCCATGCCATGCCCACAAAGCCACACCCACAGAACCAGTAGTAAAAAATTTGAAACCCACCACTGATGAGGTCCAATATTCAATCATCTCATCTTTACTACTAGAGGGCCATTTGTAGCAGGTGATGCCCAAACAGATTGGGGGGGGGGACTATTCAGGATCAGCCGCTGTTAGTACTAAAATTGGGGGGGGGGAATCTGAGAGTTTATAAGCTAAATCTGATAGACTGCCACTAGGAGAAATCCTAGTAGCATAGGCTAAGCAGGGTTGAATGTACTTTGTATTTGGATGGGAGACCATTAGAAATTTTAAGGGCTGTGGACTAACCATTGCATATTGTTACAAAGAAAGCTACATGAATGTAGCAAGGATTTCCAATTCTCAATTGTGTTATTTATTCCCACTCCCAGTTCTCAATTAAAGGAAACTGGTATTTCAGTGGAAGGACTGTGACCATCTTCACTTTTGATACTTCAACAAATTTCCTGGGGTCAGAATTCTTTCACTGTACAAGAATATCTTTTCCATTACATTTAACTAATGACACCTGGAATATGAAAATTTGTCTGTGCCTGTGTAAGCCACTACTGCCTCTAGAAAGTTGCTGCCGATGAGAGTAAACTATACTGAGGTAAAATGGACCAACTGTTTGGCTTGGTATAAGACAATCTCCTATATTCTACTACAACATCCTGAAGTGCTAAGAACCAAACAATGATCCTCCCTCAAGCCAAAAAAAGCACTGGTGTAATGTTTAGTTACACAGCTAAATTGTGATAGGCTAATGGAAACTTCTTCTTTACCTGAGGAAGAAACATTTTGCCAGCTCCAAAAAGATCACCAACTATTTTCATGCCATTCATCAGGGGCCCCTCAATTATATTCAGGGGTCTGGGATACCTCTCTTTGTTTTGTCTAGCTTCTTCTGTATCCTCAATCACATATTTCTCAATGCCCTGGGGAAAAAAACAACCATCCGTACATTAAACTGGTATATATCTTCCCACAACAAGCATCATTTATCTATTGCATTTTACAAAATCAGGGCCCTCAAGAACAACCTCCCAAAAAGAAACTGTAGTAATTTAAGGGTGTTAAAATAGGCTAATTATACCAAGAACCGGATTAAAAAATAAACCCACAGAATAATTAAAGTAAAAAAAAAAAACCAAGAGAAATAAAACATACTAATAATATCGATTAATGTTGAAAGCATAAGAGGCAATGTTTTCAACATCTTTCAAAAATAATCCTGAAGGAGCCTGGCAAAGGGACAGAAGAAAAGCATTCACCAGCAGGAGCCCTCCTCATTATCTCACTTCCCAAAATTGTGTGTGGGTATTCTGAAAAGGATCTCTGAGTTAAGTTTTAAAATAGACAGGCTGTTCTTGAAGTATTCAAAATTACACTTCCTTTTTCATATTGGCAGCTTCTGATCTGCTAAGTGCAATTAACAGCAACTAGTTTCAAGCCAGCTGCTGCAAGAAGTTGTTACAGCCTTGCCTCAGGTGAACCTCCATTTTTCATTACAAGGTGTTGATGCTTTGAAGGAGGTTCTGAATTGAAGCCTGTGAAGAAAGTTCACAATGTTTTTCAAGTCTGGCACCTTTAAGATGTGTGGATTTCCATTCCCAGAATTACCCAGCCAGGCAACATGTTCAGAATTCTGGGAGTGGAGGTCCACCCATCTTAAGTTGCCAAACTTGAAGAACACTGTTCTAGATCTAAATTTGTAAGATGTGAATGGGCATTTATTTTTGTTCAAGAAAAGTTCTGCCAATTGAGATCCCAAATGGACCATTGGAAGCGCACCGTATTTCTCTATTCATCAGGAACAAATCCTGGAAAGCTGAACCCTGACAGCATAACAGATATGGACAGAGTTGTCCAGCAACTTTTCTCTTTAGGATTAAACCTAGTCAAAGAGGCAATGGAACAAATTCTAGCTCATCAAACAGGTAAATTCACCTTAACAAGGCCATACTCCAGTCTTTCTTCTACAGATCCATTTCTCCATCCATCAGTTTGTACCACTTTTTTTCCTCCTTGAGCATGGGTCTGGAATGAGATTAAGAGAAGTTAAAATTAAAATATTTGCCCCACCACCGATAAATACAGTGGGCAAAAAAGTATTTAGTCAGCCACCAATTGTGCAAGTTCTCCCACTTAAAAAGATGAGAGAGGCCTGTAATTGTCATCATAGGTAGACCTCAACTATGAGAGACAAAATGAGAAAACAAATCCAGACAATCACATTGTCTGATTTGGAAAGAATTTATTTGCAAATTATGGTGGAAAATAAGTATTTGGTCACCTACAAACAAGCAAGATTTCTGGCTCTCACAGACCTGTAACTTCTTCTTTAAGAGGCTCCTCTGTCCTCCACTCATTACCTGTATTAATGGCACCTGTTTGAACTTGTTATCAGTATAAAAGACACCTGTCCACACCCTCAAACAGTCACACTCCAAACTCCACTATGATGAAGACCAAAGAGCTGTCAAAGGACACCAGAAACAAAATTGTAGACCTGCACCAGGCTGGGAAGACTGAATCTGCAATAGGCAAGCAGCTTGGTGTGAAGAAATCAACTGTGGGAGCAATAATTAGAAAATGGAAGACATACAAGACCACTGATAATCTCCCTCGATCTGGGGCTCCACGCAAGATCTCACCCCGTGGGGTCAAAATGATCACAAGAATGGTGAGCAAAAATCCCAGAACCACACGGGGGTACCTAGTGAATGACCTGTAGAGAGCTGGGACCAACATAACAAAGGCTATCATCAGTAACACACTATGCCGCCAGGGACTCAGATCCTGCAGTGCCAGACGTGTCCCTCTGCTTAAGCCAGTACATATCCGGGCCCATCTGAAGTTTGCTAGAGAGCATTTGGATGATCCAGAAGAGGATTGTCATATGGTCAGATGAAACCAAAGTAGAACTGTTTGGTAGAAATACAACTCGTTGTGTTTGGAGGAGAGAGAATGCTGAGTTGCATCCAAAGAACACCATACCTATTGTGAAGCATGGGGGTGGCAACATCATGCTTTGGGGCTGTTTCTCTGCAAAGGGACCAGGACGACTGATCTGTGTACAGGAAAGAATGAATGGGGCCATGTATCGTGAGATTTTGAGTGCAAACCTCCTTCCATCAGCAAGGGCATTGAAGATGAAACGTGGCTGGGTCTTTCAGCAAGACAATGATCCCAAACACACCGCCCAGGCAACGAAGGAGTGGCTTCGTAAGAAGCATTTCAAGGTCCTGGAGTAGCCTAGCCAGTCTCCAGATCTCAACCCCATAGAAAACCTTTGGAGGGAGTTGAAAGTCCGTGTTGCCCAGAGACAGCCCCAAAACATCACTGCTCTAGAGGAGATCTGCATGGAGGAATGGGCCAACATACCAGCAACAGTGTGTGCCAACCTTGTGAAGACTTACAGAAAACGTTTGACCTCTGTCATTGCCAACAAAGGGCATATAACAAAGTATTGAGATGAACTTTTGATATTGACCAAATACTTATTTTCCACCATAATTTGCAAATCAGACAATGTGATTGTCTGGATTTGTTTTTTCATTTTGTCTCTCATGGTTGAGGTCTACCTATGATGACAATTACAGGCCTCTCTTATCTTTTTAAGTGGGAGAACTTGCACAATTGGTGGCTGACTAAATACTTTTTTGCCCCACTGTATATTGAAACTATCTTCCTATAAGTGGAAATTCTAACCTATTACTCCATGTGTAAGAGGTTTCTTTCCCAATCAGATAAAACAGCCTTTTGTCTCAGAGCTTGAAAGGTCCTTCGGCCAGTGGTTCTCAAACGTGTTGGTCTTAGGACCCCTTCACATTCTTAAAAATGACTGAGGTTCCCAAAGAGCTTTGGTCTATGTGAGTTATATCTATTGATCTTTATTGCATGAGAAATTTTAAAATATTTGACTTCAGGGACCCCACGGAAGGATATTGGGGACCCCCAGAAGTTCCAGACCACACTTTGAGAATTGCTGTTTTAGGCCATTGAGGAGACGTAATTTTAATGGAATCCTGGGTCAAAGAGGGATGGCCTTCTTCAGATTCTTTGTTGATTCCAAATTTCAGATTCTGTCTACATTTCTATTAAACTGAAGTGTAGAGTCGGAGAAATAGGCAAGAGCTACTATGAAAGCAAAGAGGGCTGAAACATTCCTCAACTCCTGGGAAACAAGATAGCATTCAGAAGTTACTATGTCACTATAGAGGCTCAATAATTGTTCTAGCGTTCCTATTGAGTTAGGTTTCCTGTTCTAGACACAAGAAGAGTTTTTTCCCGAATGCCATCACTCTATTAAACAAATAATTTCCTCAACACTGTCAAACTATTTACTAAGTCTGCACTACTATTAATCTTCTCATCATTCCCACCACCCATCTCCTTCCACTTACGACTGTATGACTGTAATTTTGTTGCTTGTATCCTTACGATTTATATTTATATTGTTTCCTGATTGCTTATTTGTACCCTATGACTATCATTAAGTGTTGTACCTTATGATTCTTGATGAACGTATCTTTTATGTACACTGAGAGCATATGCACCAAGACAAATTCCTTGTGTGTCCAATCACACTTGGCCAATAAAAAATTCTATTCTATTCTATTCTATTTAGTCTAGTCTAGTTTAGGGCTACCCTTGAAAAGTGTTCGGAGACTACAGTTGGTCCAGAATGCAGCCGAGCGAGCTATTGTGGGTGCACCTAGATACACCCACATTACACCAATTCTCCGTGAGCTGCACTGGCTCCCTATCGGTCTCCAGATGCAATTCAAGGTGTTGGTTATTATCTTTAAAGCCCTACATGGCTCAAGGCCAGGCTATCTTCGAGACCGCCTTCTACCGCATAGCTCCCATCGACCGGTAAGATCCTATAGAGTTGGTCTCCTCCGGGTCCCGTCAGCTAAACAATGTCGGTTGGCGGGCCTGCAGGGGAGGGCTTTCTCTGTGGCTGCCCCGGCTCTCTGGAACCAATTACCTCCTGAGGTCCGGACCGCCCCCACTCTATTGGCCTTCCGGAAAGCGGTGAAGACCTGGCTTTTCCGGCAGGCCTGGGGCCGTTGATCTCGCTACGGCGATCTTGCGAGACCTGGCCATGGAATGGAGTGTATGGGTTATTAATCTTCTTTTTAAAAATTTTACGGGATATTGTTCGCATTGGGGGTTTTTTGCTGTAAGCCGCCCAGAGTCCCTAAGGAGTTGGGCAGCATAGAAATGCGACTAATAAATAAAATAAATAAATAAATAGTCTACTTTGTATAGTTGACATGAAGACCCAAACTGTATGTTTTATTTGCCAGAATTATATTCTGCTACTTGGGTAAATACATACTGTTTTTGTATAAACCATGTTCAATGTATCACCTCAGCTACAAAAAGATTTTTGACTGAATGTACAATATATTTAGCCACTTCCTTTATTTTATGTGTTTATTATGACATTCGAGCCTCAGAAATACTGGGGTGGGGGTGGGGGGGAAGAGAGAATAAGAAAAGGCAGGGTGGAAAGATTATTTTACCTGAGCTTTATATGATTAAGATCCCTAAAAAAAATCAAGGGAATGTTGAAGCATCTTCTTATATTTATCTGTATAGAAGAAGCTTCTTTGCAGATCAGTGCAGAGTTGCACTGGATCATTAGCATGGGTGTCTGATGATATGGCACAATATGCTCATACCTCACACTTGAACACAGATAAACAGTTACTTGCACAGGTAAGTTTACCCAGCAATGGGTAAAATGTATATTTTGAAGTGTTCTGGACTACAAGCAATCACACCATTATCAAATTCATGTCTAATGAAAATCTGACCTAACCTGTTTCATGTGCTCTCTGGTCTTACATAATCAGGGCATATGCGTAAGATACTCTACACATCCGAACACTTAACGGCTGCTGATTGATTCCAGAAAGCTTTTGCTTCTAAACGAGATAAGACAGGAAAACGTAAATATTCCATCAATAGCAATGAGAATGCCAAAAAAAAAAAAAAAAATGAGCTTTGGATTTTTATTTCTGGTAATATAATTTAAATGTATCCCCAGCCAGTCTAGCAGCAATTTATTTTAAAAATCTAATAACTTAACTTGGCTTTAGTACAGTCCCTCTTGGTGATCGTTTATGTTGTATCACGTAATGCATCACTAATGAATCAAACACTGTTCTGAACTGGAACGTGCTCATCAGTTTAATAGAACAACCCACCCCTTTCTACTCTGCTCTGCAATACTATCTCAGTCTCCTTCCACTGAAAATACTTTATTATTTACATTATATAAATTTACTGTGGTTTATGGAGCATGTCAAGCAACAAATTCTATTTTAAATAGTAGCACTGGCAAAGTTGCTCCTTCCCTTAGTATTTTCCTTGTAGAAATAGAATTCTTTATTGGCCAAGTGTGATTAGACACACAAGGTATTTGTCTCCAGTACATAAGCTCTCAGTGTACATACAACAATAGTGATAGATGATTATCATAGTCATTGTAAAAAATGCATTTATCATAAAACATTAGATACAACACTTAGTGACAGTCATGGATAATAAATAAGCAATCAACATAAATCATACTAGGATATTAAGTAAACAATATAAATCGTAAGATACAAGCAACAAAGTTATAGTCACAAGATGGTAAGGAGATAAGTAATAGGGAAGATGAGAATAATGATGGTAATAGTGTCTTTCTAGATAGTGTTATGGAAATTAGTTGTTAGCAGAGTGATGGCAAGGGGAGGGGAACTGTTCTTGCGTCTCGTTGTTCTGACGTGCAGTGCCCTATAGTAGGGGTGGGCAAATGTGGCCCTTTTACAACCTGTGGACTTCAACTCCCAGAATTCCTGAGACAGCTTGGCGTCTTGGGAGTTGAAGTCCATAGGTTGTTAAAGGGCCACATTTGCCCACCCCTGCCCTATAGTGTTGTTTTGAGGGTAGAAGTTGAAATAATTCATGTCCAGGATGTGACATTCTGGCTCCTGCAGTATACAGGTCCTCAATGGAAGGCAGATTGGTAGCGATTGCTTTTTCTGCACTCCTAGTTATCCGTTGAAGTCTCTGTTTGTCTTGATTGGTTGCAGTGCCAAACCAGACACTTATGGAGGTGCAGACGACAGACTCAGTAATTCCTCTGTAGAACTGAATGAGAGCAAAAACTATAACTTACAATCTGTCGCTTAGTGACTGCTTGAAGTTATGACGAACACCCTCCCCCCCCCAAAAAAACAGGACTTACAACATCAAGGGTCCCTGACTATAGTCACATGACCCTATTTTGGGGTCTCAGCAACCAGCTCACACTTACAGCCATTAGCAGCATCTCATGTTCACGTGACCATGATTTACATCATTTTCTTCAGAAACTGGTGTTTACTTATACTTTCCAGAAAGAAAATGGGCATTGGTCTTACCTTAAATGCCAGATTTCTTGAGTGGGGTGACATTGTCCAGATGAGGGTTGTATCAGTCGGATCTGATGCTGGCTGAGTCATAATTTTTGACCACTCCCCTTGCTCCGCCCCTTTCATGCTCAGTTTTGACGAAGGAAGGCCACCAGAAGTATCTCCAACAGGAACCACCGTTATCAGGAGGAAGTAAATCGGTCCAACGGGACAACTGGAAAATAAACTACTGAACAAGAACAATAAACTGTACAGGCACTGAGACAGAGGGAGGGGCTGGACAATGTCACCCCACTCAAGAAATCTGGCATTTAAGGTAAGACCAATGCCCAATTTCCTTGATGAGGGTGTGACATTGTCCAGATGAGGGACATACCAAAGATTTGGCTGTCTCAAGGGCGGGATGTCGAAGGGCCTGGAGAGACCCTCGCACGATGCACCTGCTGCAAAACCCTCCTGCCAAATGACGCTTCAGCAGAAGCAAAGGTATCTATCTTGTAATGACGAATAAATGGCGAGGGGGTAGACCAGGTGGCTGCCCTACATACCTCCTCAAGGGAGGCCTGAGTCGCCCAAGCTGCTGAGGTAGCAGCACTCCTAGTGGAGTGGGCAGTAATGCTATTGGGAACAGGAATCGCCTGGGCCTGATATGCCGAGGCGATGCAAGCCCTGATCCATCTACCAATTGTGGCAGAAGAGACTTTGAGCCCTAGGGAGCCTGGCAAAAAGGAAACAAACAAAGCCTCTGACTTCCTGAAGGGAGCAGTCCTTTTGATATAAATCTTTAGGGCCCTCCGTACATCTAAGGTATGCCACCTTCGTTCCAAGGCATGAGAGGGCCGGGGACAGAAATTGGGCAAAATAACCTCTTGGGCCCTGTGAAAGGGGGAATTAACCTTGGGAATAAAGGAAGGGTCCAATCTCAAAATAACTGTGTCCGGCCGGAAAACACAGAGATCCTCCCTAACTGAGAGGGCTGCCAGCTCCGAAATGTGACGGGCTGAAGTTATGGCTATAAGGAAAACCACCTTAAGGGTGAGAAAGCGAAGGTGAACCGTGCGGAGGGGTTCAAAGGGAGTCTCAGTTAAAGCGTTAAGGACCTTGGGCAAATCCCAAGTAGGGTATCTATGAATCGAGGAGGGCCGCAAGAGCCTGGCTCCTCGCAGGAACTTTTTTATCACAGGGTGCTGAGTGAGTGGTCGGCCGGATGGACTGGACAAGGCCGTAGACAGAGCCGCCACATGTCTCCGAAGGGTACTATGGGCCAGACCACGGTCAAACCCATCTCTGAGGAACTCCAAGATCTGGGCAGGTGAGGCTGAAACAGGATCTATCTGCCGGGAACGGCACCACCTATAAAAGGCGAGCCAGGAGATATTGTAGAGTCTGACTGTGGATTTACGTCTGCAGGCCTGAACAATGTGAATCACCCTATCTGAATAATTGTCCTGCCTTAGACGGGCCCCTTCAAGCGCCATGCAGTCAGTTGGAGCCACTGAGGGTCCGGATGAAGAAGGTTCCCCTGACGCAGTACAATCTCGTCTGGTGGAATCCTCCAAGGGTGAAATGTGGAGAGACTGACCAGGTCTGCGAACCACGGACGGCGTGGCCAGTGGGGAGCCACGAGGATAATTTCTGCTCTGTCGGCGATGACCTTCCGAATCAGGGCCAGAATCAGAGGCAGCGGCGGAAAGGCGTAGTGAAGACCCGGCGGCCAGGTGAGACGGAGAGCGTTGACCCCTTCCGCCCCTGGCGTCGGGAACCTCGAGAAGAAGCGAGGAAGCTGATTGTTCAGGTGTGTGGCGAAGAGATCTATGGCTGGGATGCCGAACCTGTTGCAAATCTGATGAAATATGTCGGGATGAATCTGCCACTCGCTGTTGTCCACCTCTGTCCTGCTCAGGAAATCCGCCTGTGTGTTTTCCGACCCCGCAATGTGGTCCGCTCTGATGGAGAGGAGGTGTTGTTCTGCCCACTTGCCCAGGCGAAATGATTCCTCCATGAGGCGCTTTGAGTGGGTGCCCCCTTGACGGTTGACATGTGCCTTCGCCGCCATATTGTCTGTCAACACCAGAACATGACAGTGTTGCACAAACCGGTGAAAGTGCGTGAGAGCGAGACGAATGGCCTTCAGCTCCAGCCAGTTGATAGGGTTGGCGAGGTCTGATGCAGACCAACGGCCCTGAGCCACGTGTGATGCAAGATGAGCCCCCCATCCGTGAAGGCTGGCATCTGTAGTGAGTACAAGTCGGTCGTGATTCATGAAGAGACACCCCTTGTCGAGAGAAGGCGATGTCCACCAACCTAGCGATCGCCTGACTGAGAGTGGAACTTTGACTGATGACATGGTGTGAGCTTGGCGTTTCTTTTGAAAAGGAAGCAGGAACCACTGCAAGTGGCGAGCGTGAAGGTGTGCCCATGGGACGATCTGGACGCAGGAGACCATCTTGCCTAAGAGCTTGGATAGAGTGGCCAATGGAACTGATGGAGTTCTGCGAATGAGAGCTACTAGGTCCCTGATGTCTGACCGTCGTTCCAAGGTTAGGTAGACGGTCCCCTGGGCTGCGTCTATGATGGCGCCAAGATGGGTGATCCTGGTGACTGGCACTAACTGACTTTTTTTGTAGTTGACCAAGAACCCATGGTCGTTCAGGGTTTGAATCGTGAGGTGTAGGTCGTGTAAGGCTTGCTCTTGAGAGTGAGCCTGAATCAGAATATCGTCCAGGTAAGCCTGGATCCTTACCGGTTGTTGTCTCAGGTGAGCCGCCACCACCGCCAGGACCTTTGTGAAGACCCTTGGTGCAGATGCCAGTCCGAAGGGAAGAGCCCGGTATTGAAAATGCTTTCCTGCATAGCTGAATCGGAGATACTGTCGATGCTTTGGCAGGATGGGAATGTGAAGATAAGCCTCCATGAGGTCTATGGAAACTAGAAAATCGTTGGGACGAATCCCTTGAAGAATAGAGGTTAGTGAACACATTTTGAATCTGCGATACACTATGTATGAGTTGAGATTTTTTAAGTCCAGAATGGCTCTCCACCCCCCTGACCGCTTTGGAACTACGAACAGGATGGAATAATACCCCTGTTTCCATTAATCGTGGGGGACCTCCTCTATGGCGTGAATCTGTAGTAGGTGCTGAACTGCTTGGTTCATTAATTGACGTCTGGATTCGCTTTTGGAAGTTGGACATTGAAGAAAGCGGGTTGGAGGCCTGGAGAGAAATTCCAGGGGGAGGCCGAATTTCACAACTGAAAGAACCCAAAGGTCTGAAGATGACCTTTCCCACCTGTCCGCAAAGAGGGACAGGCGACCCCCTACTGGAGGATTTGGTAGTGAGTCACTTACGACTGCGGGACTGGCGGAAACCAGAACCCCGAAAGGACCGTTTGGGCTGGAATTGTCTGCTCCTGTCCCGAAAATATTGACGGTCCGAGGATCGATAGGATCCCTGAAGATATTCCTGCCTGGAGGGGCCTCCCTGGGGGTAGGAACGAAAGGAAGGCCTTCTGTAATATGGAGAGGGTCTTCCTTCAGCCCGTTTGTATGTTGAGGGCAAAATTTTTCGCTTATCCCGTGTCTCTACAAGAAGAGGGTCAAGTGATTCCCCAAATAGTTTGTTTGCAGAATATGGAGCTGCAGCCAAGCGCCATTTGGCCTTAAGGTCAGCAGGCCATTGGCGAAGCCAGAGCATCCTGCGGGCTGAAACTGTAGAGGCTAAGGCTCTGGATGCAAATTTGGCTGAATTCAAGGTTGCATCAGCCGAAAATTGAGTGGCAGCAATGATTTTATTAATATCCTGATGAAGGCGAACCTCACTGGGGGGTACCCTTGCCTGTAACTGTTGAAGCCAAAGGATGGTAGTTCTATTAAAAAATGAGGCTGATGAAGCTGATTGAATTGCCCATGCCGAGGCCTGATGGTTCTTTTTAAACAGAAATTCTAACTTTTTGTCTTCTGGCCTTAGACCTTCAGAAGTATCCCCAGTTACATATGAAGAAGAAGAGGAAAGGGCCGCTACAGGGCTGTCTACAGGTGGAACTTGCAAGAGTTGAGCAAACTTTGGAGCAACAGCATAATATTTCTTATCTGAACCATGTGCAGATGCCATGGTTGCAGGCCCAGCCCACTGTTTCTTTACCACGTCTATGAACAGTTGTGGAGTTGGTACATAACAAAGTTCAGAGGGGGGCTCAGAAAAAGGTCCCTGTAGTCCACCCTTTTGAGCCTCCTGCATCTCTTGAAAGTATTCATCTTCCTTTAAGGCGGCTGTTAAGCGAGCCTTATGCAATAAAGACTTGAATTTATTGGGGGGAAATAATCCTGTAAAGGCAGGTTGATCTTGGATTATCCCCTCATCATCTGATAGGTCAGAATGTCTCTCTTCCTCAAACACAAAGGCTTCACTAACTCTGGAGGCTGCAGGAGAATGAGAGCCAGTAAGACTGACTGCAGGAGAAATTCTAATACGGGCAGATCGCTCTGAAATAGCAGAGCCAGAGTGGTGACCATGAATATTGGCTGCCATTCTAGAAGCAATGGCCTGTTCAATCAGAATTCTCAATCCTTCTGGCACATTTTTTAAAGGATCTTCGGGGGTTAGCACAGGCATAGAGGATTCACCTGTTGAAGTAGCTGCAGCTGCATGCCCACCAAATACAGGAGTTGCAGGGGTCATTAATTGACTCGCAAAGGGGTTTTGCAAATTGCTTTGGTCTTGTTGAAGAACATTACCCTCTCCCTCCGAAGACCAGGCCTGGCTAACAGTTGAAATGGGAGGAGGGGGGGTAGATGGGGGGGGTCCCCTTACCAGGCTCAGTTGCAGGCACTTCACTAGCTTGCTTTTCTAGAGATTTATGCCTCTTTGTTAAATCCTTCTCCTCAGGCTTAGAAAGGTGCTTACGTTTGGAAGTTGATTTCTTCCCAGTGTACATAGTATTTTCCTCCCCATGGGAAGAGCGATCTGCCATCTTTAGTATACTCACTGCAACCACGATGTCGACTGGAGAAATAGCTTTTGGTTTCAGTTTCGCCACGTGGTTGAAATTTGAGATGGCAATGACTCTGGCGTTAAGCACGATGGCTGCCAGGTCATACTTGAGCAGGAGGAAACTCTGCTCCGGAGGTATCTGTCTAGGCAAGCCTAGAAATGGACCTCCTCAGCGCCCCCACAGCCACGAAGAGAAAAAAATAAAAAATACTGGCTGGAAATGCCACAGGGGGAGGCAAGAAGAAGCTTGCTGCCCCCCCCAAACTTGCAGACTCGTTGGTGGCAAAGCGGCAAAAAATTCCTTTTAAAATTGCCGCGGCGCTTCAATTAACCGCTCTACAGCTGATCAGCGGTTTTGGGATCGCTGTAGCGTGGGGGGCGGCCGGATTTGGCGATTTCCCTTAAAATTAGGGAATCGCTATTATTGTTGGTGGTATTGTGGTCTAGGGCCCCTTAAACAATCGTTGGTGGGATAGATCAAAAAAATTCCCCCCAAAAAAGACAGGAAAAAGAAAAAGGAAAAAAGTTCCCTTTTAAAATGGGGCTTTCAAAATGGCCGCCGCCAGGAGCGAAGCAAAGCCTGGCAGCTTAGGACGCTCTAGCAAGGCAAAACCGGCAGGCTACAATAGAAGGGGAAAATATATATATATATATATATATATAGCCTGGTAGACCGGTACCTTAGGAAAATTTAAAGGGGAAGTAACAATTTTAAACTAGAGAAATAAAAAGGTGGTCAAAAAGACTTACAATTCTGTGATATTGAACAGACCTGGGCTGTATAGCCAGATCTGTAGGAGATGTTTCTCTCAGGCCGACTGAGTCTAAACTGGGCATGAAAGGGGCGGAGCAAGGGGAGTGGTCAAAAATTATGACTCAGCCAGCATCAGATCCGACTGATACAACCCTCATCTGGACAATGTCACACCCTCATCAAGGAAATCACCTCAAAGGAAACAATGGGTTTGCTTAATGACTGCTGCATTAACTTAGTAACCACCATGTCACTTAACAACTACTGCAAAAAAGATAAATTCAGGTGCGGTTACAGTGATGACCCGCTTTAAGACTGTCATGATTTAGGGCTGAAATTGCAGGCTCAATTACAGTTGTAGGTCAAGGGCTAACTATACTATCTGCTTCAGTCATCATCATCATCATCATCATCATCATCATCATCATCCTTTTAGCCATTGTCTATCCACTGCAGGATGAAGGCCTCTTCCACATGTTTCCAACAAATATGGTCCTGAGCTTTCTTTTGCCAATTGGGCCCAGAGTACTTCCTGATGTTGTCGATCCGTCTTATTTTAGGTCTCTTTTGTGGATGCTGTTTATCAAGTAGAATCCATTCTATGACTGCCTTAGTCCTGCCAATCAGTTCTTCTTGCTATGTGACCAGTCCATTTCCATTTCCATTCTTTTATTCTCTTGATGATATTGTATACTTTTGTTTGTTCTCTAATCCTTGTGCAGGTCTTTCTATCTTGTCTTGAAATGCCGAGCGTGTATCTTTTCACAGCCCTTTGGTATCAATTGTGAGGTTAGTGTCCTGTTTCACCAGCATATGTTAGAGCAGGTAGTACACACTGATCAAAAATGTTTCTCTTCAGGCATAGGGGGGAGGTTATTCTTGAAACAACCTCCCCCTATGCCTGAATCTGCTTGAATGTAAGGATAAAAAAACCAGATTTTGTACAACTGTAAGATGGGCCATAAATGAATATTCTTCCCCAAAAAGACAGTACTGCTCCACATTCCAACCCTCTCAGTCCTTCCCCTTCACTCACATCTTTGTGACTTACTGCTCTTTATTAAAAATTCCAACATTTTAAGGTTCCCAAATGCAAAGAACATGATTAGGATCTTCCTACAGATGTTTATCTCAAGTATGTACAGCTGGGGATTCAGAAGGCTATGGCTTTTGAAGATGTTGGCATGGAGAAATATTACTGGACCATTGTTGTTACAGTTGGACATGAATTTGTGCTTTCTCAACTCTGGGACATAACAAATTAGTAAGCATCTTACTAAGAAAGAACTCACTTGTTCGCACATTTATAGCAAATACAGTATTTTGTATTACTGTAATGTAATTGTCCTGGTTTTTTGGTTGTGTTTTATATTTCCTCTTATTTTTCCTTTGTTGTTTTAATAATTAAATAAAAGAAAACCCAGTATATTCTAATTCATACTCTTGAAGCAAATATGTGTTTCTTGTGATGCTTATCTATATATTTTCCTAAACTACAATTCTACTTTGTTTTTCTTTGGGAAAGTCAGAAAAGGCCAATATTTTTTTCCAAAATCATCCGAAACCCAGCATGATTTGATACAAAGTGCTTTGAAGGAGGAGGGGAAGTAAGAGGACATTTGGGGTTACATCTGTGTAAACAAACCAAGTCACTTAAGAATAATTCACAAAGCAATTTTTCAGGCTCTCAGCATCCATATTTAAAAATTAACTAGTGCATATTAAAAAATATTTTAGGCAAAATGTAACCTGAGCATAAAGCAAAAGTTTTTCCGTTGCATCTGGATCTTTATTCCATATCAAATCTTCACACAACTGTAAAAGTTCTTTTTGGATATCATCATACACTGGTAGATTTCCTGCATTCACAATCCCCATGTCCATTCCATGCTGAGAATAAACACAGGGGTGGGGGAGAACCAATAGATATTACAACTTCTTCTACAACAGTATTTTTCAATCAGAAACTATTTTGCCAAAACCATCACATTACCTTAATTGCATGGAAAAGAAAAACTCCATGCATTGCTTCTCGAATAGCATCCATTCCTCGGAAGGAGAAAGACAAATTGGAAAGGCCTCCACTTATTCTGGCTCCAGGCAAATTTTCCTAACAACAGAAATTCCAGCAAGGTAATGAAATGTTACAAAGAAAGAATAGGTACCAAGTGTGGTTAGCATTGTCTGGTCGCTGGAGAAACAGCACAAAAAAGCAATACACAGAAGGTTGTCTGACTGCCACTTACGTTATTGTCAGGGGAAAAAAACATGACAAATAACAAACAAATCTCTGACCAGAAAAATGTTCATCAAAAATGTTCACACAGTCTATCCTATATTTAAAGAGGTTTGTCTTATATATCTTTCTATGACCATAAAAAATAAAAATTCACAGGAATTTTGTTTTTTCTTCCTTTTCTTTTTGAATATTTTCATTCTGTTGTGAAAAAGTCTATATACTCTTCAGAACTAGAGCTGAGGAATCTTACAGATTACTCCATTAATTTCATATTTGGTTTCTTTAGGAAGCAAATAATTTCTTACCCCAAAACTAACTTACTGGTGCCAGGTGTTTCTGTTTGAAACTGAGCAGCCCAAAGAAATCAATATTACAATTGGACAGAGAACTGTGGTTGAATCCCATCCCAAGGAAAGTTGTATTTTAACCATTGCATAACTTCAATAGAGAAGATTAATTCATTGGTTGCTATCAATCTGCCTAAAACATGATAGAAGACAATGGGAAGCATATACATTATGTATACTAAGAAGTTATGCAACACAGATTTTTTTTTTCACACAAGGAGATTCATTGTATTATATCTACATATGGGCAATATGTTAATTCATTTCTAACATTTTCAAATCTTCTGAACCATAATCCTGGAGAAAGTCATATCTCATTTCTACAATATTGACTTATCTGGTTTGAAGAGGAATATATAAATGTAGAGATACAGAGATATATTAATATTACTTTTACCCTTTCATTAACCATTAGAAAAAGATTGAGCTGTAAACTCAAATAATACAGACATAAATAGAAAATGTTTTTATCATATATATGTGGTAATTTATCACATACATACGTAAAAATAAAATCTCAAAAATACCCCATTTACCATACAAACTCAAAATAGAATCACAGACAGTAATGGAACTTATATTAATTGAATGAAGTAACTTTCATGACGTTGTCAAAGGTCTTTTGGCCAAATGGTCAATTTTTGGCAGATATTGCTCCATTTAATTACTCTAAGTATATATATACAATTCAGTTAATGGCCCGAGTTATTTTTAAGCAACTATATAATTTATAATGCTGCTGTGCTGCTACTGGAAATAAAGTTGATGAAATTGTACAACATAAAAAGTTGTACAGTTCCATTTAAGCCTGTTTTTACCTCACCCAACTACTTATAAAGGCCAGAAGACAAATGCTTAAAATAAAATGAGGTATTTTTTTTAAAGAACCCAAATCCCACTCTCTTTAACTTCCTAGACTCACTTTTATTGTTTTAGTTGCATTGATATAGTTAACTGCATACAAATTATGTTCCTCCATTCCAGTACCTATAGTCAAAATGTTGGGATCAAAAATTATATCACATGGATTAAAGCCAATTTTGTTCACAAGAAGGTTATAGGCTCTGGTGCAGATTGAGATTTTGTCTTTTGTTTCTGTGGCCTGAAAAGAAAAAACAGTAGTTAGGTTTTTTTCCTGTGATATCATATTTCTGTTTATCTAGGTTTCTAATGTGGCTTTTCTTAGTCTGTTACAATAAACCTATGTTTCAGCAAAGCTCTTCAATTCATGATTCAAAGTTAGCAGCTCTTAATAATAGTTCTATTCATTTGTTTATTAAGAAACACTTGTAAATCATGAGATTGCAGATTACTGCAGAATTTATATTTGCTTATCAATCCAATCTAAACCCAAGTTTGCTGCTCCAGTAAGAGCCAACCACTCTCATTCCCAACTGAATTTCCCCTTTTCCGTGTTACCTAAGAAGCAAGACCAATAAAAAGCTTTAAAACAAATTAAGTACGAAGAACTTTTAATACACGCAACATAAAACATAACCAAAGCAGCCAAAGTTCAGTATCAGAAAAGCTGTATCATCTAGATCAGGAGTCAGCAACCCGTGGCTCTAGAGCCGCATGTGGCTCTTTCATCCCTCTGTCACCCAAAATATGCATTACAACTGCCAATGTGTGATACCTGCCAGCATGTGATTTATTGAGCTTTTCAACCCCTGGTAGGCCAACCATGGATAAATCCAAGAAAAAAAGTTTCAGAAGAAAACAGAATGTTTAATTCAACTACACATGCTAGTTTTGTGGCCTCTCAGGAAATAGTCAGGCATGGGAAAGGTTTTGTGGCTCCCGGTGTTTTCTTTTCTGTGGGAAATGGGTCCAAATGGCTCTTTGAGTGTTTAAGGTTGCCAACCCCTGATCTAGATTCTATGAAGTGAGGATAAAACTGAAGGATGATAAGAACGCACTGAGTTTCAGATCCAGAACAAAAAAGATGCTTCCATGCAGGTGTGAATTTATTGACACCTCCCTAAAGAAACAGAATTTTTTCCTCCCTTGGCTTGCACAAAAGCTGCGGGGACACAGGAAAATGTGTTTGAGTGAAGGAGGGATGCAACAATGTGCTTTGGAATGCATGTGGGCGCGTTGTCGGTGCCTCCTTAACTGAAACATACATTTTTTCTGAAGCCCAGAAAAGATGCAGCTCCTTTAAGGAGCATCATCAGGTGAAGTGTGTGCATCAACCCTTATTCTGAAACACTTTTTCATCTTTGGATTTTCATCTTTGGCATAGCCGGTTGAGGAAAATGATAGAACTCGCTGAGATGGCCAAATTGACTTGTCTGATCATAGGAAAGACAACATTTATGTTTATTGCTGACTGGAAACGCCTTATGGATTTTTGCAGAAAAAAAAAATGAAAATATGATTTATGGAATTGATGAATGAGATAGATTATAGAAAGAAAAGAGACATGTTGTAACTTTACAGAGGCAAATGTATAATTGTACTTATAAATTCTGTAAAGAAAATCAGAAGCCACTTCTTTATATCTTTTTTTCTTTTCTATTTTTCTTTTACTTTTTTCCCTTCGTTGCACTTTTAATTTTCTTTTTCTTTTCACTTTACTTTTTATTAGTTAGCATTAATTTTTATCTTCTTTTTAAAAACTTTTTATAAAATTATAAAAACAAACAAAAATATAGCATATTTCATGTTAATGTTTATGCTGATCTCAAGCCTTAGAGGAAAAGCAGAATAAAAATCCAATAAATGAAACTGGCATGAACGGCTCTCTGTGATCTTGCACGCAACACACTCCGCAACCAACTGGAATTCGAATTTGCTAACCTTCACGCAGGGAAGTCCTCAAGTATTTCAACATGTATTAATTTTAGTAAAAAAAAACAAACTTCCTGTCCAATGTTAGCCATAGAGAAATTAAGCTAGGAGACAGATATGCTATTAACAGTTAATTGAATATGTTATTGGAAAATCCTCTACCATTTATTGTTACAGTTACTGTTGCATATTATTAATGTGATTTATACTCTGCTTTTTTGCTCAAAGGAAAGGAGTTTGCTGAAGGAATGCATATAAGTGAACAGATCATGACCACATAGGAAAATGGCTGGGAATGCCATATTCGCAAATCTGAGCCACATAAATCAAGATAAAGATATAAGAGTAACAACTAAATAATGCTTTGTGATGAGAAACAATAGATGGAAACTAGCCAAGGAGAGAAGCAACTTAGAAATAAGTTGAAATTTCCTAAAGGTGAGAATGGAACCACTTGCCTTCAGAAGTTGTGGGTGCTCCATCACTAGAGGCTTTCAAAAAGAGACTGGACGACCATTTATCTGAAATGGTATAGGATCTCCTGCTTCAGCAGGAGGTTAGACTAGAAGCTCTCCAAGGTCCCTTCCAACACTATTATACTCTATAGAATTCTATGTTCTATATTCTTTGGTGCTGCTATATTTTTTCTTGTTATCAGTTTTGTGATG